>NC_133530.1:39048039-39385990 GCF_048544455.1 Silene latifolia
GTCTAATCTAATCACAACATCATTGCTTCACTACCATAGCTCCCCTAATCCTAGCATAAAAGGATTTAGCTACTCATGGCGATGAATAAAACAATAACAAAGATTAATGAAATAGCAAGAGACATGATATAAAGATGAATAAAAAGGAATTGCATAGACTAATTAATAATACTAATGAAATCAGAAATTAATGAGAAGAAATAAAGTAGGCAAAACAAGAATTAAATTGATTAGAAAGAGTAAAGAGGATTACAAAGTTTAAGATCTGGAAAATAGAGAACAAACAACGTCGAACCAGAGAAAACAAAAGTGTCTGCTAACTGAATGCTTAAGAGTAATTCTGAGATTAATCAAAGATTAAAGAGATCACCTAACCTAATGACGTCTTTCCTTTATGTAGGAAAGATATTTATTAAACATACAACTTAAGATAATTAATAAGTTCTCGCGAAATAAAATCTCGCGTAATATAGCAAAGTGCTCGATCGAGTGATTTGAGACTCCTCGATCGAACACTATTCCAGCAGATCCCCTCAATCGAACAAATAATGTACTCGATCGAGGTCTTCTCACCACCATATCTACTCGATCGACTAGAATGGCCAACAAAAGCCTTCGATCGAGTCCAACACCACTGAACCAGCTCATTACTCGTTGATTTGACTTCCGAGATGACTTCACGCTTCCCAAGGCAAAGGAAATCTTGCTCAAATTCTTTCATCTCCGTAAATGCATGCTAAGGGGCAGAAAAAGACACGATTCTACTACTTTCGGATCAGTTCCTGCAAATAAAGCAAAGCGAACCAAAGTAGACTATTCGGGGCATTTCGCAATATAAAATTACGAGAATCGCGTAGAAGTACATGCAATAAAGTCTTAGAAAGACTATATAAGAGGCACGTATCAAATCTCCCCAAACCGAACCTTTACTCGTCCTCGAGTAAACTATATGCAAACTAACTAATGGAGCGGAAAAGAAAACTCAGAGCTAGCTACAAGTTGTTCACTTAAACTGGTTTAATACAAGCAAATTGATATTTACAGCAAAGCAGTCAAGTGCAAACGAGTTATAAGATGTTTGTAATAGAGTTGAATTGTCGACCTTGCAAGACCTTTAGAAATGCACTCTCACGGGTCACTCTTCTCTCAGGAAGCAAAGGGTAAGCATATGAATATAAGAGAGGAAGAAAAATAGTCGCTCGCCTAAACTATGACCCATATAGACATGCATGCAACTAATATTATAGACAATTCTAACTACCGTACACACATTCCAACCAAATAAGGTCCGTCACAGCCGAGGGCTTACAAAAGTTATGGGAAAGTAAGGCAATGGGTAAGAAAAGGCAAAACATTTCTGGAAATGTGAAGTTAATAGTCAAGCTAGCAACCTAATTCAAAACCAAACTGGACAAAATCCGATTCTTAATCATTAGGAACAAGCACAAGTGCCCCTTATTTTGGCACACAAACTCACTAACCAAATGAACACTCCTCATAGGATCAAAATAAAACATAGGAGTAAAAACCGTCAATCAAACTTTTTCATTCTTTTTTCATTTTCATTTTCTTTTTCTTCTTTTCAACGGTTTTTTTTTTCTTTTTTTTTCAACTTCTTTTTTTCAACTCATCCTCCTTCCTCCATAAATTACCAACTCCATATCAATAATACAAACCAAATTCGGATCAAAAGACAAAATACCGCAAAAACATACACTGAACTAGCTTGACAAGGCAGGCTAAATTTGGATGTAGTTAAGGGCCAAAAGGTAAATTTGGCTGAATGTGGAGTTTAATGGGTAAAAATGAAAGAAAAAAGGGAATGTAAGCACCTCCCTACATGTGACACCAACCACTAACCCGAATGTATGTAGGCAAAAAGCAATTGAATTTCATATACGTGCAAATTAATGATACATGCTATGTAAGGAGTAACTACTCAATCCTACATGAACTGGTCACAAATGACACCAGTTTTAAGGCTCTAAAACTTAGAAAATGTGAGTAGTTTGCCAAAATTATCAGATCAAGTCTATTTGTTCATCTAAATTTAACATTAATTCGTAGATATACAGAAGACAAAGCTAATAAGATATTAGTTTATTGCAAGGCTTAAGCGAAATGACTAAATGTAGTGCAATTTCATCAATGAAATCGACAGTTCCGACTCAATCTATATGCAAAAATAAACGTGAATATTTTTTGATTTTTTCGAATTTTTTGGATTTTTCATTTTTCGAAATTAAAATACAAAGCAAGCAGAAATGCAATAAATGTGAATGCAAAACAAATGCAAATGCAGACTCAAAGGATGCATTACCCTTCCCAAACCAAAACGGACAACGCCCTCATTGTCCTCCAGCATACACCAGCAGAATGATATGGGACGGGAAAAATACAACCAATATGTAAACAAATGAAATAAATAAAATGGAGATGAAAAAGAATAAAAAACAAGAAATACTTACAATATATACGAACTTCCCCAAACCAGACAGCAAACTGGGGAAGTGAGTAGACCAGTAGCTACTCGTCAGCCTCTTCCTCGTCAACCACCTCGTAGGTGGGGTCCGCCTCCTCCTCCTCTCCTCTCCCCCTCTGATGACCTCCTGCAGCAAGCTCAACTCTGTACCGCTCCTCCCTCGCAGTTGTGTCCTCCTCGCTCGCTGGCTGTGGGTACCCCTCTGCTGGGTACCGGTAGAAAGAAGGATATGGCCAGCCAGCTGGGACAGGACGTCCTCTCATCATGCGGTACTCATATAGAGGGAACAAGGAAAGTGCCTGATTCCGCTCTATACGAGACACTCTCCTACACTTATCCAATAAAAGCGAATCATGACGCCCTTGGTCCATGACCTCAGGCGCCTCAAAAACAGGAGGAGCAACAAAATTAGCCGGTAAAGCCGGCTGAGGGACATAGGGTGTAGGTGTAGGGGTAGGGATAGGCGTGGGCGTGGACGTGGACGTCTGTCTAGCCTGTGTCTGTGTGGACCCCTCTTCGGCCTCCCTAATAGCAGTGGAAGGCCTCTTCCGCTTCTTGGAAGCGGGAGGAGCAAGGTCAAGGAGGTAAGAAGGTAGAGGCGGTGGTAACCTACCCGACACACTAGTCAAGGGAAAAAGACGGGGTAGGTTAGGTGAAGGTAAAGTCACGGACGTGGAACTGCCAATCTTCCACGTCCGTTGGTCTTTTGCTAACCAATACATAGCAAACATGGACGGAATATCAATGACATTGTCCCTATCTAAAAATTTGAGACCACGGGGAAAGTCGGGAAAGAGGCTGCGGGCAATGCGAGTCACTAACCTGCCACAAGCTATCGTGCCCGTCACTTTCTGCCCGACAGTGTTAAAATGTTGAGCAGTCAAGTAAGAAATGTTAAGAACAAAAGAGTTACCGCTATCAATGTTCAGGCAACCCGCTAAAATGGACAGCTCGACATTGTTAACATTGTTGGGCTCGTGACGACTAAAAATGGTCTCTCGTAGCAGATAGACAAAGTAACGGGCTGGGTGGAAGTGGACGTGAGCAACACTTCTCTGACTGACGGGAGTCTGTGCAAGTGTGGGCCAAAGCAGAGCCAAGAGCTTCCTAGGAGGCTCCTTAAGACCGTCACTAACTAAACCCAACCTCCCCCAAACTCAGTTAAGGTTCAGGTGAAGGTCGTGTTAAACAGCCGAAAGGTAATGCATTTGCTCCCGGGGTTAGTCGCATAGGCCGCGGGTGAAAAGGTGAAAGAGCTAAAGAATTCTAAGGTCAACTGTCTATAAGTGAACTCTTTCATGGTGGCCAAACACGACATCCCCGTCCCGTTGAGCAGCTCAACAACGGGCTCAAAAATTCCCAACTTCTCCAAGGATGGTCGACACAAGAAACGGGTCGATGTCACGTCACATTCCATCAAATTTAAGAAACGAGTGTGATGGAGCAGGTTTATAAAGCGTACCTGCGAAAACTCAGGCAGAGTCTCCGTGGAAGTGTCGGCGGCGTACCTAGCAACGGTATGTAAAGCGGCAGCTCTAAACCCCGTAGCCTTCCCTGCGCGTGACCCAGAAGTAGCTGCAGCAGTAAGAGCAGCCGTGGCCAAACCAGAAGCAGTAGTAGTGACTGGTGTGGGTACAAGGGCAGCGGTGGTGGTGACGGCTGGTGTGGGTGTCGACACAGCAAGGGTCGACACCGGAGTAGGAATAGTAACGGCAGCAGTAGTGACCACCTCGGTAGTGGTGGTAACAGTAGTGACAACAGTAGCCGCGGTGGTGGTGACGGTGGTAACAGCAGGGACCACCATCCCAGAAACAAACGGAATGGTAGCAGAGGTAGAAGCAGAAATTGACATACTACTATCCATCCTACAATCACAAGACAAGTTCTAAATTCGTCATACAATCAACCAAACGAATTTTCCCCAATTTCAACATTTCGAAACCCTAAGTCGAAATTAAAGCAGAAAAAACACGATTAAATATCAAAGAAAGGGGAGGGAACTTACTTGTGACGATTACCCAACACAAATGAACAATTAAAATCAACAAAGAGCACAAATTAATCGAATTAAATTCGATTTCCTCGAATACCCTAACTCGCAAATAACTTCAAACAAGTCAAAAATCAATGGAGCAGTTAAGTGGGATTGATTTAATTGATGACAAGGAGAGTATTTGGGTAAATTAATTTGGTAAATAAGGGAAAAAATTTGAGGATTAGGGTAGGGGATGAAGGAATGTCGAGGGTTTTGGGGAAAAAAGAAGGAACAAATCAATGAAAGTAAGGGAAAAGAGAACTCCCTCGTGCTCATATCAGCTCAATATGCTCGATCGAGTGATTTGAAATCGCTCAATAGAGAACTTCCCTCCTCATTTACTCGATCGAAGACTCTAAAAGTGCTCGATCGAATACTTTTCCCATGCTCTGAATTCTGCTCGATCGAACGCTGTGAAGTTATTCGATCGAGGGCTTTTCCTCTTCACTTTTGCTCGATCGAGTACAGAACAATTCGATCGAGAACCCCTTAATTTTGACCTTTCGATCGAGAACTGTAGATTACTCGATCGAATACTTCCTTTTGGCATTTTGCTCGATCGAGCACAATAAGTGTTAGATCGAGGACATTTCTTCTGATCACGATTCCCAATGGTCATAAATCTCCCAAAACCTGCAATTTACGAATATATACTTCCCGCAAAAATACCAAAATAGCAGCAGCACAGTCTATATTCGTCTTACGCTAATTAAACTAACTAAACTAATGTTACTGTCTAAAAGCAATTAAAAAGTCCAACAAAATCCAAAATACAAATTGTTTTTACAAACAGGATGGCGTCCCGTTTTATCTTCCGAAACACTTGAATAGCCCAAAAGAGGGCTTCTGACTGGACGGGGCCCCTTCAGCATCGCGGACCGTCCTTTTTGGCTTCCATGAGCTTGAATTGATCGAATGAGAGTAGTCCACATCCACGTATGCCTTTACTCTCGACATTTCTTTGGCCTGCTTCTTCCTTTCATGGCCTTTGTCTTTGGCATCACCTTCAGCATTGAGCTCAAATTTCACTTTACTTTTATCACCGGGATCTCCAATGTCCAATCCTCCTAGACCTGTAACAACAAAAATGACAGAATGGTCCTCCATATTGCTCCCAATCTGGGGCGGAGTTGTTAATATCGCAGCACGTGATTTAACATTATCAATTGGAGGTTCCGTGTCAGGGTCTGTAGAGGGTAATGCATTGTAGGGCTGGACTTGCATAGGAGCCCTGTGAACGCTAGACTGATAAAAAGTCAACTCCGCATCGTCCACCTGAAAAGTTAAAGTCTTCCCCCTGACATCTATTACTGCACGAGCGGTAAATAGGAATGGTCGTCCTAAAATAATAGGAGTATAAGAGTCTTCGGGGATGTCCAAGACTACAAAGTCAGCGGGAATAAAGAACTTCCCTATCTTAACAGGTATATCCTCTAAGACACCTAAAGGCCGTGATAAAGTACGGTCGGCCATCTGTACGGTCATATTAGTACAATGAAATTTTGTTAAACCAAGTCTCTTAGCGAGAGACAACGGTAAGACGCTCACACTAGCTCCCAAGTCGCATAATGCATTATCAATTAAATGGGTCCTAACATGACATGGTATAAAGAAATTACCCGGGTCAGACAACTTAGGTGGGGTCTTATTCTAAATTAGGGCAGTGCCTGCTTCAGTCAAAGCCACCGTCTCATGGTCATTAATGTGCCTCCTACGCGAAAAAATATCTTTCATAAACTTTATATAGGAGGGTACCTGAGTTAGGAACTCAGCAAATGGTACATTAACATGAAGACTTTTTAAAATTTTGGCAAACTTACCGAACTGTTGTTCAATCTTCTTGCTCTGTAGTCTTCTCATAAATGGGACCGTAATTGGGATAGCTAATCCTTCATTCCTCTTTGCCAAAGCATTTTCACATCCATCATCAGACTCACTCGATCGAGGAACAGAACCTCTTGATCGAGTAACTTTCTAAGCAATAGTTCTCGATCGAGCACTTTCATCTACTCGATCGAGAACTGTCTTTTCCCCTGTGCTCGATCGAGCACTTTCACCATCTCGATCGAAGACTTTCTCAGCATTATCCCTTGATCAACCACTATAAATCAGTCGATCGAGGACCTTTCGTGGTGTCAGCACTATTTCGTCAAAAGACGATTGTTCATGCACAGCAACTTCGACTTCCGGGTCAGAAAGTTAAGCATTCTTTTCTGATATTTTGGGTCCCTCATAGGAAAGACCACTTCTCAAGCTGATCAAATTTACCGTCTCATGATGTTTCTTGTCGGGTTGTGACGGTAAATGCCCAGGTTGCCTTGATGCTTGATTAGTAGCCAGTTGAGCCATTTGAGATTCAAGTGACTTAATAGAGGCATCTTTCGCTTGGTCACTTTTCTGCAATTGGATGGTCAATCATTGCACCATCGACTTCAACTCGGCTATATCACGTATGCCACTAGAAGAGGCACCTTGTTGCGGCGGTGGGAAAGATGGAGGCTTTTGAAAGCATTGTTGGTGAGCTTTATGAGGTGACACACAAGCTTGTTGTTGCGGTGGAGGTGTTGGATTCAATACATTTTGACTAGTCCATCTTAAGTTAGGATGAACTCTAGCTTGGTTATTGTAATAGAAGCCTCCTTGCTTAAATTGTTGGAAGGCATAGACTGGCTCTTTTTCAGCTAAATAGTCCACAGCAGTATGACCATCATTACCACCACATCTCTCACATGAGACGGTCTCTTGTCTAGATAATAAGTGAACCGTATGTTGATTACCCGCGGCCTGCAACTCGAACTTATCAAATCTGACATTCATGGCTTCCAGCTGAGCCACAAGTACACTATTATCAGTAGACACCGTTCTAATACTGCTTCTAGGATTCCCATATTCAGCACAATGGGTGGCCATGTCTTCAATAATTCCCCAACCTTTGTCATCATCAATGTTCTTCTAGAATCGACCATTGGCTGCAGCATCCAAAATAGCTAGGTGGTCATCATACAATCCATTATAGAACTGGTTGCACAAAAACCACTGGTTAAAACCATGATGTGGGACAAACTGAACAAGCTTTTTAAACCGACCCCATGCTTCATACAAGTTCTCGTCTGGAGTTTGTTTAAAACTCGTAATCTTCCCTCTCAATGCATTAGTTCTTTGTGAAGGAAAGTATCTTTTATAAAAAGCAAGGGCCAAGGTCTCTCAGTTGTTAATTCTAGCTGCAGTCCTATCTAGATCAGTTAGCCACTCTCGGGCTCCATCAGTAAGAGAAAAAGGAAAAAGGACTTACTTTATCTTGTCTTGTGTCACTCCCTTAGTAGCGGGAATGGTAGAACAATAATCTGTAAAGACCTTCATATGCTTCCTCGGGTCCTCACCCAGCTACTCCACGATACAGGTTTCTCTCAACCAGATTAATGTAAGATGGCTGAATATCAAAAATATTTCCATCTTCTGTTGCAAGGTTAAAACCTTTAGGAATGGAGTCAGCTGTAGGTTCGGAATGGCTCGCAATATTAGGCATCTTCACAGATTCAGTAATTGTTGCATAAATAGAAGTGTCTTCTTCTAAAGACCAATCTTCCGCAAATTTAAAGTTTTCAAGATCAGGGTCAAAAGTACTTAAGGCTTCCTCTTGAGGATTCTTTCTCAACAAGTTCTATCTACGGCGAAAAGTCCGCTCCGGTTTAGTTCCTGCAAATAAAACAAAGTGAACCAAAGTAGACTATTAGGGGCATTTCGCAATATAAAACTACGAGAATCGCATAGAAATACGTGCAATAAAGTCTTAGAAAGACTATATAAGAGGCACGTATCAATGTATATGATAGTTATGATATGATTATTGTAGGATAAGACGGTCCTATGAGGCGGAATCTTGTTATGTTGGATTTGCTTGTGAAGAATGCTAAAAGGTAGGTTAATCCTACTCGCTTTCAATAATGTGGTCCTTACATATGTTGTAGTTAATATTGTAATTAGTGTCACATAATTAGAGTAATTGAATTATAACATGTTTAGTGGATAATAGCATCATTAAGGAGATAAGTATGTTGGTTGGATTGCATTATAACATAATATTGGTTAAGACGACTTGATGAGTCAGTAATTGGCATATTGTGTGGTTGATATCGGACCCTTTTGCACCTTTTTTTCCCTCTATTTTCATGCATTTCGACTCCATTTGAGTCGGTTTTGTACTTCCTTTCTCTAATTTCTTGTCCCGATTCCCTTTACTATGACATTGTGGCCTCCTTGCAGAAATTGAGGCGGGAACGGGCGAAATGAAGCTAGGAAGACGGGTTTACTAAGCTACGCATGGAAGAAGAAGGAAAACATGCTGAGATGTATCCCCAGTCGGTAGGCCGGCAACCGATCAGCCGGCTGGGAGTACATATGTATAGAAATGATGGAAAAGCAAGGAAGGAGTATCCCCAGCCGGTGGCCCGACGGCCGGCTAGCCGGCTGGGAAAACGCATAAGCTGAGAAGACACGAGTAATGAAGGAAGTAACAGGAATCTCCCAGCCGGTCAGATGACCTACCCGGCCGGCCATGGGATTCCCACAAGCCTAGAAGTCAAGACCCAAGTCAACGTGTCTCCCAAATGGCCGGTCAGTGGTGGCCGTGAACGGCGGGCGCCAAGCATACGATGACTTCCCAAGTTTATTTAAACTTCCAGAGATCTCCCAGTAAGCCGGAGGACCGTGGCCGGCTGACCGGCCGGGAGTGCAAAGACGTGTTTCAAAGCCCATTCCAAATTCTATCCTAATCCTTGTGGAAACTATAAATACCCCCTCTTTAAACCCTTTTGTACACACTACCCTAGATCTCAGAATATTTCCCTTTCCAAGTTCAAAACTTTATTAATCATTTTGTTAATCATTCTCTAATTAGATAAGTTCTTGAATTAAGTTAGCAATAGAATTTGGGTTGTAAGAAGATTGAAGGTTTCTCCTTCTTTATTATTCTATCCTAATTCATCTTTGCTATTGAGTTGGTATTGTTTCTTTCCCTATTTTCATTAGTTTACATATTGCTTTTCCTTCTAGTTTGTTTAATTGTTTTTTGTTAAAATTGCATCCTTGTCGTTTGATTGTTGTTGTTTCCACTTTTGTTCATCTTTTCTTAGTTCATACTTGTTATTTCCACCCAAAGATTCTATCTTTGTGTTGTTTGCGTTAAAGATTGTATCTTTTAGTATAATCTCCTCTCTTATTTGCTTGTTAATCATTTGTTTTCATTTATCTTGTCTCTTATAATTGCTACAATAATCATCATGCTTTCTCTCTATGTTATTTGCTCTTCCCCTCTTATTAGCATAATTATCCCCAATATGAGTGAGTAGATTTCCTTCTAGGGTTTAGGGGGAGTCTATATGGTTTTTATGGGCATGATTGTATGATTATTTGGGTCTTTGGTGGATTGTTTAT
Source organism: Silene latifolia (assembly GCF_048544455.1). Taxonomy (NCBI): domain Eukaryota; kingdom Viridiplantae; phylum Streptophyta; class Magnoliopsida; order Caryophyllales; family Caryophyllaceae; genus Silene; species Silene latifolia. Next base: position 39,057,990 of record NC_133530.1, read on the forward strand.
CTTTCTTGTTCATGCACACAAGGTGTTTGATTGATTGCATGAGTGAAAGCTTATGCCTTTTTTTCATTATTGCTTAATTCCCCCATTGAATGAAAGTTTGTGGTGGTCTTGTTGTATGTTTAAGAGAAGTGTGATAATTAATGAGAGTTAGTTGTCACCTTTAGGATAATCAAGACATTGATTTTGCATCTTAGGATAAACTCTTACCATAAACCCCTTAAATCATCATGTTTGCCCTTAAACCATTTAGATGAACCCGAAAGCCCTAGCCTTTAATCATTTGAATTCATCTTCACTAGATTGTTTGTTTATTTGCTCTAGTAGTTAAAACCAAAACCCCTCCTTTCATTGTTGATTAAACTTGACTCTAAGTCGGACCTAGTAGAAACCCCCGCCGTCTTCGTGTTCGACCCCGACTAAATACTACATTTAATTGGGTTATAAATAGTTTTGGTAAAGGGATAAGACGACAAATCTCTTGTTATCAAATGGCGCCGTTCTTAAGGGATGGCGTTAGGTTATGCTTAGTTTTTGCTTAGAGTCTTTGCTTTAGTCTTATCTCAATTGTTAGTTTGTTTTAGTAGTTGTGTGTTCTTTGTAGAGTGTGTGATTTCTTGCCTTCCCCTAGTGTGTAAAAACACTAGGAGACTAACGATTTGTCAAGTGCATGCCTAGAAGGAACCACCAAGCTCTTCTCTTCAACTCCGACCCCGAAAGGCTTTTTAGGACCTTGAGGACAAGAACCCTTGAGAGAGTTAGGAATAGTTCCCCTCAAGCAAACTTAGACCAACAAAATTCACACATCCCACAAAATATTGATACCACAACCACACTTCAACCAAACCTCACAATTGAGACTCTACTAGAAAACCCCTTTCATAACTTCCCTAATTATAATAGCCCACCCCAAACACCACCACATCAAGTACCAAATCCACCACCACAAATGGCTCTTAGAGATCATAACCGGCCTAACCATAATGATTCATGTAACCCTATCAATTTTGGCACCTTGGCCCCAAACAAATTTGAAATGCATCCCGCCCAAGTCGGGTTAATTAAGAAGGCTTGTTCGGGGGTCATATTGAAGAGGATGCCCATGCTCATCTCCGGAAGTTTAAGAGGAAAGTTTCAATGATGAAGAAGAATGGGGTGTCCGAAGACACCTTGAGAATGATGTTGTTCCCGTTTTCATTGACGGGCAAAGCGGACCGATGGTTGAACATCCACCCACCGGATACTTTCACTACTTGGGATGCTTTGGCTAAAGAATTCATGGCCAAGTATTACCCTTCCTCCAAGACCGCGATGCTCCGTAATGAGATCCATATGTTCCAACAAGAGGATGGGGAGTCCTTGGGTGAAGCTTGGGACCGTTATCAAGACTTGATAGCGAGTTGCCCCCACCATGGAATACCGGAATGGTACATCACTCAAACTTTCTTCCAAACATTGCTACCAAGGACTAAGGAGATGGTAAATGCCTCCGCGGGGGGAGGATTTGATCACTTGAATGATGAAGAGGGCACGACATTGATCAAGAAAATGGTAGACTCGGAGGCGAACTATGGTTCTAGAGGAAACATGCTAAGAAGGAATGGGAAGTTTCCTAAGGAAAACGCCTCCAACTCCGAGACAAATGCCAAGCTCGACTTACTCACAAAACAATTTGAGAAGTTTTCAAGAAATCAAGTGAATCAAGCCGCAACCTCATATGGGGCACCCATGGAAGAAGTGGCTCAAGTCGCGAGTTGTAAACTTTGTGGAGGAAGTGGTCATACTTATGACTTGTGTGGCAACAATTACAATGGGGTCTATGACGAGAATGTTCAAGAGGTTAACACCTTTCAAGGTTTTAACAACAATTTAAGACCCACAAGACCACCTTACAACAACCCGAACGTCTACAATCCAAATACCAATTTCTACCACCCCGGTTTGAGGAACCACCCCAACTTTAGCTACAAAAGCACCAATGTTCAAAACCCACAACACCTTCAACCACAAGCCCCAACCAACCCACCCGGTTTTGCTCAACAAAGGGGAATATTCCCCAACCCAAGACCTAATCCCGGGAACCAAAACCGAAATTATGGGAACCAAGCACAAGGATACCAAGATTTTGGTGGAAATCAAGGGTTTTACCAAGGGAATCAAGTGAACCAAGCAAACCAAGGGTTCGGGCAAGGGTATGTTCAAGGGTTTCAAGAACAAGGTCAATGATCAAATTTCAACAACAATGGTCCTAGAGCTAACTTTCAAGTGGGGCAAAACAACAACCAAGGTCCCAATGCTCGGTATGACTATGGGTTCCCTTTACCCATAGCCAACCAACCTCATCAAGAACCCCAAGGTGAGCTCTCTCAAGTTGAGCTTTTGAAGATGATAAAGAACATGCAACTTCAACATAGCCAAGAGATAGCTAATTTTGCTAAAGCTACTCAACAAGAACAAGCAAATTTGAGGGCTACCTTCCTTAAGGACATGAGGGAAATGGAATCTAGGATGGCTTCTCATGCTATAGCTAACCCTCAACGGCCGCCCGGTGGTTTGTTGGCTCAAGGACAAAGCTCCAAAGATGCCTCAAATAGCCACCATGCTCATGCGGTAGTGCTAAGGAGTGGTGTAGAGCTTGAGGACTCCTACAAGGACCTTGTGGTAGAAATGGATGAAGATCCCATGAGGGATGAGTTGGAAGTAAATGATGAAGAGGAAAGCTCACCCGTTGAACAATTGGGTAAAGCTAGAGAAGACAAGTACGGGAAGAAAGCGTGTGAAGATTTGTCTAGAAAGGTAATTCAAGAGGGCAAGGATGTTGATGGGTATGTTGAAGACCTCCCTTATGAGGAGGAAGCTATTGAAGAGGTACCTTCGCAACAATCTAAAAAGGTAACAAGGAATTCGGCTCCTCCTAAGGTATCTTCAAATTCCCAACTTGTTCCTAAAATTCCTTACCCTTCAAGAGCCATAAAGAGTAGGGAAAACCTTAAGTATGCCAAGTTTTGTGACATGCTTGAGAAACTTGAGGTTACCCTACCCTTTACGGAGGTGATAATGAACATGCCAACCTACTCAAAATTTTTAAAAGATATTTTGACAAAGAAAAGAGTCTTGGGTGGCCAAGAAATAGTGGCTATGGAAGAGGCATGTAGTGCTCATATCCTTAATAAAATGCCCACTAAGCTTGGTGACCCGGGGAGCTTTTCAATCCCATGTGTAGTAGGTGGTGTGCCCATATCTAGAGCTCTTTGTGATTTGGGAGCAAGTGTAAGTGTAATTCCTTTGAAGGTTTCCAAGAGAATCGGCATTCAAAACCTTGCTCCCACCTCAATGACTCTCCAATTGGCGGATAGGTCCATCAAGCACCCTATGGGGGTGCTTGAAGACGTACCTGTCAAAGTTGGAAAGCTTTTAATTCCCGCCGATTTTGTTGTCCTTGATATTCCGGAGGATAGCCACACTCCCATTATCCTCGGTAGGCCGTTCTTAGCTACCGGGGGAGTTCTCATTGATGTGAAGAATGGGCGGCTAACCTTCCAAATTGAGGGCAACAATGTCGAGTTTAACCTCCCAAATTTGATGAAAGGTCCAAGAGTAGAAAGGTTGAGCACAATTGAGGTAATTAATGAAGTAGTGCACGAAGTAGCCCGTGAAGAAGCGAAGATGGAAGAGGTTTTTCAAATCTCTTTGCATGATGAGGCAATGAAAGAGGATCATGAAGTTGATGAGGAACTATTGAAGAAAGTGGAGGGCTTTCTCCCTCCAAAGGTACAACTCAAACCCTTGCCTCCCTCACTCAAGTATGCTTTCCTTGATGAGGGAGAGGCCTACCCGGTGATCGTTAACGCTAACCTAAGTGAGTCCCAAGAAAAGAAGCTTTTAGAAATTTTGAAAACTCATAGAGGGGCACTTGGGTATAGCATTGATGACATCAAGGGCTTAAGTCCGAGTTTGTGCATGCATAGAATAGTTTTGGAAGAGGGGAGTCAACCCAAGGTTGACGATCTTAGGCGGATTAACCCAAAGATGGCCGAGGTGGTGAAAAATAAAGTGTTGAAACTCCTAGAGGCCGGTATTATATACCAAATTACCGATAGCAAATGGGTTAGTCCGGTTCACGTGGTACCAAAGAAGGGGGGGATACAAATGGTTGAACAAGAGGATGGCACCACCCTACCTACTAGACCCGTGACCGGGTGGCGCATGTGTATTGACTACATGGCTCAATGCCGCCACCCTCAAAGACCACTTCCCAATTCCCTTCATTGACCAAATGCTAGAAAGGCTCGCGGGCCATGCATACTATTGCTTCTTAGACGGTTATTCCGGATTTTTCCAAATTCCCATCCACCCGGATGACCAAGAGAAGACGACCATCACTTGCCCAATAGGAGTCTATGCCTACCGTAGGATGCCATTCGGGCTTTGTAATGCGCCCGGCACCTTCCAAAGGTGCATGATGGCAATATTTTCCGATTTCCTTGAAAAAAGCATGGAAGTCTTCATGGACGACTTTAGTGTCCATGGAGACTCGTTTGAGCTTGGTCTTGAGAACTTGGCTTGTGTGTTGAAACGGTGTGAGGAGCATAACCTCATCCTTAATTGGGAAAAGTGCCATTTCATGGTGGAGGAAGGGGTTGTCCTCGGTCACATCGTTTCAAGTAGGGGTATTGAGGTCGATGGGGCCAAAGTTGCGGTCATAGAGAACTTGTCACCCCCTTCCAATGTTAAGGGAGTAAGAAGTTTTCTAGGCCATGCCGGGTTTTTTCGGCGTTTTATCAAGGATTTTTCAAAAATAGCAAAGCCCCTAACCTCATTGCTCCTTAAGGATTCCCCCTTTGTGTTTGATGATTCTTGTCTTGAAGCTTTTAATAGGTTGAAGAGAGCATTGGTCACGGCACCAATAATCCGGTCCCCGGATTGGAACCTTCCTTTTGAGATAATGTGTGATGCTTCGAACTTCGCGGTTGGTGCGGTACTTGGGCAAGTTGTGGATAAGAAGCATCATGTGATTTATTACACAAGCAAGACTCTCGACCAAACACAATGTGGATATGCTACGACCGAAAAGGAAATGTTGGCAATTGTTCATGCCGTGGAGAAATTTCGACAATACCATGTTGGGTCTAAGGTGGTGGTTTACTCCGATCACACCGCCTTGAGACAATTGATGGTAAAGAAAGATGCAAAGCCCCGACTCTTGAGATGGGTCCTACTTCTCCAAGAATTTGATTTAGAGATTAAGAATAAGGCCGGGTAGGAAAATGTTGTAGCCGATCACCTATCAAGATTGACCGTTGAAGATCATGGGATACAAGACAAGAGTGGACCCATCAATGAGTGGTTACGGGATGATGGACTCATGGAAGTTACCGCCAAAACCCCTTGGTTTGCGGATCTTGCAAACTACATTGTGAGTGGTTTCTTACCGGATGAAATGGAACCAAGAGAAAGGCGGAAGTTGAGAAATGATGCTAGGAGATACTTTTGGAATGATCCCCACTTGTTCCGCAAGTGTGGGGATGGAATGTTCCGGAGATGTGTTTCAAGAGAAGAGGGCTTGGAGATTGTCGACCGGGTTCACAATTCCGCCTATGGAGGACACTTGGCCACCTCTAGAACAATTGCCAAGATCCTCCAAGGTGGATTTTATTGGCCCTCCATGTTTAAAGACATCCACTACTTGGTTAAATCTTGTGATGCTTGCCAAAGGGTTGGGAATATTGGAAAGAGGAGTGAAATGCCCTTAACTAATATATTGGAAATTGAGCTTTTCGATTGTTGGGGCATAGACTTCATGGGACCCTTTCCCAATTCTTGTGGAAACGAATACATCTTGGTCGCGGTGGACTATGTGTCCAAATGGATTGAAGCGGTAGCTACCCCCACCAATGATAGCAAGGTTGTGATGAAGCTCTTCAAAGGCACAATTTTCCCAAGGTTCGGAACACCGAGAGTAGTCATAAGTGATGGCGGATCTCATTTTCGCAAAAGTACTTTCAAAGCTCTCCTTGAATCACATGGAGTGCGGCATAAAACCGCCCTTGCCTACCACCCTCAAACTAGTGGGCAAGTGGAGGTTTCTAACCGCCAAATTAAAGCTATCTTGGAGAAAGTCACCAACAAGAGCCGGAAAGATTGGTCCCAAAAGCTCCCGGATGTCTTATGGGCATTGAGAACCGCCTTCAAGACACCCCTTGGCACCACCCCGTATAAGCTTGTGTACGGGAAAGCTTGCCATTTGCCGGTGGAGTTGGAGCACAAGGCTTGGTGGGCTCTTAAAGAAATGAATTTTGACTTTGATGCCGTTGGAGAAGTATGTTTTCTCCAAATGAATGAGCTTGAGGAATTGAGATTGGAGGCTTATGAGAGCTCCAAAATTTACAAGGACCAAACGAAAAAATGGCATGATGGGAAAATTGATACGGTCGTTCTGTACCAAAAATAAATACCTAAGTACAACTAACTAATAGCTAGAAGTAAGTAGGGTCGATCTCCACAGGGAGGCTAAGTTGCTATTTATCTGTCTAATTCGGTCTGTCAGGGTGTCACAGAAATGGGGGTTTTGAATTGATTGTGAACTAACTAAACTACTGAAACTAAAGGCAAGAAAAGGGAATAAAGGAGATTAAAAATAAGAGAAAGGAAGTATGCTAGGAGTCGGTCTACCGTGGTAGCTATCAGATCTTATACTATCGGGAATACTAAGGCGATTAGATTATTGATAAGAAGAGCTATGGTCATCACCTTTCGGTCCTTAAACCGCCCTAGAGCGTAAACAGCTTAACTTTCGCCCTCACTGCAATACCCTATTGTAATTAAGCAAGCCTTCCCTTCCAATCTTTCGATCCAGGTCGGGGTTAACTAAATTTATGGTCTCCTGCATGCATTCATTCAACCGGATAACAATTATATTGCCTAATACAATTCTTATCACAAGACTAACCTATATAAGTCAATTAAAACATTGCTACCACGGCTTTCCTAATCCTAACATACTAAGGGGATTTAGGTAGACATGGAATAAAGAAGAACAAGAAATAAAGAAGAAGAAAGAATAATAAACATTAAATTAAAGAGAGAAAAGGGAAGAAAGAATTACTAAAATAATCCGGAATTAAGGAAGAGCAAAGTAACAGTAACCATGTGTTAAGTGTCGAGAGAAAGGGAGAAGAGAAGAAGAGAGTCCAAATGTCGTCCTCCCTTTCCTATTTATAAGAAAATAGGATTTATTAACCTAATTGCGGAAAATAAAGCTAAAAGCCCAAGCCCGTCAAAGATTGTTGCTCGATCGAGTGATATTCCTTAGCATTCCTCTCGATCGAAGACTTCTTTCCCTTTAATCACTCGATCGAGAAGAAGTAGCTCTCGATCGAGCAAATGGGCTCTCGATCGAATAGAAATAGTTCTCGATCGAGCACTTCTCAGCGCGTAATTCCTGCTTCGCGCACTGAACTTCAAACGGCTGCCATTTATTCGTTACTTGGTCAAACAGGGTGATTCCGGTGGCATTGGAAAGCTAAAAGGACAAACTTTCATCTAAAATTGGAATCACCTGAATATCTGTTGTACAACCCGAGATATGGCTCTTACAAGCAGGAATTAGCAAATTGAAGTACTCTCTTGGCTCGCCTAACTTCCTTACTCCAATGCGCATCTCAAAATGGTACTTCCCAAGCTCCGACTCAACTCATCTCCTAAATGCATGCGTAGGGACATGTTTTAGGCTTGATTCCGCATCTCTAAGTTCATTCCTGCAATTGATACAAGAACTTCCAAAGTATGCAATTCGGGGCATATTCGTAGCAAATAACTACTAAAATAGCATAAAGATGCGTGCAAGAATAGACTAAAAAGACTATATAAATTGCACGCATCAAATCTCCCCAAACCAAACCTTTACTCGTCCTCGAGTAAACTAAAATACAACTAATGGAACGGAAAAGATAACTCAGAGCTAGCTTAACTTGTCTACTTGAACCAATTTAATGAACAAAGATTAACAGTTTAAGCTAAGCAGTCAATACGCAAACGAATTATGAGCTGTTCAGAAATATAGCCAACCTATCGACCTTGCAAGACCAACAAAATCGGACTCTCTCGTGGTCACTCTTCTCTCATGAAGCAAAGGGTGAATATTTATATGTAAAAGAGAGAAGAAAGGGATACTCACTCACCTAATCTGCGACCTACATAGCATGCATGCAACAAAAATGAAAGACAATTCAAGTACTAATGCACATACTCCAACCAATAATGTCCCGTAAATCCGTCAGAGGGCTTACAAATAATTTGGGAACAGTGAGGTTCAGGTGAGAAAGGGTAAAACATGTTATGGAAATGTGGAGGTAAAAGCGTCAAGCTAGTTCCTAACAGGACCATAGTAAACCATCCGAATCTCAACTGACTGAAAAACTAAGTACAAGTGCCCTTCATTTGGCACACAACTCACTAAACTCAAACACAATCTCCTCAAAAAATATGGAATAAAACGGAGGAGTCAGACGGTCACAAACTTCCCTTTTTTAAACACCGTCTGAAATAGCTAAATCAAATAAATCACTTTTTTTCAACACTTCTTTTCTTTTTCTCCTGTTCACGTCATCAGCATTCTTTTTTTTTCTTTTTTTTCTTTTCTTTTTTTTTTTCTTTTTTTTTCTTTTTCAATACTTTTTTTGTTTTCTTTCCTCCTTCCTTTATTTTCCAACAACTCCATACAAAAGAGATACGGCCAAACTGCAGACGAAAACTCATACCACAAAAGAACATACTAACTAGCTTGACTAGGCAGACTTAGTTTGGGATGTAGCTAATGGGTCAAAAGGCAAATTTGGCTAATGTGGAGCTAAATGGGTGAAAAATATAAGGAGAGGGAAATTTGCAAGGCCCTCCCTGCATGTGACACCAACCACGAACCCGAATATGTGCATTTTGACGAGAAATTGAATGTCATAAATGTGCAAAAGAGACGAACATGCTATGCAAGGAGTACTACTCAAAATTCCTAATGAACTGGTCATGAATGTCACCAGTTATAAGGCTCTAAAATTCAGAAATTGTAGAGTAGGTTGCCAATTTATCAGGTCAAGTCTACATGGTTAGCTATATTTGAACAAAAACTCGTAGATATGCGCAAGACTCAGCTAATAACTGTCAATACAGTGCAAGGCTCAAGTAAGAAAAACAAGTTAAAGTGCAATTTCATCACGGAAATCTACCGTTCCGACTCAACCTATATGCAAAAATAAACGTGAATATTTTTTTGAATTTTTGAAAATTTTCAATTTTTATGGAATTTTAAATTTTATATGAAAAATAAACGACAATGCATTCGGAAATTAAACGTGATAACAGAAATGCAAATAAAAACAAGATGCATACGTAGATATGGATGCATAACCTCCCCAAACCAAACTGTACAATGCCCCCATTGTACCAAAACATGGAAAGGAAATGCAAACTGAAGGAGAAAGAGAGTAAATACGGAAAACTCACAAGATACGCGAACCTCCCCAAACCGACCATGAACATGGGAGGTTGCTAAAGGCCCGGAAAACCGTCACAAGAAGCTAATCCAAGTCAAACGAGTGAATGGGCATCCAAAAACTGCTCGATCGATAGGAATTCAGGTCGATCGAGTAGATTCTCTTTTTGCAGGTGGTCGATCGAGTAGATTAATCACTCGATCGAGTAGATTAATCAGCAAAAGTGCTCGATCGAGTAGAATGACTACTCGATCGAGTAATTCCCAGCGTGATCCTGCAAAACGCAATGAAAAACAGCCCGCAAACTAACTAGACAAGCATACTGAGATAGTTTATGGTACGAGGACCATTTATTACAACTGAAAGTAAATAAAAAGCAAAATAAAATCGCCGGGTTGCCTCCCGGGTAGCGCTAGCTTCAGTCAGGTCCCAGCTCGACCTTCTTCTTCTTCGAGCCTCTTTAATTAGTCACAATCAAAACAGCTCAAAGCGCGCAGCATTAAATCATACATCTGCGCATGTGCTACACAACAGCATAAGTAGCACCAAAGTGGAATAACAGAATAAGAAATAAAAATGTTTAACTTTTTAAGTCGTACAAATTTCCTATGAGCGCTCCTAAATTTATCCACAAAATAAAGGAGCGCGGGAGCAATAGATGATAAATTAAGGTCCCGAATCAGATTAGCAATTTTGACATGACAAGTACGGTGAGAATTCGTTAAATTACAAGTCCACATGGGAGGGGGTATAGCATTATAAGAATTAGCACGAGTCAAACGAGGCATTATGCTATTAAAACAAACAATAATAAAATTATCGTTTACTACCTCAGGTTGGTTGCTCTCAACAATGGAATCACTGACAAAAGAATGTAATACCTCATCCGTGCTAGGAGCAAATACCGACTCAGCTGTCCTTTCGTCGCCCTCAGTGGAATTCATCCCGTAAATCGCAGCCTCAAGTGCATCTAACTCGGCTTTGAATAAGGGGGATTCACCGTATCCGTTATCATCATCAAAATCGTCATCTAAATCAAACCCATATGACGAGTCAAAGCTCCCAATGGCCAATTCAGTCGATCGAGCAGAATAATCACTCGATCGACCAGTTTTCTCCTGAATTCCACTCGATCGAGTGGAAATATCACTCGATCGAGCAGTTTCTCCTGGCAAATCACTCGATCGACTAATATAAGTCACTCGATCGAGTGATAATTCCTGGGTGGGGCTGAAATCTTCGCGTAAGCTAGTGAAATATGATAGAAACTCGTTGTCGGAGTCATAGAGGTCATCTTCAGCATTGGGTAACATGGTTTCCTCAGGGGAAAAACCGCTCTCAGCAAGGTATACCTCTTCTTCTTGCATCTCAGCTGCTAACTGAGCAACTACAGACCCGAGCTTATCAATTTGCGAGGAGAATTGTCTATCATAATCTTGCTGAGCTTGCAATTGAGATGCAATTGTCTCCAATAAAGATTTCAGCTCCGCAAATTCTTCTTCTTGTATATCGGGAGGATCTTGTTGCGGTGGCCATTGGTAGGGTGGATGTGGCGGCACAACTACAACTGCTTGACTAACTTGACTACGCTGCCTGAACGCGTAAACTTCGTCATTCTCTGCCAAACAAAGAACTGCATTATGCCCAGTAGCACCACATCTCCCGCAGTAAATCACCTGCTGTTCCATATAATAGGACATAGGTGATGGGTCAAAGGTACTCAAGCCTTCCCTTTGACGATCTTTCACCTAGAACTGTCTAGGTAGTACCTGTAAGGCCTATCAAAACAACACTAAAGGAAAAAGATTAAAACGGCTTCAAGGTACTTAGTCTTCCCTTGAGGCGAAAAGACAAACAAAAATAAAACAGATAAAAAAGCGTCGCCTCCCCGGCAACGGCGCCAAAATTTGATACGGTCGTTCTGTACCAAAAATAAATACCTAAGTACAACTAACTAATAGCTAGAAGTAAGTAGGGTCGATCTCCACAGGGAGGCTAAGTTGCTATTTATCTGTCTAATTCGGTCTGTCAGGGTGTCACAGAAATGGGGGTTTTGAATTGATTGTGAACTAACTAAACTACTGAAACTAAAGGCAAGAAAAGGGAATAAAGGAGATTAAAAATAAGAGAAAGGAAGTATGCTAGGAGTCGGTCTACCGTGGTAGCTATCAGATCTTATACTATCGGGAATACTAAGGCGATTAGACTATTGATAAGAAGAGCTATGGTCGTCACCTTTCGGTCCTTAAACCGCCCTAGAGCGTAAACAGGTTAACTTTCGCCCTCACTGCAATACCCTATTGTAATTAAGCAAGCCTTCCCTTCCAATCTTTCGATCCAGGTCGGGGTTAACTAGATTTATGGTCTCCTGCATGCATTCATTCAACCGGATAACAATTATATTGCCTAATACAATTCTTATCGCAAGACTAACCTATATAAGTCAATTAAAACATTGCTACCACGGCTTTCCTAATCCTAACATACTAAGGGGATTTAGCTAGACATGGAATAAAGAAGAACAAGAAATAAAGAAGAAGAAAGAACAATAAACATTAAATTAAAGAGAGAAAAGGGAAGAAAGAATTACTAAAATAATCCGGAATTAAGGAAGATCAAAGTAACAATAACCATGTGTTAAGTGTCGAGAGAAAGGGAGAAGAGAAGAAGAGAGTCCAAATGTCGTCCTCCCTTTCCTATTTATAAGAAAATAGGATTTATTAACCTAATTGCGGAAAATAAAGCTAAAAGCCCAAGCCCGTCAAAGATTGTTGCTCGATCGAGTGATATTCCTTAGCATTCCTCTCGATCGAGAACAATTCCTCTCGATCGAAGACTTCTTTCCCTTTAATCACTCGATCGAGAAGAAGTAGCTCTCGATCGAGCAAATGGGCTCTCGATCGAATAGAAATAGTTCTCGATCGAGCACTTCTCAGCGCGTAATTCCTGCTTTGCGCACTGAACTTCAAACGGCTGCCATTTATTCGTTACTTGGTCAAACAGGGTGATTCCGGTGGCATTGGAAAGCTAAAAGGACAAACTTTCATCTCCAATTAGAATCACCTAAATATATGTTGTACAACCCGAGATATGGCTCTTACAAGCAGGAACTAGCAAATTGAAGCACTCTCTTGGCTCGCCTAACTTCCTTACTCCAATGCGCATCTCAAAATGGTACTTCCCAAGCTCCGACTCAACTCATCTCCTAAATGCATGCGTAGGGACATGTTTTAGGCTTGATTCCGCATCTCTAAGTTCATTCCTGCAATTGATACAAGAACTTCCAAAGTATGCAATTCGGGGCATATTCGTAGCAAATAACTACTAAAATAGCATAAAGATGCGTGCAAGAATAGACTAAAAAGACTATATAAATTGCACGTATCAAAATCATGAAGAAAGAGATAAGTGTTGGGGACCTTGTTCTCCTTTTTAACTCCAAGATCAAGGTGTTTCCGGGCAAGCTCAAATCAAGATGGTCGGGACCCTTTAAAGTGATAAAAATATTTCCTTATGGTGCTTTCGAGCTTTGGAGTGAAGAAGGAGGAACGTTTAAGGTCAATGGTCAAAGAATCAAGCGCTACTATGACGGTGATAACAAAGGTCCCATTGAAGTGCTCTATCTCGGGGAACCCCTCCCCGAGGAAAGGACAAATTGAAACTCTTGAAAGAAACTCGGTTTGGTGGAGTTCCTCAAGAACCACCATTTGTATATAGCATGCATTCTAGGTAGGAAATGAGGAATTTTGGACGGATGATACTTGTCATTTTGATTGATGTCGGCTACAATTATCGAAGGATTTGGGGATTTTGTATGATGAACAAACGTTTTACCAACTATTGGCCTTTATCCGACGTCATGAGTCGGCTTTGAAAGTTGAAAACACGGAAGTCGAGGCCAATAGGTGAAGGGATATGGAATAGGGGCGTATTGGAGAAAGTGTGTTGGAACGTATTCCCAGCCGGGTGACCGGCGGCCGATCTTCTGACCGGCTGGGAAGTTCCTGTAACTTCAATTAAATTTTGACATTTTGAAGGATATGTTGTCCCAGCCGGCAGGCCGGCAGCCGGTCCACCGGCTGGGAGCACGCTCATATGGGAATTATGTTGAATTGACTCAGAAGGGAAGTCCCAGCCGGTAGGCCGGCAGCCGGTCCACTGGCTGGGAATGCATAAATGAAGGATTTGTTGTATAGGTGTCCTCCCAGTAGGGTGGCCGTGGCCGGTCTTCCCCACCATTGGGAGTTCTCTGTAAATTTCGAAGAAAATGTCAACTTGGCCTGTTGTCCCAGCCGGGTGACCGGCGGCCGGTCTTCTGACCGGCTAGGAACACTCTGACGCTTTAATTTACACGAAAAAACACCCAACTCCTTTCATTTTTCCGCCACTCTCCCTCACTCTACTCTCCCTCTAAACCCTAACCCTTTTCCCCAACCTCACCAACAACCCCTCCCACCACCTCCCACCACTCCCTACCACCTCCCCTCCACCAACAAACACCCTCAACCTCCTTCCCAACACTTTCCCTCCATCAAAACCACAAAAATGGCCCCAAAGAAAAGAGTGAGATGGGGAGATTTGGCACTCCAACAAGCGGAGGCGGTGGCGGCGGCGGCAACCGACATGAGCACCGATCCCGACTTCCCGGACGTCCAATTCACCTCAATCACCATGAAAGGTAAATTTGTTTTAATCAAGAAACGCCCCATTGCCCCAACCCGATTTATTGATAGACAATCCATGCGGGAGCTAGGGCTAAACCAAGTTACTCTTGACTTATTTGATGGGGTAGGAATGAAATTGATGTACGAGATACATGAGAAAACCTATGCCCATCTCACTTGGGAGTTTTTGAGCTCCCTTCGTCTTGACAAGCATCGCCAATCCCAAAAGGTAGCCTTTTTGCATTTCCGATTGATGAACAAGGACTACTCCTTGACCCTCCCGACCTTTGCTTCCCATTTTGGGCTTGACACAAGCCCTCCATACAAGGCACCCGAGACCTTTGACCATGGGGCCTTATGGAAGGCCATTACGGGTTTAGATGATGTTCCGGGGGTCAAGAGAGCCGCTAACACTGTCTATAATGCGGCTATTCGGGTTTGGCATCGGTTTATGGGGTGGACTGTTTTTGGCCGTGAGGAAAATCACAATTTCCGAAACGAGGAATTGGAAATTCTCGGCTCTTATCTTCGTTCCAACCCCACTACCTTCAAAATTGACATTGCCCACCACTTGGCCCTTACTTTGCAAAGACTTAGCAACTCTCCGGCTTCTTCGACGGCAGTTGTCGTGGGTGGACTCATCACCCATTTGATAAAGAGGCTCAATAGGAGAGTCAACTTGAGTGGTATGCGGTATATGATTGGTGATACGATGTTGTTCAAGAATTATATCGACCACAACCTCAATTGGTTGAAGACCAACCCGGATGATGGCCTTGACTATTGGCAAATTCGGGTAGACGGAGTTGACCGAAACTCTATCCCTCTTCCTAACCCCGACAAGATGAAAGTAGTGCCTAACTCGGAGAACTATTTGCTTGAAATTGAAAACCTTCAAGACCCCTCAATTCCCCAACAAATAAACCCAAATCTTCGGTATACTCGTGGCCGACCTATCATTCCCGCGAGGTCTACCTTGCGGTATGCTACACCCTCCACTCCTTTCGTTGTCGGGCCCTTTCAACAAGGGGAAGGGTCCTCTAGTTAACAATCGCAACAACCGCCCCCTCTCCATGCCGACCTCATTTCCTTCATGGAGGATATGAAGATTACTATGGCAAACGCCGCAAGTGAGCGGCTTGGGCTTCAGCAGAGACTTGACCGGATTTACTACGACCATTCCCTTGGTCAATTCCGGTCTATGATGACATGATGTGGAACCAATACAAGCATCCCTCCGGCCTCCACCCTTCTTACTATTTATTCCCGGATGGCGGACATCCGGATGACGAGAGGATTGTTTACGGCGACATTAATTTGCAGCCCGACTATTTTAGTGCCCCAGTCTTCCCCACCCCGCCTTCCACTCAAGGGGAGGGCCAAGATGATACTGTCGTTTCGTACCAAAAATAAATACCTAAGTACAACTAACAGAAGTCAGCGGTAAGTAGGGTCGATCTCCACAGGGAGGCGGTGTACTATCTATTTGTCTATTTATCTGTCTAGAATGTCACAATTGGGGGTTTTGATTGATTTAACTAAACTAGAGATTAAGGCGAGGGAAACGAATAAGAGAAATTAACAATAAGAGAAAGGAAGTATGCTAGGAGTCGGTCCACCGTGGCAGCTATCAGATCTTATATTATCGAGAATACTAAGGCGATTAGACTATTGATAAGAAGAGCTATGGTCGTCACCTTTCGGTCCTTAAACCGCCCTAGAGCGTAAACAGCTTAACTTTCGCCCTCACTGCTATACCCTATTGTAATTAAGCAAGCCTTCCCTTCCAATCTTTCGATCTAGGTCGGGGTTAACTAGATTTATGGTCTCCTGCATGCATTCATTCGACCGGATAACAATTAAATTGCCTAATACAATTCTATCGCAAGACTAATCTATTTAATACAATTAAAGCATTGCTACCACGGCTTCCCTAATCCTAACATACTACGGGGAATTAGCTACTCATGGAAATAAGGGGAACAAACTTAAAGGAAATAAGAATAATAAACATTAAAAGGAGAGAAAGGAAGAAGGAATTACTGAATTAAAGAGATCCAGAAAATGAACAAAAGCAACAGTAGAAAGAGTAGCAATGTATTCGAACCAGAGAGAAAGGGAGAGTATATGATCCTTGGATTATTGGATGATTACAAATGACATCCCTAACTCCTATTTATAAGAAAATAGGAGTAGGATTAAACCTAATTAACGAATTAAAGCTTAAAAGCCCAACCCGTCAGTGAAGCCACTCGATCGAGTAAAGAAATCACTCGATCGAGCAAACTCAGCCAGAAAACAGCTAGATCGACCAAGGAAAGTGATCGATCGAGTAAGGGCATATAAGGAACTGGTCGATCGACTTAGAATAGTGCTCGATCGACTGATTATTGACTCCTAAACCACTCGATCGAGTAATAAATCACTCGATCAAGTGAAACTTGACTTCAGCAGCTCATCATTCTTGTCAATTTGACTTTGACTTGTCCTTTTAGCTCCCGAAACACCTTCACGCATCCCAAGACAGCAATATTTCCCGCTCCAAATCATCTCTTCCTCCAAATGCATGCTAAACGGACGGTAAAAGGCTTGATTTCGCTACTTTATGGCTCATTCCTGCAAATAAGACAAGAACTTCCAAAGTATGCAATTCGGGGCATTTCGTAGCATGAAACCACGATAAAAGCATAGAAATACGTGCATAAAATAGGCTAAAAAGACTATATAAAATGCACGTATCAAATCTCCCCAAACCAAACCTTTACTCGTCCTCGAGTAAACTAAAAACTATACGCTAATGGAACGGAAAAAGATAACTCAGATCTAGCTACAAATGCCCACTTAAGCCAATTTAATGCAAGAAAACTAACACTTATAGCAAGACAGCCAAATGCAAACGAGTTATAAGATGTTTGTAAATAAAGCTGAACCGTCGACCTTGCAAGACCTTTAACAATGGACTCTCACGGGTCACTCTTTCTCTCATGAAGCAAAGGGTGAACTTATATATGTAAGAGAGAGAGAAAAATAGTCGCTCACCTAGACTACGACCCACATAAACATGCATGCAACCAATATGATAGACAATTCTAGCTACCAAACGTACATTCCAACCAAACGAAGTCCTGTCACAGCCGAGGGCTTACAAAAATATGGTAAAGTGAGGCAATGGGTGAGAAAAGGCAAAACATTTATGGGAATGTGGAGGTATAGGTGATCAAGCTAGTACCTAAACAAAACCATATATCGACATCCGATTCCAACTCAATTATGAAATAAGCACCATGCCCTTCAATTGGCATAAAATCTCACCAAACCAAACTGAACTAACTCCTCAAAAGATGTAAGATAGAACATAGGAGCAGAAACCGTCAACCAAACAACATCTTTTTCATTTTTCTCCTTTTTTCTTTTCTTTATTTTCCGGTTTCTTTTTTCGATTCTTTTTTTTCCATTTTTCATCTTCTTTCTTCGATTCATTTTTTTTTCTTTTCATCATCCTCCCTTTCTCCATAGATTACCAACTCCGATTCAATAGAATATGCGCCAATATTTGATACAATGAAATATATACCGCAAAACAACAATCTAAACTAGCTTGACAAGGCAGGCTAAATTTGGATGTAGCTAAAGGGTCAACTGGCAAATTTGGCTAATGTGGAGTTAAATGGGTAAAAATGAAAGAAAGGGAATTTGTAAGCGCCTCCCTGCGTGTGACACCAACCACTAACCCGAATGTATGACGGCAAAAAGCAATTGAATTTCATATATGTGCAAATTGATGAACATGTTATGCAAGGAGTAACTACTCACAATCCTACATGAAACTGGTCACAAATGACACCAGTTTATACGGCTCTAAATCTTAGAATTTATAAGTAGGTTGCCAAAGTTTCAGGTCAAGTCTATATGTTCAGCTAAATTTAACATTAACTCGTAGATTATGCAATAAGACAAAGCTAAAAGATAAAAGTTCAATGCAAGGCTTAAGCAAAAAGACAAATATAGTGCAATTTCATCATGGAAATCGACCGTTCCGACTCAACCTATATGCTAAAATAAACGTGAAATTTTTTGAATTTTAACAATTTTTTAATTTTTATGGGATTTTTGGATTTTATGAAAATAAACAACGATGCAAACATAAATTAAATGTGATAACTGAAATGCAATAAAAACACTATGCAGACACAGATATGGATGCATAACCTCCCCAAACCAAACCGTACAATGCCCTCATTGTACCAAAACATGGAAAGGAAATGCAAACTAAAGGAGAAAGAGAGTAAAAGCGGAAAACTCACAAAATGCGCGAATAAGGGGCCTCCCCAAACCGACCATGAACATGGGAGGTTGCTAAAGGCCCGGAAAACCGTCTCAGGGAGCTAATCCAAGTCAATAGCACTCGATATCCGTCCAACAGTGGTCGATCGAGTGGTTGGGCATCCAAGAACTGCTCGATCGAAGAGGGTACCAGTCGATCGAGTGGTTCTGTTTCTGCAGGTGGTCGATCGAGTGGATCTCAGCGTGTTCCTGCAAAATGCAATAAAAACAGCCCGCAAACTAACAAGACAAGCATACTGAGAAAGTTTTATGGTACGAAGACCATTTATTACAACTGAAATTAAACTAAAAAAGCAAAATAAAATCGCCGGGTTGCCTCCGGTAGCGCTAGCCAGACAGTCCTACTCGACCTTCTTTTTCTTGAGAGCCACTCAAATTAGTTACAATCAAAGCAACTCAAAGCGCGCAAAGAACTTTGTCAAATAGGCTGCGCATGTGCTACACAACAAAGATAAGTAGCACCAAAGTGGAATACAGAAATAGGAAATGAAATTATGTAAGCATTTAAGTCTAACAAATTTCCTATGTGAGCTCCTAAATTTATCCACAAAATAAAGGAGCGCGGGAGCAATTGTCAATATATGGGGGTTCCGATTTAGATTAACAGTTTTGAGATGATAAGGACGGTGAAAATTCTTTAAATTAATCGACCATATGAGAGGAGGTATAACTTTAAAAGAAACAGCGCGAGTCAAACGAGGCAAAATACTATTAGAACAAACAATAATAAAATTATCGTTTACTACCTCAGATCGGTCGCTCTCAATGACGGAATCATAGGTAAAAGAGCTTATTACCTCTTCCGTGCTAGGAGCAATTACCGTCTCAACTGCTTCTTCATCAACCTCCTCAGTGGAGTCCATCCCGTAAATCGCAGCTTCAAGTGTATCTGACTCGGCTGTGAATAGGGGAGGTTTACCGTAACCTTCATCATCGTCAGACTCGTCATCCAAATCAAACCAAAATGACGAACCAAAGCTCCCAATGGCCAATTCAGTCGATCGAGCAGAATAATCACTCGATCGACCAACTTCCTCCCGCATCTCACTCGATCGAGTAACAAAACCATTCGATCGAGAATCATCCTCCTGCATTCCACTCGATCGAGTAAGAATACTACTCGATCGAGGGCTTCCTTCTGAAATTTCACTCGATCGACTAGTTTTAGTCACTCGATCGAGTGATTCTTCCTGCATAGGGCTGAAATCTTCGCGTGGGGTAGTGAAATATGATAGGAACTCGTCGTCTGAGTCATAGAAGTCATCCTCATCATTGGGCAACACGATTTTCTCAGGGGAGAAATCGCTCTCAGCAAGGTATACCTCTTCTTCTTGCATCTCACCGCTAACCGAGCTATTTGTGACTTCAAATATGGATTCGAGTGTCCATATATCTATCATTCTCTTGCATTTGGGATACAAGGGTCCCCATTAAATATGTCAGCTCCGCGATTTCTTCTTTCTCCATCTCAGCTGCAACCGGGCAACTGCCGGACTCGAGCTCATCAAATCGCGAGACATATTCTTGCACTTGGAATGCAAGTGCCTCCATCAAGGATTTCAGCTCCGCAATGTCTTCTTCTTGTATATCAGGGGAATCTTGTTGCGGTAGCCATTGATAGGGCGGATGTGGCGGCACAACTACAGCCGCATTGTGCTCGTGAGAACCACATCTCCGTAGCGATCATCACCTATTCCATATAATGGGACATCGGTGATGGGTCAAAGGTACTCAAGCCTTCCCTTTGACTGTCTTTCACCTAGAACTGTCTAGGTAGTACCTGTAAGGCCTATCAAAACAAAGACTAAACAAAAGATTAAAACGGCCTCAAGGAAAAATCCCCGAGGCTAAAAACAGATAAAATTAAACAAATAAATAAATAGATTGCCTCCCAAAAACGGCGCAAAATTTGATACTGCCGTTTCGTACCAATAAATACCTAAGTACAACTAACAGAAGTCAGCGGTAAGTAGGGTCGATCTCCACAGGGAGGCGGTGTACTATCTATTTGTCTATTTATCTGTCTAAAATGTCACAATTGGGGATTTTGATTGATTTAACTAAACTAGAGATTAAGGCGAGGGAAACGAATAAGAGAAATTAACAATAAGAGAAAGGAAGTATGCTAGGAGTCGGTCCACCGTGGCAGCTATCAGATCTTATATTATCGAGAATACTAAGGCGATTAGACTATTGATAAGAAGAGCTATGGTCGTCACCTTTCGGTCCTTAAACCGCCCTATAGCGTAAAACGACTAACTTTCGCCCTCACTGCTATACCCTATTGTAATTAAGCAAGCCTTCCCTTCCAATCTTTCGATCTAGGTCGGGGTTAACTAGATTTATGGTCTCCTGCATGCATTCATTCGACCGGATAACAATTAAATTGCCTAATACAATTCTATCGCAAGACTAATCTATTTAATACAATTAAAGCATTGCTACCACGGCTTCCCTAATCCTAACATACTACGGGGAATTAGCTACTCATGGAAATAAGGGGAACAAACTTAAAGGAAATAAGAATAATAAACATTAAAAGGAGAGAAAGGAAGAAGGAATTACTTGAATTAAAGAGATCCTAAAATGAACAAAAGCAACAAAAGAAAGAGTAGCAATGTATTCGAACCAGAGAGAAAGGGAGAGTATATGATCCTTGGATTATTGGATGATTACAAATGACATCCCTAACTCCTATTTATAAGAAAATAGGAGTAGGATTAAACCTAATTAACGAATTAAAGCTTAAAAGCCCAACCCGTCAGTGAAGCCACTCGATCGAGTAAAGAAATCACTCGATCGAGCAAACTCAAACCAGAAAACTAGATCGACCAAGGAAAGTGATCGATCGAGTAAGGGCATATAAGGAACTGGTCGATCGACTTAGAATAGTGCTCGATCGACCGATTATTGACTCCTAAACCACTCGATCGAGTAATAAATCACTCGATCAAGTGAAACTTGACTTCACAGACTCATCATTCTTGTCAATTTGACTTTGACTTGTCCTTTTAGCTCCCGAAACACCTTCACGCATCCCAAGACAAGAATATTTCCCGCTCCAAATCATCTCTTCCTCCAAATGCATGCTAAACGGACGGTAAAAGGCTTGATTTCGCTACTTTATGGCTCATTCCTGCAAATAAGACAAGAACTTCCAAAGTATGCAATTCGGGGCATTTCGTAGCATGAAACCACGATAAAAGCATAGAAATACGTGCATAAAATAGGCTAAAAAGACTATATAAAATGCACGTATCAAATCTCCCCAAACCAAACCTTTACTCGTCCTCGAGTAAACTAAAAACTATACGCTAATGGAACGGAAAAAGATAACTCGGAGCTAGCTACAAATGCCCACTTAAGCCAATTTAATGCAAGAAAACTAACACTTATAGCAAGACAGCCAAATGCAAACGAGTTATAAGATGTTTGTAAATAAAGCTGAACCGTCGACCTTGCAAGACCTTTAACAATGGACTCTCACGGGTCACTCTTTCTCTCATGAAGCAAAGGGTGAACTTATATATGTAAGAGAGAGAGAAAAATAGTCGCTCACCTAGACTACGACCCACATAAACATGCATGCAACCAATATGATAGACAATTCTAGCTACCAAACGTACATTCCAACCAAACGAAGTCCTGTCACAGCCGAGGGCTTACAAAAATATGGTAAAGTGAGGCAATGGGTGAGAAAAGGCAAAACATTTATGGGAATGTGGAGGTATAGGTGATCAAGCTAGTACCTAAACAAAACCATATATCGACATCCGATTCCAACTCAATTATGAAATAAGCACCATGCCCTTCAATTGGCATAAAATCTCACCAAACCAAACTGAACTAACTCCTCAAAAGATGTAAGATAGAACATAGGAGCAGAAACCGTCAACCAAACAACATCTTTTTCATTTTTCTCCTTTTTTCTTTTCTTTATTTTCCGGTTTCTTTTTTCGATTCTTTTTTTTCCATTTTTCATCTTCTTTCTTCGATTCATTTTTTTTTCTTTTCATCATCCTCCCTTTCTCCATAGATTACCAACTCCGATTCAATAGAATATGCGCCAATATTTGATACAATGAAATATATACCGCAAAACAACAATCTAAACTAGCTTGACAAGGCAGGCTAAATTTGGATGTAGCTAAAGGGTCAACTGGCAAATTTGGCTAATGTGGAGTTAAATGGGTAAAAATGAAAGAAAGGGAATTTGTAAGCGCCTCCCTGCGTGTGACACCAACCACTAACCCGAATGTATGATGGCAAAAAGCAATTGAATTTCATATATGTGCAAATTGATGAACATGTTATGCAAGGAGTAACTACTCACAATCCTACATGAAACTGGTCACAAATGACACCAGTTTATACGGCTCTAAATCTTAGAATTTATAAGTAGGTTGCCAAAGTTTCAGGTCAAGTCTATATGTTCAGCTAAATTTAACATTAACTCGTAGATTATGCAATAAGACAAAGCTAAAAGATAAAAGTTCAATGCAAGGCTTAAGCAAAAAGACAAATATAGTGCAATTTCATCATGGAAATCGACCGTTCCGACTCAACCTATATGCTAAAATAAACGTGAAATTTTTTGAATTTTAACAATTTTTTAATTTTTATGGGATTTTTGGATTTTATGAAAATAAACAACGATGCAAACATAAATTAAATGTGATAACTGAAATGCAATAAAAACACTATGCAGACACAGATATGGATGCATAACCTCCCCAAACCAAACCGTACAATGCCCTCATTGTACCAAAACATGGAAAGGAAATGCAAACTAAAGGAGAAAGAGAGTAAAAGCGGAAAACTCACAAAATGCGCGAATAAGGGGCCTCCCCAAACCGACCATGAACATGGGAGGTTGCTAAAGGCCCGGAAAACCGTCTCAGGGAGCTAATCCAAGTCAATAGCACTCGATATCCGTCCAACGTGGTCGATCGAGTGGTTGGGCATCAAGAACCGCTCGATCGAAGAGGGTACCATCGATCGAGTGGTTCTTTCTGCAGTGGTCGATCGAGTGGATCTCGGCGTGTTCTGCAAAATGCAATAAAAACAGCCCGCAAACTAACAAGACAAG
This sequence comes from Silene latifolia, assembly GCF_048544455.1. NCBI lineage: Eukaryota > Viridiplantae > Streptophyta > Magnoliopsida > Caryophyllales > Caryophyllaceae > Silene > Silene latifolia. Next base: position 39,081,572 of record NC_133530.1, read on the forward strand.
CATACTGAGAAAGTTTTATGGTACGAAGACCATTTATTACAACTGAAATTAAACTAAAAAAGCAAAATAAAATCGCCGGGTTGCCTCCCGGGTAGCGCTAGCTTCAGACAGGTCCCAGCTCGACCTTCTTTTTCTTCGAGCCACTCAAATTAGTTACAATCAAAGCAACTCAAAGCGCGCAGCAACCTGTCAAATAGCTGCGCATGTGCTACACAACAGCATAAGTAGCACCAAAGTGGAATACAGAAATAGGAAATGAAATTATGTAAGCATTTAAGTCTAACAAATTTCCTATGTGAGCTCCTAAATTTATCCACAAAATAAAGGAGCGCGGGAGCAATTGTCAATATATGGGGGTTCCGATTTAGATTAACAGTTTTGAGATGATAAGGACGGTGAAAATTCTTTAAATTAATCGACCATATGAGAGGAGGTATAACTTTAAAAGAAACAGCGCGAGTCAAACGAGGCAAAATACTATTAGAACAAACAATAATAAAATTATCGTTTACTACCTCAGATCGGTCGCTCTCAATGACGGAATCATAGGTAAAAGAGCTTATTACCTCTTCCGTGCTAGGAGCAATTACCGTCTCAACTGCTTCTTCATCAACCTCCTCAGTGGAATCCATCCCGTAAATCGCAGCTTCAAGTGTATCCGACTCGGCTGTGAATAGGGGAGGTTTACCGTAACCTTCATCATCGTCAGACTCGTCATCCAAATCAAACCAAAATGACGAACCAAAGCTCCCAATGGCCAATTCAGTCGATCGAGCAGAATAATCACTCGATCGACCAACTTCCTCCCGCATCTCACTCGATCGAGTAACAAAACCATTCGATCGAGAATCATCCTCCTGCATTCCACTCGATCGAGTAAGAATACTACTCGATCGAGGGCTTCCTTCTGAAATTTCACTCGATCGACTAGTTTTAGTCACTCGATCGAGTGATTCTTCCTGCATAGGGCTGAAATCTTCGCGTGGGGTAGTGAAATATGATAGGAACTCGTCGTAAATGCGAGTCATAGAAGTCATCCTCATCATTGGGCAACACGATTTTCTCGGGGAGAAATCGCTCTCAAAAAGGTATACCTCTTCTTCTTGCATCTCAAATTTTGCTAACCGAGCTATTTGTGACTTCAGCGCATGGATTCGAGTGTCCATATATCTATCATTCTCTTGCATTTGGGATACAAGGGTCCCCATTAAATATGTCGACTCATGATTTCTTCTTTCTCCATCTCAGGTGCTAACGAGCAACTGGGACTCGAGCTCATCAAATCGCGAGACATATTCTTGCACTTGGAATGCAAGTGCCTCCATCAAGGATTTCAGCTCCGCAATGTCTTCTTCTTGTATATCAGGGGAATCTTGTTGCGGTAGCCATTGATAGGGCGGATGTGGCGGCACAACTACAGCTGCATTGTGCTCGTGAGAACCACATCTCCCAGTAGCGCATCACCTACATTCCATATAATGGGACATCGGTGATGGGTCAAAGGTACTCAAGCCTTCCCTTTGACTGTCTTTCACCTAGAACTGTCTAGGTAGTACCCTGTAAGGCCTATCAAAACAACACTAAACAAAAGATTAAAAACGGCCTCAAGGAAAAATCCCTGAGGCTAAAAACAGATAAAATTAAACAAATAAATAAATAGATTGCCTCCCCGGCAACGGCGCCAAAATTTGATACTGCCGTTTCGTACCAAAAATAAATACCTAAGTACAACTAACAGAAGTCAGCGGTAAGTAGGGTCGATCTCCACAGGGAGGCGGTGTACTATCTATTTGTCTATTTATCTGTCTAAAATGTCACAATTGGGGATTTTGATTGATTTAACTAAACTAGAGATTAAGGCGAGGGAAACGAATAAGAGAAATTAACAATAAGAGAAAGGAAGTATGCTAGGAGTCGGTCCACCGTGGCAGCTATCAGATCTTATATTATCGAGAATACTAAGGCGATTAGACTATTGATAAGAAGAGCTATGGTCGTCACCTTTCGGTCCTTAGACCGCCCTAGAGCGTAAACGACTTAACTTTCGCCTCACTCTTGCTATACCCTATTGTAATTAAGCAAGCCTTCCCTTCCAATCTTTCGATCTAGGTCGGGGTTAACTAGATTTATGGTCTCCTGCATGCATTCATTCGACCGGATAACAATTAAATTGCCTAATACAATTCTATCGCAAGACTAATCTATTTAATACAATTAAAGCATTGCTACCACGGCTTCCCTAATCCTAACATACTACGGGGAATTAGCTACTCATGGAAATAAGGGGAACAAACTTAAAGGAAATAAGAATAATAAACATTAAAAGGAGAGAAAGGAAGAAGGAATTACTGAATTAAAGAGATCCGGAAAATGAACAAAAGTAACAGTAGAAAGAGTAGCAATGTATTCGAACCAGAGAGAAAGGGAGAGTATATGATCCTTGGATTATTGGATGATTACAAATGACATCCCTAACTCCTATTTATAAGAAAATAGGAGTAGGATTAAACCTAATTAACGAATTAAAGCTTAAAAGCCCAACCCGTCAGTGAAGCCACTCGATCGAGTAAAGAAATCACTCGATCGAGCAAACTCAAACAGAAAAAACAGACTAGATCGACCAAGGAAAGTGATCGATCGAGTAAGGGCATATAAGGAACTGGTCGATCGACTTAGAATAGTGCTCGATCGATTGATTATTGACTCCTAAACCACTCGATCGAGTAATAAATCACTCGATCAAGTGAAACTTGACTTCAATGACTCATCATTCTTGTCAATTTGACTTTGACTTGTCCTTTTAGCTCCCGAAACACCTTCACGCATCCCAAGACAGCAATATTTCCCGCTCCAAATCATCTCTTCCTCCAAATGCATGCTAAACGGACGGTAAAAGGCTTGATTTCGCTACTTTATGGCTCATTCCTGCAAATAAGACAAGAACTTCCAAAGTATGCAATTCGGGGCATTTCGTAGCATGAAACCACGATAAAAGCATAGAAATACGTGCATAAAATAGGCTAAAAAGACTATATAAAATGCACGTATCACAAGACACGAGGTGGTTCGGGAGTGCCCCTTCCATCTTCAATGAGGGAGGTTCTAGTGGTGCCGGAGGGAACACGGGAATGTTCGTCGGCATAAGCTCGGGGATGAGTGACTTTGGCTCGGATGCCCTTTTGAACACGGATGATTTCATTCGAGGGTCCGAGTTTGGGGCGAGTCATGATGATGGAGACGGTGATGATGATGGAGATGGCGACGGTGATGGTGATGAAGATTATGAGTAGAGCCTAGTAATGAGGGCTCCACTCCATCCCTTTCAATCCAAAATGACGAGTATGCCTCTTCCCTTAATCCAAATTCTCTCATTCATATTTAAATTATTCGCATGCATTTAGTTGGTAATTCATTTAGTTGCATTCATATAGGATTGCATTAGATTTCAAATTTGTAATATATTGTCACATTTAGTTATTGCATTCATATAGTGTAGCTTGCATCGTATTTCAATATTGCATATAGGTTAGATCATGCATTGCATAATTATTTGAAAATCACAAAAAATCAAAAAAAAAATCAACAAAAACATGTTATTTCTTTTCAAATATTCAAAAACCCAAAAACAAGTTCTTTTATTTCTCCAACTTGTCCTTCCATGTAAATGAATAAGTGTGGGGAGGGCCCAAAAAAAAAAACCAAAAACATGCATTTTAATTTCCAAAAACAAAAATATCAAAAATATGTTATTTTTATTTTCTTAAATTTCAAAATTACAAAAATATGTTCCTTTCTTTTACCTATTCTCTCCCTAAACTTGTTCCCTTGGAGACTTACTCGGGGACGAGTAATGTTTAAGTGTGGGGAGGGAAATATCCACTTTGTGAATATTTGTTTATATTTGTATATACCTTTAAATTTGATAAAAATTCAAAAAAATGCCTAAAAATTGAAAAAATTCAAAAATTCCAAAAACATTGCATTGTACATATATGTTGTTTGTTGGCTAACCTTTGGCATAGACATCGACCATTCGAGGTAAAAAGGAGCTAGAAGACGCTTGGTAAACCCGTTCTAATCTCTTACTCCTTTACCGTTCTTTCTTTTTATCTCTTGAGTATATGAAGGAGAATGGGATTTTGTGCCTTGGATGTTCCCTTGGGGAACTTGTGGATTGTTGGTGTTGATGTGCGGCTAGGTTTAGTCAAAAATTGTTGCATGTCTACTTTATGTTCATTTCCATTTCTCGCATGCATTTGTTTCTCTTGTATATATATGTTGTGTTCCCTTCTTGTTGCATTGAGTTTGTATATAAATTTTTGAACAAAATTTGGTCTAGGAAGGGAGTATGATACCCTCTATGATGATATTATCTAGGTCGTGTCTTTCCCCTCTTGGTGGCTTGCGCCTTGTGACCTCCTTGTTAGGGTGTTTGCTTGCAAATACCCGGGAAATGAAGCTAGACCGGGAAGTTTTGACCACCTTGTGAGACCAAGACCGTAGACTAGGCCTAGATTTCGACATAGCTACTCAAATGTGAGGATAGAGCCTCCTTGGGATCGGTATATCCATACCCGGTCTCCCTTTAGGTGTGAGTAGGCTCCTTGCGTGGCATGTTACATCACGACGCACAAGCATGGCGTCCTTTCCTTTTAGACCATGAGATGTTCATTTTTTATGCATATTTTGAAACAACAAGTTGCATTTCATTTTTTGAGCCTCACATTGCCAAATAAGCCTAATTTTTCGACCCTTTAGACTAGGACCGATTTTGTTTACCCCTTTTGAGCCTTGACCTTTCATTTGATACCTACGATACTAACCACAACCCAAAAACAACCGACCTTGATCAAGAAAGTTGTCTATGAGTTTTGGTAATATGAAGCAAGGGGATTTGAATCTTGGTTTAGTGGATGTGCACAATCCACTTGGGTCGGAATGATGGTTTAGTTTGGTTTGATTCGAATAAAGAGGTTTTGAAAAAGAAAAGAAAAGAAAATAGAAAAAGAGAAAAATGTAATGAAAAAAGAAAAAAATGTGCACTTATACCTTGTTTGATGAGAAAAAGCCAAGCAACACTCCTTTCATCAATGGAGTAGAAAAAGGCGTTGCAAGAATAAAAGGGCATTTGATGTTTTTCCTAAGTGAGTCGGGTTTACACAATTTTTGTTTGATTTTGGCAAGCCAATTTCTTGTTAGGGTGTAGACGTTACTCATTGGTTGCAATAAGGTGATAATTTTCGTTTTTTTTCCAAAGTGAGTCGGGTTTGCACAATGTTTGCATAAATTCGGGAAACCAATTTTTGTTAGGGTGTAGACGTTACTCATTTGTTGTAATAAAGTGGAAGAAATGGAATTTTGGCAACTTCTTGATGTGTACCTCCACATTTTTCCAAAATGGTGCTTGCACCAATCCCGTTTCGACCCATCACCTAGCCCCGTTACAACCCTTGTTTCTTTTATGCATATTTTCCTTTTTTGCATCTCATTAATGGTCTTGTAGGAGAAGATTCCATGTTAGATTGCGGGCATGTCTCACGAGTCGAGTAGATGAGTGATTTTGGTTACTTTTTGCACAAAAATCACCCGTTCCAAAAAACAAAATGAGAGATTAGTGAAAACCGTGAGGAAGTCGGTAATCTTGGTCCCCTTAGTCATGGGTCAATTTGGTTGAATCTTGAGTGTGTCATATGATTCTCGAAGGTTAGGCTTTGCTTCCCCCTTTCCCGCCTTTGAATTTGTTTCTTAGGCATTTGGTTGTTGCATAAAGGTTGTTTGAGCCACCACTAGGGCTTTGACACCCGCCGAGACTATGAGACGGTATCTCCCGACCAAAGCCTTTAAATGTTTAAAGTAAAATGGCCGCTTAGATGAGGAAAGCGGTTTGACTTTTTGTGATGCATCTTGTATGTTGATTCATGCTTAATTGTTGGATGTGTCAAAATTTTTGTAGCAAGACCCAACTTGCCTTGCAATAGGGCACTCTCCCCTCATGAGTGTCAAATTGCGAGTTGAAGGGGCGTTGAGTGCGCTAAAACTCGATCGGTTTAGTTCATAGCTTAGTTGAGGGATGCTTATATTGTGCATCCACTCTCCATATCTATCTTAGTAGGTACCGTGTACATTGGTTGAGGACTTACTCGGGGACGAGTAAGGCTCAAGTGTGGGGAGGTTGATATCAGACCCTTTTGCACCTTTTTTCCCTCTATTTTCATGCATTTCGACTCCATTTGAGTCGGTTTTGTACTTCCTTTCTCTAATTTCTTGTCCCGATTCCCTTTACTATGACACTGTGGCCTCCTTGCAGAAATTAAGGCGGGAACGGGCGAAATGAAGCTAGGAAGACGGGTTTACTAAGCTACGCATGGAAGAAGAAGGAAAACATGCTGAGATGTATCCCCAGCCGGTCAGCCGGCTGGGAGTACATATGTATAGAAATGAAGGAAAAGCAAGGAAGGAGTATCCCCAGCCGGTGGCCCGGCGGCCGGCTAGCCGGCTGGGAAAACGCATAAGCTGAGAAGACACGAGTAATGAAGGAAGTTACAGGAATCTCCCAGCCGGTCAGATGACCGACAGCCGGCCAGCCGGCTGGGGATTCCCACAAGCCTAGAAGTCAAGACCCAAGTCAACGCGTCTCCCAGCCGGTCAGTGACCGGCAGCCGGCTGGCCGGCCAAGCATACCTGATGACTTCCCAAATTTATTTAAACTTCCAGAGATCTCCCAGTAGGCCGGAGGGCCGTGGCGGTGACCGCCGGTGGGAGTGCAAAGACGTGTTTCAAAGCCCATTCCAAATTCTATCCTAATCCTTGTGGAAACTATAAATACCCCCTCTTTAAACCCTTTTGTACACACTACCCTAGATCTCAGAATATTTCCCTTTCCAAGTTCAAAACTTTATTAATCATTTTGTTAATCATTCTCTAATTAGATAAGTTCTTGAATTAAGTTAGCAATAGAATTTGGGTTGTAAGAAGATTGAAGGTTTCTCCTTCTTTATTATTCTATCCTAATTCATCTTTGCTATTGAATTGGTATTGTTTCTTTCCCTATTTTCATTAGTTTACATATTGCTTTTCCTTCTAGTTTGTTTAATTGTTTTTTGTTAAAATTGCATCCTTGTTGTTTGATTGTTGTTGTTTCCACTTTTGTTCATCTTTTCTTAGTTCATACTTGTTATTTCCACCCAAATATTCTATCTTTGAGTTGTTTGTGTTAAAGATTGTGTCTTTTAGTATAATCTCCTCTCTTATTTGCTTGTTAATCATTTGTTTTCATTTATCTTGTCTCTTATAATTGCTACAATAATCATCATGCTTTCTCTCTATGTTATTTGCTCTTCCCCTCTTATTAGCATAATTATCCCCAATATAAGTGAGTAGATTTCCTTCTAGGGTTTAGGGGGAGTCTATATGGTTTTTATGGGCATGATTGTATAATTATTTGGGTCTTTGGTGGATTGTTTATCTTTCTTGTTCATGCACACAAGGTGTTTGATTGATTGCATGAGTGAAAGCTTATGCCTTTTTTTCATTATTGCTTAATTCCCCCATTGAATGAAAGTTTGTGGTGGTCTTGTTGTATGTTTAAGAGAAGTGTGATACTTAATGAGAGTTATTTGTCACCTTTAGGATAATCAAGACATTGATTTTGCATCTTAGGATAAACTCTTACCATAAACCCCTTAAATCATCATGTTTGCCCTTAAACCATTTAGATGAACCCGAAAGCTCTAGCCTTTAATCATTTGAATTCATCTTCACTAGATTGTTTGTGTATTTGCTCTAGTAGTTAAAACCAAAACCCCTCCTTTCATTGTTGATTAAACTTGACTCTAAGTCGGACCTAGTAGAAACCCCCGCCGTCTTCGTGTTCGACCCCGACTAAATATTACATTTAATTGGGTTATAAATAGTTTTGGTAAAGGAATAAGACGACAAATCTCTTGTTATCAGTGGTATCTTGCATTTATTATATTTGTCATTGTATATTGGAGAATATGACGGTTGTGATTGTTTGGTTGTTGTTGAGGAGACGGAAGGCGGTTGGGAGACCGTCTTCCGCTTGAGTCACCTCTTGGAGCTTCCCACTCCAAGAGGGATATGCAAATTAATGACTTGAGTACGGAGGAACTCGTTTGGTTGAGACACGACGTCTGGCACGGGATCTGGTTGGCTTCCGGACCCGGTACGTCTGGGCGTGTCCCGGTACCTATTTGTGGTTGTTGGTATGTTTTGGCGTGCCCCGGTACCAGTGTGGTTGTCGGTATGTCTGGGTGTGTCTCGGTACGTGGTGGTTGTGGGTACGTCTGGCGTGTCCCGGCACCGGAGGGGTTGTTGTTAGATAGCGTCTCATTCATATTATAGTTATGTTGCATACTCAGACACTTTGAGTTGTGTCACACTTTATTTATTGAAACTGACGTTTGTGTGTCTGTGTAATTGTCACCTATTTTCGGAGTGGCCTGTGTCGATCCATATGATATTTCCGATCATATGGGGAGCAGGTTGAGTACATGTTTTGCTTGTTGACGTGATCGGGATTTGGGCCACGCCTTTGACTCGGAGTCGAGTAGCATAGCATAGATGACATAGATGGTAATCGACTTTTATTTTTTATAGTTCACATTTATTCATTTGTTTACATTTATGTAATCACTAAACTTGTTATTTATTTAATAAATTTTCTTAATTGTAATTCCGATTTCACTGCCTTGGGAAACTGAGATGGTAACGTTTCCTAATTACCTTGGCCGGGTAAGAACGGGGTGTTATAACTAGCATAAGCGTCAGCGTGATGACTCGTTCCCGTCCATATCCCGCAAGCAACGTTAAATCCAACCTGTTAAATAACTGCTCACCATCCCTGAATGGATTACCACAGTTTTGAAAACATAAAACGGGGTCAGTCAACTACATAACTAAATCAACATACGTAGCGGAAATGAATACAACAATACAATCAGACGATCTCCAACTCCAACAAACAGCAATCACTGACTACACACTAAAGTGTGTAGCCCTGTCAGGTTACCCATCACAACAGGTAACCCACACCGCCAATGGGGGATCGCAACCTTGCCCACCAAATCCCCGCTCATCACAACGAGCGATCCCAGCTCCTTAATGTGCACATCCCCTTAGTTAGGGCTGAGCAAAACCGTATACCTGATACGGTTTTTAAAACACCATTTTTTGCGTTCCGGATACGATACGGTTTAACCGGGTATACGGTTTTCGGGTACCCGGTTTAACCAGATATACGAAATCCGGATACCCGGATACGGTTTTGCTGCATTCTCTTGTTAAATGCAATTAAAAAACACCGCACTTCGCCACTTCTTTCCTTACTGAAGGATTTTTACCCTTCGAATTAACCATTGTGGACAAGGCCCTCGGGAACTGCGTCCGCGGGATCCACACCAGGCATAATCGACTCGAGGTTCTTTCGAATCGAATTAAGACATATTAGAGTCGCCACCAAGTTTTTTGGGAACTTGGAACCGTTCAAGTCAACTTTACACCTTTCATCGAAAAGCATAAAGCCCATCGACTACGAGTGATTAAAGATAAAGACTTGTACCCTATATCACTCGATTTGAATGACTCTCGTAATCCAATGGTATTTAGACGGATCCACAAACCATAGATCTTGAGTAAGGGGTGAGGGTACGTGTTGGGAAGCCCATAAGGACACCCAACCCCGCCCGTCGATAACGGCCTCTACTAAGTCAAGTGTCGGATTTCAAACAAGGTCATAGCTACGTACGATGTATGATATGCAAACGTTGTTTTAACCCTATCATGTGACAACAATTTCTATGTCGTTTTAGATGCAACTAAACTAACTTTGTCAAAGTTGTAATTTAGCATGTGGGTTGATTGATCTAACAACATACAAAGCAAACAAACCAGGCTTAGGGGGAATGGGGGAGCCGTTGGGATCTACCTATTACAAACCAGGCATTTCATGCCGACACAACGATAAATAAATTACAACTCGATCTAATTACAATTGCTACATACAACTCAAAACACGACACAAAACACACGGCCATTGGGCCTTGAAAACCGTGCACATGAGGGTGGCCCACGGCTCACATGACCCACGGTCCTTGGGTCACTCCTCGTAATGCGTGCTCGCGCTTAATCTCATCGAATTAGACATAAGGCTACGCACCAAAGCATGCATTAGCATAAACCGGGCCATGTTGCTTTAAACAACATGCGGTTTACTACGCTCCTACAAGCATTGGGGAACAACCGTCTAACCAAACAAGACCAAGGTTTTTGAAAAGGTTTTGACTCAATAAAAGAAAGCTAACTTGAAAAAAAATACAACTCGATAACAAACGATAAATTACAAACAATGAAACAACGAGGAAACAAACGGTATAAAAACAAAACGAGAAAGGTAAATAAAACGGCCACCCCACGGCCCAAACCAACGGCCACCCTCACGGCCAAGACAAGGCCAACCCAGTTCCTAAGTTAAGTTCATTGGTTAGATCGAATGTTTGCGAAAAGAGATAGGAAACAAGTTAGAAAACGAGTTAGAAACAAAGTTGATTGATTGTCGCGCAAAGTGTGTTTCACACGGCCTAAAGGATCCAATTAGGTCAGATATCATAAGATTAACGCTTACTCGTCGAGTGTTAATAGGAAGGTGCTAATCACGCACTCCTATGCTAGCGAGAAATCAAGTGATAAGAAAGATGCGTTCAATTATTTACAGAATCGTTAGTTGATTTTAAAAGCTATGTCGATGCACCCTAATGTGTCTAATCAGGTTATTAAATTAAATTAATGTTATCTAAATATGTCATAGGTTAACAATCAGAGGTTAGACTAACATACAACGGGTCCTAGGGTATGTCGACTTGGCCGAAACAAAAGGGGGTCGAAAGCGAAGAACGAAGTTAGACAATTGTTTTATTTATGCCCTACCTTGAACACGAGGATATGTAAATGAGACGGGGGTGTACGACCGACTGATGTAGCGGTTTCTTTTCCCATCTCAAGTCAACGCGGGTGTTCGTGGTGGTACTTTAACTCATACTCGGACTAACTAGTTTCATAGTTAATTAAAACAAACGATAAACAAAACGAAAACAAACAAAAAACAAACTATAGAAAAGGCATAAAAAAACGAAATAAAAAAAGGAGAGAAAAGGGGATTTGATGCACCCTCAACCTACATGTATCGTTGACACCGTCTTGGGTCGTAATCGATGGTAGATTTTATCTCGAGAGGCCGTCGTCGACGAAGAATAAAGCAAACACGCGTTTTGGAAAGTTTCTGGACAGCGATTTTAAAACAGTGATATCTCCCTCGTTTCACGACGAAAATTCGATTCGAAAGATGTTTTGGAAACTAGAAAGAGAGGAGAACAGGAATCTTAAAGCAAACCCTGTTCTTTTTGGGTTATTGGGCACGAAAAACGAGCACAAACAGAACTGGACAGACAAGAGTAAACCGCGAAAACAGAGTGTTATTTCACTCTGTTTTTCGAGGGATCTCGTGTACTCTCAAGGGCAATTTGGCTCGTAAATCTTTGTCTAATGTGTAGATGGATGTTATGTGGTTAATTAGGAACAAGAAACTCGAATTTTTATGGAGTTTTGATGGAGGAACGAATGGGTTTTCGAAGAGGACACACAAACAGTTTCAGTTTGTGTGTCGGTTTTGTTTAGGGTTTTTGAAGGATGTTTAGGGTTTGTTTCTGAGGTTTAAAGCTTGTATGTGATGCTTGGATGTGTGGAGAACTTAGAGGAATGAATGTATGGTGAAGGGGTGGTATTTATAAGGGTTTGAAATAGGTTAAAAGGGAGGAGAGGCAAATCGGGCTCAATGAACATAGCTGCTGTCCATCGGTTTTGGGAGGGGTTTCTAGGGTTCGTTTTGGGGGATTTCTTGGTGATCAAGCTAGGATAATATGGGTAGGATACTAGGGTATGGGTTAGGGTTAATGGGTACGGGTCTTGGTAGTGTTTGAAGCGGGTTTGGGCTCGGGAATTGGCTCGCAAAACAGGGGACTGTTTGCGGTTTGGGTGCGGGCTGCTTGTGGTTGGTTTTGAACGAGAATTTGGGCCATGGTATGGGGGTTCGAACATGGGTTGATGGGTATTGGTATAGGTGGGTTAGTGTACTCGAGATTCGTGCCAATTCGCAAAGGAAACGGGCTTAAAAACCGAGCTAAAATCGAGCTCAAAACACACGATGCAAAACGAGTTTTTCGCTTTTAAAATTGATTTTTCAAACCAATTAACAAATTGAAATAAATGACTTTTCAAATCAAATATACTTATAAAATGATTTTTCAAATCAAATATTTATTTTATTTTCAATAAAATAACTTAAGAAAATAAATTCAAAATAAAGCTTTAATTTAAATATCATTTAAACTAAATAAAAATGAATTCACTCAAAAAACACATTAATTTTAAATATCATTTAAAATAACAAAATGAACCCACTAAAAACATTAATTCAAATATCATTTAAATTAACAGAATGAATTCACTAAAAACGTTAATTTAAATATCATTTAAATTAATAAAATACTTCATCGACGACGCCCATTCTACCTCGTAAAACGAGCTCCAAATAATGACAATGACAACTAAAGAATACATGTGTCCTATCATCATCGGTGTTTGTCGGGTTCTCTATAAATTCCAATATCGACGGATACGGGTATCTCTGAGCCCCCACTTTGACCGAGGCTTGGACAAGGCGAAAGTCAAAGTATACCCCAGTCCCTTTCGACCTGAGGATTCTTCGGGTCGTTTATAGTCCATTAGACTTGCGTATATAAGCTCGCCAGCCATAAGAAGAGATCATACCTGAAACTTCGTTGGGGATTAACTCTTGCTTCTGTTGCGTCGAATTATCATTGTTGGTCATCGACCCATGAACTGCATAAAAGGTGGGTTGAGCCTTATCCTTAGGCGCCTACGTATCCGTTTCTGACGGAATCAAACCCGCGTCGTAGTTCGGCAACTGCTGACACATGCCCAAAGTTTATCATCTGCTGGCGTATGTCCAAAATTCATCATCTACTGACATTGGCCCAAGATTTATCATCTGCTGGCACTTGTCTAAATGGGACGGGACTTTCCGAGGAAGTTGCCGTCGCTTTCATCATTTGCTTTCAGCTAAGGAATTCTTCCATTTCATACTCTTGTAATTGAATTGAATTCTGAGTGGATGTCATCCATTTCATCTTGATAATGGTCTCTGAAGCCAACGGCCAGAGCCCCGATTCTGAATGGCTCTAAAGTCGAAGACTTTAGAGCCCCGATTGAAGCATATCCTGCTACATTTGAAACATAGAAAATGTACTAGCAATAATCATCACATAAGCACACTGGGATCATCGATCTTGGAATTGGATCATCTTGAAGTACTGGGTCATCGACCCGAAAATTGAATTTGAAAATTTTGAATGATTGGGCCATCGACCGAAAATTGAATTTGAAAATTTTGAATGATTGGGTCATCGACACGAAAATTGAATTTGAAAGATCAATCATCGACCCGAAATTTGAACATGTTGACAATTTTGAATTTGAAATGAATCACTTGGATGTTGGGTCGTCGACCCAAAAAGTTTTTGAAATTTTGAAATTTTGAAATTTTGAATGTTGAAACTTAGTTTTTGAAATTTTGAAATTTTGAATGTTGAAGCTTTTGATTGATGGGTGAGCATGAAATGCGACTCGGACATACTATATGATTCGTGAACGTGGGCGTAGCCCGCTACCGCAAAACAAAAAAAGAAAACAAAACCGTAAGTGTGCACGGGTTTTAGTTCAAATATTGACTTCTTTGGGTAAAAATGTAAATTAGCCCGGCGCTCCCCAAAACGCGATAGATGTGCGAAAATCCGATGTATCATGCCAAAGACTGGTGTGAGCTGGGGCGGGCCTAAGAGGCGCACGACCCAAGGCCCACACGGCTCAAAGAAAACGGCACCCTAGGAGTGTCCTCCTAGGTGTTTCCTTCCCTTATACTTTCTATATATAAGGAAGAGTCAGATCTTTGCTAAATTTATTCTCGCTTTTCCCCCAAACTGGTGCAAATAACATAAATCATTATGAATAATCTAGTTAGTGCTATGCGAGCATGGGAGACCGACTTTACTAGCGCAGAGAGGCAAGAATTAAAGACCGTTCACTTGGCGCAATTACTTCCCTTACGCCAGATCCCCCTTCAACCTGCGCTGTTGGAGCATTGCCTTAGCTACTGAGATCCTTTGAACCATGTCTTTGCTTTTCCCGAGGGTGAGATCTGCCCTCTACCCGAAGAGTTTTCTGCCCTTGGAGGATGGGATGCTGAGGCCATACCGGCTATACCTAAATTTCATTCAGGGTGGCGTGGAACCTATCTAGACTGCCTTGGTCTTTCCAGGACGGAGTCTGAGGGAATAGTGACTGGTGACGAAGTCAACCTTCTTGCTATTCATAGGAGATTTTGTATCTTGCGGAGCAGTACTTCGCTGCCAGCATACTGTCGCAGGGCCTTTGGATTGATCATGTTACACCTTTATGTCTTCGAAGGTAGGATGAACAAGACAACTTGTGTAGGACAAGCGAAGCTTTTGTCCATTGTGTCTCAGATGGAGACGGGACATAACCCTTCCTGGATTATTCTCGCTGAAAACCTTCGAGGTTTAGATGCTAAGAAAATGAACCCTGGTGCCGATTGGTCGGGATGCTCCCGTCTATTGCAGGTGATAAGATCTATCCTCCTGATTTCGCATCCTTAATTTTCTTTTTACCACAATTCTTGTGTTATTGCCACGATTTTGTCACGATTTTGCTGTATTCTGCCACGATTTTGCTGTATTCTGCCACGATCCTGTCACAAATCCGTTTTTCCTTCTTATTTTTTTCTTTCGTTTTTTTTTTTTTTTTTTTTTTTTTTTTTTTTTTTTTTTTTTTTTCTTTTTTTTTTTTTCGTCTCTTTCATGTTTTTTTTTTCTTTTTTTCTTTTTTCGTGTGTGGCTTTGCGAGAGATTTTGGCTTTTCGCCCCGCCACGTGAGCCCAACTCGTATCTCGCTCGTATGCTGACTATGCGTGCTAAGCGGTATGAGGACGGGCGTCAAAATGATCTTGCCTATTGGCGAAACAAACTGACAGAAGGGGAAGGTCGCCCTCTCGTCTTTGGATCATGCCTTGGCTTCGCCTCAAATCCTTTACTATCCTTCCTAAGATGACAAAACCAGGCGTTTGCGCCATCACGGGTTTAGAGAGGTCTATCCACATTTACCCCGACCGCGTCTGCGCGTCAGATGGGCCGCAGACAAATGATTCCCAAGTGTGAGGCTGTTCTGGGACGAGCAAGAGAGCTGAATTCCTCTATATGTGACGATTGGCTCCAGAGGTGGCACCAAAGGCGTCTTTGGTACGTATCTGCGCGCCCTCAGACTATCTGGGTATCCCCGTCTTATACTAAATGGCTTAAAGAGAAGACCGAATCAGGTAAGGACTTGTGTCGGAAGGATGAGCTCGTCGACATCAAATATTATGACAAAAGCGAAACATCGTGACTTCTTTGTTAACGATCTTTCGTCTACATCCGGACCTGAAGCTAGGACCGAGAAGACTCCTAAAACCGACTCACAAAGCGACAGTGTGTGGAAACGGTTGGGCTCAAAGGCACACTCGGGCTCAGCCTTGGAAGGAAGACTTGGTCCTCGTTTAAGTGTAAAAGATAGGCTGGGCCCTCGGGAAGAAATGACGATTCCTCCTAAGAAGCGTGCTAGACAGAACACAACTACCCCTCCTCCACAGGAGCCTCGGTTACGTGACCCAAAAGGCAAAGGGAAAAAGAAGATGTAGGAGCCTTCAACTCCGATCTATTATTTAGTACTACTACTTATTATCTCATTAAAGTTGTTTTCCTTTTTTTTTTTTTTTTGAAGGATGTAATGGGCATCGCCCGATCTTTAATAAGACTTACTATCTATTAAAATTCCCAGTTTCTGCATAAAATTTCATTTTATTAAAAGAAGGGTCGGTTGTACTCTTTTAAAGAGTCGCCTACGTATCTCATTATCAACGAGAATCAAACCGAGCTCGTAGTTCCACAAAACAAATGCGCTACAATTATCAGTTTATAACGCACAAAAAGCAGCGAAGCAAAAGTGCCGCGGCCTAGACTCGCTCACGAGCACTGCAATTCAAAATTTTATTTTATGACATTGAGAGTGAGTTCTACGGATAGTATTTCTTCAGTTGATCCAAATTCGTCGGATTTGCGAAGTCGTTTCCATCTAGATCTGTCAGTCTGACGGCGCCTCCCGATAATATCTTCTTTACCAAGTAAGGACCGGCCCAGTTCGGCTTGAATTTTCCCCTCGGGTCAATTGGTAGTAAAGCGCGCACAGACTTTAGGACCAAATCTCCATCTTTTATTCCTCGAGGTTTCACCTTCTTGTTAAATGCCCTTTGTATCCTTTTCTGATAGAGTTGAACATGATGTAGCGCATTTAATCGTCGCTCGTCGAGCATGACCAAGGAATCATACCTGGCTTGCAGCCAGTCAGCTTCAGGGACCTGACTTTCTAACAGGATCCTTAAAGAAGGTACCTCTAATTCGACAGTGAATCGCTTTCCATCCCATATGTCAAATAGAACGGAGTTGCTCCGGTGGCGTGCGAATAGACGTTCAGATCCCCACAAAGTCACGAATGGTATCTTTTCTGGCCATTCGCGGTAATTGTCGGTCATCTTTCTGAGAATCACAGTGATTGTCTTGTTGGCGGCTTCCACCGCCCCATTTGTTTGAGGTCGATATGGTGACGACTTGTGGTGTTTGATCTTGTACTTTTCGAGTATTACGGTAGTTTCAGCCTGGAAGTGAGTGCCATGATCGCTAATGAGCTCATGCGGCACCCCATATCTGCAAATGATTTCATTTTGAATGAACTTTGCTACCTGCTTCGCTTGTAGGACTTTGTATGATTTCACTTCTACCCACTTCGTGAAGTAATCGATGGCGACTAGCATGAAACAATGCCCACCTGTTCCAGATGGGTTAACCTTTCCAATAATGTCGATTCCCCATGTTGAGAAAGGCCATGGTGATGTCAAAGTATATAACAGTGATGGCGGCACATGCTGTATGTTTGCGAAGATTTGGCAATTATGGCAGTGCTTGACATATTGGCGACAATCTGTCTCCATCGTGGTCCAATAATACCCTAATCTCATGATTTTACGAACCAGCATATGGGCATTCATGTGTGGGCCACACTCTCCGTCATGGACTTCTTCCATGACTTTTTTCGCAGTTGGTGAGTCTATGCATCGCAGAAGGACATTTTGCGCAGTCTTCTTGTACAACTGTCCGTCATTGGTTCTAACGAACTGAGCGGCTAGCATTCGAATAGCGCGCTTTCCGCGGTTATCCATGTCAGGTGGATACTCTCCTGATTCTTTAAATTTCAGAATAGCATGATACCAAGGTTCGGCCTCGGTTTCTTCTGTGTCTCCGATTACATTAACATAAGCAGGTGATGATCTTCGTTCGACACATATCGGCATAGTATCCATATGATCAGGTATGTTGATTAGAGCAGCTAATTTTGATAGTGCATCAGCAAACTGGTTTTCGTCTCTGGGGAGGTGCACGTACTTGACCTCGGTGAACAATTTTTCTAGTTCTTCGATTTTCGCTTGGTATGGAGCCAAGCTATCACTTCGGGTTTTCCACGTCCCGGCCACTTGGTTGATTACTAGTGACGAGTCCCCATGTACTACAAGCTTTTTGATGCCTAACTCGAGAGCACTGTGCAATCCAAGTAGGCATGCTTCATATTCAGCCGCGTTATTAGTGACGTTAAAGTCCAACTTGATCGAAATAGGAACATGTTCACCTTCCGGTGAAATGAGTAGAACTCCTATCCCGTAACCCCTGTAGTTCGATGCTCCGTCGAAATAGAGGTCCCACGTATCATTGTCTATGTGAACTATATCTTCGTCGGGAAACGACCACGTATCCAGAACCTCAGTTTCTTCTATCGGGTTATCCGCCAGGAAGTCTGCAACCGCCCTTCCCTTTATCACTTTCAGCGGTACATATTTTAGGTCGAACTCGGAAAGCATTAAAGTCCATCTTGACACTCTGCCGTTCAGAACTGGTTTTTCAAACAAGTATTTGATTGGGTCCATCTTCGAGTGGATGCAAACACTATGACTGAGCATGTAGTGCCGTAATTTCTTTGTAGCCCATACTAAAGCCAAACATGTCTTTTCGAGCTGAGTATACTTGATTTCATACTCCAAGAACTTTTTACTAATGTAGTAAATCGCTCTTTCCTCTTTATCGACCGTCGTACAAAGATTGCCCCCATTGCGAAAGATCCGTAATCGTAAGATACAACAACGGGCAACCCCGTTGGTGGGGGAGCACGGGAGGGGAGGATAGTATTTCTTTGATCTTATCGAACGCAGCTTGCAAAGATCATCCCATACAACGTGTTCCCCGACCTTCAATTTCTTGAAAATTGGCTCGCATATCATAGTTAGCCTTGCCACGAACCGACTTATATATTGGATTCTTCCCTGGAAACCTCGAATTTCCTTCTCGGTTTTCGGGTGAGGCATTTCCATTATGGCCTTTATTTTCGATGGGTCCACCTCGATGCCACGGTGGCTAACGATGTGACCCAACAGTTTGCCTGATGTGACTCCGAATGCGCATTTTTGTGGATTCAACCTCATGTTATACTTGCGAGCGCTCAAGAATTTGCGTAACGTACCAAGGTGGCCATCACGCTCCTTTGACTTGACAATCATGTCGTCGACATAAACCTCGACTTCCTTGTGCATTAAATCATGTAACAATGTTGTCGCGGTCCTCTGGTATGTAGCCCCTGCGTTTATCAACCCAAAAGGCATTACTTGTAGCAATAGGTTCCCCATTGCGTTCGAACGCAGATCTTATGCATATCTTCTTTCGCCATCTTGATCGATTATAACCGCGTATCCATCCATAAAGGATAGTAACGCGTGTTTTGCCGTGTTGTCAACTAGGATGTCGATGTGAGGTAATGGGAAATCGTCCTTCGGACTTGCCTTGTTTAAATCCCTAAGTCAACACAAACCCGAACTTTACCATCTTTCTTTGGTACTCGAACGACGTTAGCCACCCAAATCCGAGTATTCGACACTTTGATGAACCCAGCTTTGAGTTGCTTGTCGATTTCTTCTTTGACCTTCAAAGACCAATCAGTGTGCATTTTGCGTAGCTTCGCTTGATCGGCTTATACCCGGCTTGATTGGGATCCCGTGCTCCGCAATTTCCCTATCAATGCCTGGCATGTCTTTGTAGGACCATGCAAAAACATCTTTGAACTCATGCAACAAATCAATGAACCCCTGTCTTTCGGTGGGACTTAAAGTAGTTCCTATTTTAAGCTCCTGTGGTTCTAAGGTTGTACCTACATTGATAGTTTCGGTATCTTCGATGATCGAAGTTTTCTGTTCGTACTCTTCCAACCCTTTTATCAACTGTAGAGGTGGTTCCACTTCTTCTTCTCCTTCTTCTTCGACCAACTGTTCATCCTCGATCTCAGTCTCAATGTCATTATTAAAACAATCATTTTCAAAGTTTGAATTGCAATGTAAGTAAGACAAGTCGTAAGCAAACTGGTTCATATTATTATTGATTTGAAATTTCGCGAAATGCGCTAACATTTGAGCCAACTGATCAGAATTCAGTGGCGAGATAGGGGTATTCGGGACAGGCCCCGGAATACCACCATTAGGAAAAGGTGCATAGGAAGGGAGAGCTAGGGGAGGGGTATTTTCAACACCTGACTCCTTAGACTCGATCTTAGGACCTATCTCGGACTCGGACTCCGACTCGGACTCGGACTCGGAATCGGTAACATCATTTGGCTTGAACATCTCTCCTTCTCCCGTTGTCAACTTGAAAAGAAGTCCTTTGTTGTCAGTCCACTTGATTGTTTTCCGCCATCCCGCGTTGGTCCTAAGAGGATCCACATCGGTGATGAGGGTAGATGGGTCAAACCGCTCGCTTCTCAGGATCATGCTTACCAAATCTTCGTTTGGTGTTGGTGATTTCTTTTCTTCACCGAAAAGGAGACCCAAGGCTTTCTCGTCATTCATTGGATCCAGCTTGGTTTCTACTGGCATCACGGTCAGAATGTCTTCAGGGATGTAGTAGCAATCTTGGAATACTTCGATTCCTGGGACCATGAGGTTCTTCTTTGGGTCAAAGATAGGTTCGGGGAAGTCCATGCAAGGGAGTTCTTCCCCAGCTCTCACGAAGTGACCGTTTAGAGTTAGGTGATACGGTCCCATTTTGATATCTCGATCTTCGACCGTTCTTCCCCTCTTTTCCCGTAGATCTTTCTCAGTGGGCTCATACCCAAGCCCGAAAGTTACTCCTTTGGCTACGGGTGGTTTCAACTGGAATGCCTCCTCTCTTCTAGGATATAAAGAGAAACCGAAGTACTTCCCAGTTTTGAGAATCACCTCACAAACATGACTTCCCGTATATAGATCCATATTTTCGGAGTTCAGCTCGATCATATTGACAATCTCGAAACCGCATGCGTCATTGGTAGCTTCGACCCTTACTTCGGAAGTAATGTCTCCTCCTGCCACAGTAATTGGCGTGGCGTCAATGGTGACGGTTTTGCCATTGAGTGGGACCTTGATTTTTCGATGCAGTGTTGATGTCACGGCCTTAGCGGCATGGATCCAGGGCCTTCCCAACAATAAGTTGAAGGACGAGCATATGTCAATTACTTGGCAACTTATTTTCTTTTCCACTTGCCCAGTCTGTACTACTAGATCGACAAGTCCACTCACTCGACGCACAGTGCCATCGAATGCCCGAACTGTCTGCGTAGTGGGGATGAAGTCATTCTTCTCCAAGCCCAGGATATGCGCCGTTTTCAGAGGGAGTACGTTGACGGCCGATCCGTCGTCAACCAAGGTCATAGGGATATGCTTGTTGAGGCACACGGTAGCAATATAGAGGGCCAGGTTATGTCGAGGCCCGAACGGCGGCAGATCTTCGTCGGAGAATGTCACACCGTTGGTAATCTGAGGCTGATTCTGGGCGATGTGGGTGACCATATCCGCAGGAGTAGTATTTGACGACACGGTCATGTTCATCAACGCTTGCAACAAAGCTTGACGATGCTCGAAAGAGCTCAAGATAAGTTGCCAGATAGATACGTCGGCCTTAGTCTTTTGGAGTTGCTTGATGAGGGAAGCCTCGGAGGTCGACCCTTCACCAAGAACTTCGACCACTGCCGGCTCCTTTTGAGGTGCCTTACTCGGGATATCCTTAGCTTTCTCCACACGATATGGGCGCCCGGATCTAGTCAAATGATTTGACTCTAGGGCATCTTGCCTCACTTTTAAGATTTCTTCTTGGGTGTGAGGAATTGTCGCACCTTTGACGAGGTAAACATCATCCTCGTCATCGGCCCAAACGCCATTGATTTCATTGCCGCTTCGGAGTATGTAAGGAGTACAATCGACAATAAAATCCCCGAATGTGATCTCGTTTCTCGAGCTTGGTAGGAATTCGGAGCAATCTACGAATATTCTTCCGACGAACACCCCTTTTAGACGACATGGGCGGATCAAGTGAGAGTAATCGACACTATCTTCGGTAGAGACGAAGTTGGTGTGGTCGCCAAATGGATTGGTGACGTTGTTGGGCTTTATGGCCGGGATTGGGAGCGTTCCGTTCTCAATCATATCTTGAATTTCGTGCTTTAGTCTAAAGCACCTTTCAGTATCGTGTCCCTTCCCTTGATGAAAGGCACAAAGAGGCATTCGGTTTAAACCATTTGCCTTGTTGATCGCCAGAGGGTCCGGAGTTGGACCAATGGGCTTCAACTTTCCTTGGGCCATGAGCCTTTGGAGAGCATAGGCGTAAGTGCACCCGATATCGGTGAATACCCTCGGAGCTTGACGCGAGGCCTTTTTTACCGTCCATCTAGGAGATTGACAGGTTTCAACAAAGTGGGCCGCTGCGGCGCTTTTTTTAGATGACGAAGCCTCTTGGTATCCCTTTGGCTTCTCGGCTTCAAAGAATTCGGACATCGTCCTCTACCTTTATCCCGATCCTTATCAATTCTTTGAAAGAACCAAAATTCTGGTATTTCAGAGCATTACGGTAAACAGGTCGTAGATTCTTTACGAACTTATCCACCATTTCAACTTCGTCGGGCTTCTTAGCTAGTTTCACGCTTTCAGCGCGCCATCTTGCGAGGAATTCAGTAAAGCCCTCTTTCTCTTTCTGTGTCATGACTTCCAAGGTTCTTATGTTGGTTTGAATCTCAACATTGTCAAAGATAGTGCTTACGAACTCCACCATAATATCTTCGAAAGTGGGGAAGTTCTTGAGGTCAAGATTGTAGAACCAAGCCTTTGGGTGTTCACCCGAGAGATTGGGCGAAGATTTCGAGAGAGCATATCGGCAGGTACTCCCTTCAAAGTGCTAAGTACCCTTTATAGGCCTTAACATGGTGGATGGATCTTGATGCCCTTGAACTTTGGGATGTCAGTGAGTACCATGTTCGTGGGCAACTTATCCCGAATCGGGCGTAGGTCCTAGCATTCTCATAGTGAATGTTCTTCCCCTAGGAGAGCTTCAAACGGTCTTCGATGAACTTGAACCGTTTCTCCGGATCGGTCGGGTGGAGGGGGTGGAGGTGAATCTTCACTCAGCCTAGATTCGATTGCTTCCATTCGGGTCATCATGAGGTTCACGGCCTCAGTAAGCTTGTTAACAGCATCTTCCATTGCTTGACGTCGGGTTTTGGGCGGCCTTTCTACAAGAAAACCCCGTACTGAGTCAATATTTAAAGTAAGAGCCCCTGCACACTTAAGGACACGACCCCAACTTGACTCAAACATAGACTCGACTTGAGATTGGTTAACCAAAGGTTCGACTCACGGTTTGATTTAGACATTGGTTCATTTTAGACTCGACAAAACGACATGACTCAAGCTGTCATAACTCGATTCTAAACTGGACTTGGTGTGACCAAACCCGTGATTGGGCTAAAATAGCCCATAGGTTCGCGTGAAACGTCCATAAGGGCCTAGCCTGGACGTTTTTTGTGGACTATTCTAGACCAAAAGGTCGACCAACATGACTCAAAGCCCAAGAGGTGAGTTTGGGTGACCCAACAAGGTCGTGTTCTAGACCCTTAAAATGAAACATACCCGGCCTAACATGGCCATGACCCGGACACGACTTGACGCATTTCATGCTTGGTTGAGGTTCGAGAAACATCTTGGATTGATTTTGAAAAACGAAGGATTGATTCGAAAATGAGATTTGAAATGGGCAGCATGCCGGCTATAAAAGCTCATTTTGGGCCGAAAATTCTAGTCCTATTTGGGCAGCATTCCGCGTTTTTAAAACCATGTTATTTTGAAAGTAAGTTGTTCAAAAGTTCGGTTTTGAAAAGGACATGGGAAATTTCGAAAAGACTCGGGAAAACAAATGCACATTGTCATTCTCATGTTATAAGGATGTATGCTCCTAGACATCTCTAAGTCTCGGCAAGTCTTCTACGAGAAGGTCTATGCCCTCCATCCTTTTGCGGTCTTATACAGCAAGGTGTCTTAAGGTAAAGTACCTAGAAGATCGTCCCCACCATCAAGAACCACGCGAGGCGAAGTGGAAGCGAGCAATGTGCGCTTCCGGCATAGTGGGACGTCGCCCCCACGCATCACGAAGAAACGCTGGGACGGCCCGGCAAGTCCTTAAGGGTTTATGCATGAATCGTAGCACTATGAGTAATGTTTTACTTTCCAACACTTTCTTTTCAAGTTTCACCTCGGAGGAAAAGACCCTAGAAACAAAGTGTAACTAGTCCTCTTTTCCCCAATGAGTCGCCAAATCAGGACAAGGCCCTCGAATCTGCGTCCCGCGGGATCCACACTGCATAATCGACTCGAGGTTCTTTCGAATCGAATTAAGACATATTAGAGTCGCCACCAAGTTTTTTGGGAACTTGGAACCGTTCAAGTCAACTTTACACCTTTCATCGAAAAGCATAAAGCCCATCGACTACGAGTGATTAAAGATAAAGACTTGTACCCTATATCACTCGATTTGAATGACTCTCGTAATCCAATGGTATTTAGACGGATCCACAAACCATAGATCTTGAGTAAGGGGTGAGGGTACGTGTTGGGAAGCCCATAAGGACACCCAACCCCGCCCGTCGATAACGGCCTCTACTAAGTCAAGTGTCGGATTTCAAACAAGGTCATAGCTACGTACGATGTATGATATGCAAACGTTGTTTTAACCCTATCATGTGACAACAATTTCTATGTCGTTTTAGATGCAACTAAACTAACTTTGTCAAAGTTGTAATTTAGCATGTGGGTTGATTGATCTAACAACATACAAAGCAAACAAACCAGGCTTAGGGGGAATGGGGGAGCCGTTGGGATCTACCTATTACAAACCAGGCATTTCATGCCGACACAACGATAAATAAATTACAACTCGATCTAATTACAATTGCTACATACAACTCAAAACACGACACAAAACACACGGCCATTGGGCCTTGAAAACCGTGCACATGAGGGTGGCCCACGGCTCACATGACCCACGGTCCTTGGGTCACTCCTCGTAATGCGTGCTCGCGCTTAATCTCATCGAATTAGACATAAGGCTACGCACCAAAGCATGCATTAGCATAAACCGGGCCATTGATACTGTCGTTTCGTACCAAAAATAAAATACCTAGATTACTGCTAACAGAAGTCAGCGGCAAGTAGGGTCGATCTCCACAGGGAGGCGGTGTACTATCTATTTGTCTATCTATCTGTCTAATGTCACTAATGGGGGTTTTGATTGATTCAACTAAACTAGTAGGCGAGAGAGGAAAATAAAAGGAATTAACAGCAAGAAAGGAAGAAGTATGCTAAGAGTCGGTCCACCGTGGCAGCTATCAGATCTATACTATCGGGAATATTAAGGCGATTAGACTATTGATAAGAAGAGCTATGATCGTCACCTTTCGGTCCTTAAACCGCCCTAGAGTGTAAACAGCTTAACTTTCGCCCTCACTGCAATACCCTATTGTAATTAAGCAAGCCTTCCCTTCCAATCTTTCGATCTAGGTCGGGGTTAACTAGAATTATTGGTCTCCTGCATGCATTCATTTGACCGGATAACAATTAAATTGCCTAATACAATTCCTATCGCAAGGCTAATCTATTTAATACAGTTAAGGCATGCTACCACGGCTTCCCTAATCCTAACATACTAGGGGAAATTAGCTAGACATGGGAATGGGGGAAACAAGAAATAAAGGAGAAGAAATAAACATAAATAACAAGAAGAAAAGAAGAGAAAGAGTTAATACTAATTATTGATCCTAATAAAAGCAACAAAGAGCAAAGGTAGGGAGAAGAATAACGTGATCCCCGCCTCCCGGTAAAGAGAGATGATCCAAATGAAATCCCTAACTCCTATTTATAAGAAATTAGGGGTAGGATTAAACCTAATGACGGAATATAACTAAAAAGCCCAAATTGTCAAAGAATATCCACTCGATCGACCACTTAAATCACTCGATCGAGTGAACTTCACTGAAAAATGTACTCGATCGACCTAGAATAGTGCTCGATCGAGTAAGGGCATATAGAGAACTGGTCGATCGACCATATAACTCGCCGATCGATCGTTTATTCATCCTAAAACCACTCGATCGACTAAGAATGTCCTCGATCGAGTGATTATTAACTTCAATGACTTAGAATTCTTGTTAGTTCGCCTTGACTTGTCCTTTTAGCTCCCGAACACCTTCACGCATCTCAAGACAGCAACATTTCCTGCTCCAAATCATCTCTTCCTCCAAATGCATGCGAAATGGACGGTAAATGGCTTGATTTCACTCCTTTCGGGTCCATACCTGCAAATAAGACATAATAACCCAAAGTAGCATATTCGGGGCATTTCGTAGCATAAAACCACGATAAAAGCATAGAAATACGTGCATAAAATAGGCTAAAAAGACTATATAAAATGCACGTATCAAATCTCCCCAAACCAAACCTTTACTCGTCCCCGAGTAAACTCAAAACTATACGCTAGTGGAACGGAAAAATAACTCAGAGCTAGCTACAAATGCCCACTTAAGCCAATTTAATGCAAGCAAACTAAACACTTATAGCAAAAAGTCAAATGCAAACGAGTTGTAAGATGTTTATAAACAAAGCTGAACCGTCGACCTTGCAAGACCTTTAATAGTGGACTCTCACGGGTCACTCTTCTCTCATGAAGCAAAGGGTAAGCAAATGAATGTAAGAGAGAAGAAGAAAAATAGTCGCTCACCTAGACTACGACCCACATAAACATGCATGCAACTCATATGATAGACAATTCTAGCTACCGTTCATACATTCCAACCAAACAAGGTCCGTCACAGCCGAGGGCTTACAAAAATATGGTAAAGTGAGGCAATGGGTAAGAAAAGGCAAAACATGTTATGGGAATGTGGAGGTATAGGTGATCAAGCTAGTACCTAAACAGAACCATATATCAACATCCGATTCTTAAGCAATTATGGAATAAGCACATGCCCTTCACTTGGCATAAAACTCACCAAACCGAACCAACATGCTCCTCATATGAAATAAGATAGAACATAGGAGTAGAAACCGTCAACCAAACAACATCTTTTTTTTTTTTTCTTTCTTTTTCTTCTATTTCTTTCGGTTTCTTCTTTTTCATTCCCTTTTTTTTCATTTTTCTTTTTCTTTTTTTTTTCGATTCTTTTTTTTTTCTTTCTTTTTCACGTTTTTTTTTTTTTCATCAACCTCCTTTTCTTCATAAATTACCAACTTCAAATCAATATGATGTGAGCCAAACTTTTGATACAATAGACAATATACCGCAGAACAATCTAAACTAGCTTGACAAGGCAGGCTAAATTTGGATGTAGCTAAGGGTCAACTGGCAGATTTGGCTAATGTGGAGTTTATGGGTAAAAATGAAAGAAAGGGAAAATGTAAGCACCTCCCTGCATGTGACACCAACCACTAACCCGAATGTATGACGGCAAAAAGCAATTGAATTTCATATTTGTGCAAATTGATGAACATGTTATGCAAGGAGTAACTACTCACAATCCTACATGAAACTGGTCATAAATGACACCAGTTTATAAGGCTCTAAATCTTAGAAATTATAAGTAGGTTGCCAAAATTTCAGGTCAAGTCTATATGTTCAGCTAAATTTAAACATAAACTCGTAGATTATGCAAAAGACAAAGCTAAAAGATAACAGTTTAATGCAAGGCTTAAGCAGAAAGACAAATGCAGTGCAATATCATCATTGAAATCTACCGTTCCGACTCAACCTATATGCTAAAATAAACGTGAAATTTTTTGAATTTTAACAATTTTTCAAATTTTTATGGAATTTTATGAATTTTAACAAAAATAAACAACAATGCAAGCATAAAATTAAACGTGATTACAGAAATGCAATAAAAACAAAATGCAGACACAGATATGGATGCATAACCTCCCCAAACCAAACCGTACAATGCCCCCATTGTACCAAAACATGGAAAGGAAATGCAAACTGAAAGAGAAAGAGAGTAAAAGCGGAAAGACTCACAAAATGCGCGAATAAGGGGACCTCCCCAAACCGACCATGAAATGGGAGGTTGCTAAGGGCCCGGAAAACCGTCTCAGGAAGCTAATCCAAGTCAATAACACTCGATATCCGTTCAACAGTGGTCGATCGAATGAGTGGGCGTCCACGAACTGCTCGATCGACTGGAATAGTGGTCGATCGAGTGGTTCTCTAATATGCAGGTGGTCGATCGAGTGATTAATCACTCGATCGAGTGAATCAAATTGCTACAGTGTTCGATCGAGTAAGCAAAACACTCGATCGAATGATGCTCGATGAATTCCTGCAAAATGCAATTCAAACAGCCCGCAACTAACCAAAACAAGCATGCTGAGAAATTTTTATGGTTTTAGAACCATTTATTACAACTGAAATTGAAATAAAAACAAAATAAAAACGCCGGGTTGCCTCCCGGGTAGCGCTAGCTTCAGTCAGGTCCCAGCTCGACCTTCTTTTTCTCCGAGCCACTATAATTAGTTACAATCAAAGCAACTCAAAGCGCGCAGCAACCTGTCAAATAGCTGCGCATGTGCTACACAAAAGCATAAGTAGCACAAAAGTGGATTACAGAAATAGGAAATGAAATTATGTAAGCATTTAAGTCTAACAAATTTCCTATGGGCGCTCCTAAATTTATCCACAAAATATAGGAGCGCGGGAGCAATTGTCAATAAAGTAGGGCTCCATTTCAGATTAACGAATTTATAATGATAAGGACGGTGAGAAATCTTTAAATTGTGCGACCTCATCGGGAAGGGGTAAGGCATTGGGATGCGCAAAAGAAAAGTCAACGAGGCAATTTACTATTAAAACAAACAATAAATAAATTATCGTTCAATACCTCAAGTTGATCACTCTCAATTACGGAATCATAGATAAAAGAATTCATTACCTCTTCCGTGCTAGAAGTGACTACCGACTCAGCCTACCTCCTTGTCTTCCTCGAATTCGTCCCCGTAAATCGCAGCCTCAAGCGCATCCAGCTCGGCTTTGAATAAGGGAGATTCACCGTAACCGTTATCATCGTTAAAATCGTCATCTAAATTAAGCTCAAATGACGAATTACAGACTCCCAATGACCAAATCGATCGATCGAGCGGAATTATTACTCGATCGACCAATTTCTTCCCGCAATTCACTCGATCGAGTGGCGGAATCACTCGATCGAGGACTATCCTCCTCGCATTCCACTCGATCGAGCTGTGATATCACTCGATCGAGCAAGTTCTTCTGAAAAATCACTCGATCGACCAATAATTGTCACTCGATCAAGTGATACCTCCTCCTGTCTGCGCTGAAATCTTCGCGTGGGGTAGTGAAATATGATAGGAACTCGTCGTCCGAGTCATAGAAGTCATCCTCATCATTGGGCAACACGGTTTCCTTACGAGAAAAACTCGCTCTCGGTAAGATAAACCTCTTCTTCTTGCATCTCAATTTTGCTAACCGAGCTATTTGTGACTCGATTCGGGATTCGAGCGTCCATATATCTATCACTCTCTTGCATTTGTGATACAAGCATTCTCGTTAAATATGTCGACTCCGCGATCTCTTCTCTCTCTTTCTCACCGCTAATTGAGCAACTGCAGACTCGAGCTCATCAAATCGCGAGACATATTCTTGCACTTGGAATGCAAGTTCCTCCATCAAGAATTTCAGCTCCGCGAGGTCTTCTTCTTGTATCTCGGGGAATCTTGTTGCGGTGGCCATTGATAGGGCGGATGTGGCGGCACAACTACAAACGCATTGTGCTCGGCAGAACCACATCTCCCGCCGTATATCACCGTCTGTTCCATAAAATGGGACATCGGTGGTGGGTCAAAGGTACTCAAGCCTTCCCTTTGATCGTCTTTCACCTAGAACTGTCTAGGTAGTACTGTAAGGCCTATCAAAACAAAGACTAAACAAAAGATTAAAAAAATTTCGAGGGAAAAATCCCCGAGGCTAAAAAAAATGTATAAAATTAAACAAATAAATAAATAGATTGCCTCCCCGGCAACGGCGCCAAAATTTGATACTCACGTTTCGTACCAAAAAATAAAATACCTAGATTACGCTAACGTGATCGGCGGCAAGTAGGGTCGATCTCCACAGGGAGGCGGTGTACTATCTATTTGTCTATTTATCCGTCTAATGTCACTAATGGGGGTTTTGATTGATTCAACTAAACTAATAGGCGAGAGAGGAAAATAAAAGGAATTAACAGCAAGAAAGGAAGAAGTATGCTAAGAGTCGGTCCACCGTGGCAGCTATCAGATCTATACTATCGGGAATATTAAGGCGATTAGACTATTGATAAGAAGAGCTATGATCGTCACCTTTCGGTCCTTAAACCGCCCTAGAGTGTAAACAGCTTAACTTTCGCCCTCACTGCAATACCCTATTGTAATTAAGCAAGCCTTCCCTTCCAATCTTTCGATCTAGGTCGGGGTTAACTAGAATTATTGGTCTCCCCGCATGCATTCATTTGACCGGATAACAATTAAATTGCCTAATACAATTCCTATCGCAAGGCTAATCTATTTAATACAGTTAAGGCATGCTACCACGGCTTCCCTAATCCTAACATACTAGGGGAAATTAGCTAGACATGGGAATGGGGGAAACAAGAAATAAAGGAGAAGAAATAAACATAAATAATGAAGAAAAAAGAAGAGAAAGAGTTAATACTAATTATTGATCCTAATAAAAGCAACAAAGAGCAAAGGTAGGGAGAAGAATAACGTGATCCCCGCCTCCGGTAAAGAGAGATGATCCAAATGAAATCCCTAACTCCTATTTATAAGAAATTAGGGGTAGGATTAAACCTAATGACGAATATAACTAAAAAGCCCACCCGTCAAGAATATCCACTCGATCGACCACTTAAATCACTCGATCGAGTGAACTTCACTGAAAACACTCGATCGACCTAGAATAGTGCTCGATCGAGTAAGGGCATATAGAGAACTGGTCGATCGACCATATAACTGCTCGATCGACTGTTTATTCATCCTAAAACCACTCGATCGACTAAGAATGTCCTCGATCGAGTGATTATTAACTTCAGCAGCTTAGAATTCTTGTTAGTTCGCCTTGACTTGTCCTTTTAGCTCCCGGAACACCTTCACGCATCTCAAGACAGCAACATTTCCTGCTCCAAATCATCTCTTCCTCCAAATGCATGCGAAATGGACGGTAAATGGCTTGATTTCACTCCTTTCGGGTCCATACCTGCAAATAAGACATAATAACCCAAAGTAGCATATTCGGGGCATTTCGTAGCATAAAACCACGATAAAAGCATAGAAATACGTGCATAAAATAGGCTAAAAAGACTATATAAAATGCACGTATCAGCCATGTTGCTTTAAACAACATGCGGTTTACTACGCTCCTACAAGCATTGGGGAACAACCGTCTAACCAAACAAGACCAAGGTTTTTGAAAAGGTTTTGACTCAATAAAAGAAAGCTAACTTGAAAAAAAATACAACTCGATAACAAACGATAAATTACAAACAATGAAACAACGAGGAAACAAACGGTATAAAAACAAAACGAGAAAGGTAAATAAAACGGCCACCCCACGGCCCAAACCAACGGCCACCCTCACGGCCAAGACAAGGCCAACCCAGTTCCTAAGTTAAGTTCATTGGTTAGATCGAATGTTTGCGAAAAGAGATAGGAAACAAGTTAGAAAACGAGTTAGAAACAAAGTTGATTGATTGTCGCGCAAAGTGTGTTTCACACGGCCTAAAGGATCCAATTAGGTCGATATCATAAGATTAACGCTTACTCGTCGAGTGTTAATAGGAAGGTGCTAATCACGCACTCCTATGCTAGCGAGAAATCAAGTGATAAGAAAGATGCGTTCAATTATTTACGAAATCGTTAGTTGATTTTAAAAGCTATGTCGATGCACCCTAATGTGTCTAATCAGGTTATTAAATTAAATTAATGTTATCTAAATATGTCATAGGTTAACAATCAGAGGTTAGACTAACATACAACGGGTCCTAGGGTATGTCGACTTGGCCGAAACAAAAGGGGGTCGAAAGCGAAGAACGAAGTTAGACAATTGTTTTATTTATGCCCTACCTTGAACACGAGGATATGTAAATGAGACGGGGGTGTACGACCGACTGATGTAGCGGTTTCTTTTCCCATCTCAAGTCAACGCGGGTGTTCGTGGTGGTACTTTAACTCATACTCGGACTAACTAGTTTCATAGTTAATTAAAACAAACGATAAACAAAACGAAAACAAACAAAAAACAAACTATAGAAAAGGCATAAAAAAACGAAATAAAAAAAGGAGAGAAAAGGGGATTTGATGCACCCTCAACCTACATGTATCGTTGACACCGTCTTGGGTCGTAATCGATGGTAGATTTTATCTCGAGAGGCCGTCGTCGACGAAGAATAAAGCAAACACGCGTTTTGGAAAGTTTCTGGACAGCGATTTTAAAACAGTGATATCTCCCTCGTTTCACGACGAAAATTCGATTCGAAAGATGTTTTGGAAACTAGAAAGAGAGGAGAACAGGAATCTTAAAGCAACCCCTGTTCTTTTTGGGTTATTGGGCACGAAAAAAGAGCACAAACAGAACTGGACAGACAAGAGTAAACCGCGAAAACAGAGTGTTATTTCACTCTGTTTTTCGAGGGATCTCGTGTACTCTCAAGGGCAATTTGGCTCGTAAATCTTTGTCTAATGTGTATATGGATGTTATGTGGTTAATTAGGAACAAGAAACTCGAATTTTTATGGAGTTTTGATGGAGGAACGAATGGGTTTTCGAAGAGGACACACAAACAGTTTCAGTTTGTGTGTCGGTTTTGTTTAGGGTTTTTGAAGGATGTTTAGGGTTTGTTTCTGAGGTTTAAAGCTTGTATGTGATGCTTGGATGTGTGGAGAACTTAGAGGAATGAATGTATGGTGAAGGGGTGGTATTTATAAGGGTTTGAAATAGGTTAAAAGGGAGGAGAGGCAAATCGGGCTCAATGAACATAGCTGCTGTCCATCGGTTTTGGGAGGGGTTTCTAGGGTTCGTTTTGGGGGATTTCTTGGTGATCAAGCTAGGATAATATGGGTAGGATACTAGGGTATGGGTTAGGGTTAATGGGTACGGGTCTTGGTAGTGTTTGAAGTGGGTTTGGGCTCGGGAATTGGCTCGCAAAACAGGGGACTGTTTGCGGTTTGGGTGCGGGCTGCTTGTGGTTGGTTTTGAACGAGAATTTGGGCCATGGTATGGGGGTTCGAACATGGGTTGATGGGTATTGGTATAGGTGGGTTAGTGTACTCGAGATTCGTGCCAATTCGCAAAGGAAACGGGCTTAAAAACCGAGCTAAAATCGAGCTCAAAACACACGATGCAAAACGAGTTTTTCGCTTTTAAAATTGATTTTTCAAACCAATTAACAAATTGAAATAAATGACTTTTCAAATCAAATATACTTATAAAATGATTTTTCAAATCAAATATTTATTTTATTTTCAATAAAATAACTTAAGAAAATAAATTCAAAATAAAGCTTTAATTTAAATATCATTTAAACTAAATAAAAATGAATTCACTCAAAAAAACACATTAATTTTAAATATCATTTAAAATAACAAAATGAACCCACTAAAAACATTAATTCAAATATCATTTAAATTAACAGAATGAATTCACTAAAAACGTTAATTTAAATATCATTTAAATTAATAAAATACTTCATCGACGACGCCCATTCTACCTCGTAAAACGAGCTCCAAATAATGACAATGACAACTAAAGAATACATGTGTCCTATCATCATCGGGTGTTTGTCGGGTTCTCTATAAATTCCAATATCGACGGATACGGGTATCTACAACCATAAACATTTGAAACAGTAAATACCCAGAAAAATGAAGCCAAAATTGTATATAAAAAAGAATAGAACACGAGTTGTATACGGCGGGAACTGAAAATGCGATGGAGGTTACAGGAAAACTGAATCAAAATCAAACAAAAATGAAGCAATCGAAAATCGAGATAGTTTTTGTAACGGAGGCGTCCCGTTACCCAATACTTAGTTGATTAAGGTGATAAGAACAAAATAATAGCGAATAACAAATAAAGTGACATACAGATATACGTGGTTCACCAGTAAAATAACTGGCTACATCCACCCTGAAGGAGAGCAAAATTCACTATTGTGGAGATAATAGTACAAAAGTAGACCGGTATACAAGCGCTCAATATGAGCCAAAAGTATACCCTATTCTACCAACAAAATAGTAATCTCAAAGAGACAAAAGAGACTACCCAAACAAGATGAAGGACAAACAATCTTGTGACCGCCAAGATCCGAACAGACTCCTTCAATCTCCAAATTCAGACGAACGCCAATCTACTTGAGCCCGGAACAAACTGAAGCTTCCTCCCGAAGGGAACCTCACAAATCGACTCTCATAAGATTGTGCTCACAAATACTATATCCACCTCCTTAATTAACCTAGACTGATATAAGGGTCTTTATATAAATTTATTCCACCCTAAATAAGAGATCTAGACTAATTAGAAATAAAGACTATTAGGAAATATAATAATAATTTCCTAAAACTAGTTAACAAGGGTAAACCCACGTAATAAACTAGGAATCTAAAACTAAAGTCCTAATAAAGTCCACGCCATGACAAAAACATAAAGCTAAGACAATCAACAGCAATTAACGTCTGACATAGAGACAAGGCACATCCACGCAAATGATCAGACATACACGCGACGCACAAGTCACGAACAACCTCATTTGTCTATGCTTCTAATTACTTTGTTACTTGCCTTAGCTTAATCCGTCTTCGACACAAATTCAAGGCATAAATCCTAACAAATCTCCACCTTGACTTGAATTACCCAAAAACAAACCAAACCTAAATCAGCTTCAATTGAGTCGATCCTCAAGTCACTACTTGTCCCAGTAATCTCCACTAACTTGAACACAACTCACAAATGGACAAACGAACCAAGTGTGCAACAAACGTGACCAAATATACGAAGTACCAAATGTAGCAAGTTGCAACTACCAAGCGTACCAAGTACCATATATCTTCATACCAATAGGAAGGCCAAACGTAGCAAACTCCGAAGAGAGCAAAAGCTACCAAATGCCAACACAAATATATGAGATACCCAATGTCACTAATGATGGAACGGTGTACCCAAAACAAACACACACTAGATTCCAAAACGAAATCTCCTCCAAACATCATGGCTAAATGTACCGTCGTACCAAACTGCCCATAGAAGGACACAAATGCCATGAACAAAACAAAAGTTTCACCTGGGTACAAAAGAAAGCGTCGCGAACACTACCAACATGCCTACACCAAGGCAACAAATACCCAAGTCGAAACCAAAAACACCATTCTATGTGAGCACAAATCACCTCCATCAAAGATGCAAATTGTTAGACTACCAAGTCCAACCCAGAAGCTCCATAGAACAAACTCCTGTCAAAGTTTCAAATGACCCCTTATGAGATCCAACAACTCTTTTTTAAGAACCCAAATGGCTCCACCTGGAACTCAAATTGCCTCACTGAGATGCAAAAAGAGCTGTAAGTTTGTCTTGAAGGATCCATTAGCTTGACCTGTATAGTAGCAAACACCACCTTACCGCCAACACTACCATCCTTCCACAAACTCACCAAACCCAAAAGTATGTCAACTTTCAAAATATTCGCTCCCAAAATCTTTCCACCCATATGTCAACAAACCCAAATTAACGCCTAAAAGACAATTACAGCGGAAGCAGATCCCAAATCAGAACTCTAGCTCTAATACCAATTGTTGTAACGGAGGCGTCCCGTTACCCAATAGTTAGTTGATTAGGGTGATAAGAATAAAATAATAGCGAATAACAAATAAAGTGACACACAGATATACGTGGTTCACCAGTAAAATAACTGGCTACGTCCACCCTGAAGGAGAGCAAAATTCACTATTGTGGAGATAATAGTACAAAAGTAGACCGGTATACACGCGCTCAATATGAGCCAAAAGTATACCCTATTCTACCAACAAAATAGTAATCTCAAAGAGACAAAAGAGACTACCCAAACAAGATGAAGGACAAACGATCTTGTGACCGCCAAGATCCGAACAGACTCCTTCAATCTCCAAACTCAGACGAACGCCAATCTACTTGAGCCCGGAACAAACTGAAGCTTCCTCCCGAAGGGAACCTCACAAATCGACTCTCATAAGATTGTGCTCACAAATACAATCTCCACCTCCTTAATTAACCTAGACTGATATAAGGGTCTTTATATAGATTTATTCCACCCTAAATAATAGATCTAGACTAATTACGAAATAAAGACTATTAGAAAATATAATAATAATTTCTTAAAACTAGTTAACAAGGGTAAACTCACGTAATAAGCTAGGAATCTAAAACTAAAGTCCTAATAAAGTCAACGCCATGACAAAACCATAAAGCTAAGGCAATTAACGTCTGACATAGAGACAAGGCACATCCACGCAAATGATCAGACATATACGCGACCCGCACAAGTCACGGACAGCCCCATTTGTCTATGCTTCTAATTACTTTGTTACTTGCCTTAGCTTAATCCGTCTTGGACACAAATTCAAGGCATAAATCCTAGCAATAGTAAAATACAATCAAAATACAAACGAAAAATAAACAAAAATAAATGAAGTACAAACGAAAAACAAAATCAGACGATAAACCTTGATAAAAAAGATGATTTGTGACTTTGTGTGGCAGAGGGAAAATGGGTTGTTTGAGAAGAGGGAAAATAGGGTTGAAGAATTGGGGATCTGAACTTGAGTTGGGTAATAGGAGGGTTGATACTTGAGAGTGAGAGGGGTGTAAACTGTGAAGTCGTGCAGTCTTTTAATTTTTTTTTTTTTTTTTTTTAAGTTAATCTCAAACCAGGTCAAAACCATATATACGGTTTTCATTTTCCCCGACCCGGATACGATACGGTTTTCAAAAAACCGTATCGTATATACGGAAATCCGTGTCGTATATACGGAAAATTGTATAACAAGAACCGTATATCGTATCGTATTCGTATAAAAAAATCGTATCGTATATTTTTGCTCAGCCCTACCCCTAGTGACAGGAGTCACAAAGGGGCAAACATGGGTATGGAACCATCTCCCGACATAGTTTCACAACAATCATCCAACCAACAATACTAACCAACCAATCTCCATCAATTCCAACAACGATCACATGCCAACAATCAATTAAATTATACAGCCAACTGAGTAGGAAACCCTACCTTTGTGTAAACCATAGAATGCATCTATCGTCATGTTACGCAAGACTCCTTATCGTATCGTTGAGAACGATCGATGCTGATGACGGTGACCACCGCGACTCGATGACCTCATGCATATACTGTCTACCTCCCCGGATTAGTTCATGGTAAGACGATAGATGGGCAGTGAGAGATGAGAGGTTAGAGAGAGAGTATTAGGTTTAATAAGTGACGGAAGAATAAAATGAAATGTTATAAGTCACGACCTCCGCGTAATATAAACTATCGCGCTGTCACGCCAGTACTCGGTCGAGTAAGCATCTACTTGACCGAATTCACCGCACTCGTTCGAGTTACTCCTACTCGGCCGAGTGACCGCTACTTGACTGAGTTTCAGGTCTGTTCTTCGACTATACATATCTCTCTTATTCCATCTCTCACTAGGGTCCTCTAAGGTCAAAGGGTTGGTCAATGAGCCTCTAAAACGGCGGGTATTATAATTGTCACATGCAAGTAAGCTCACTACACAACTATTCCATCATAGTTCATCACATAACATACACTCTAACTACCCACTCTCAATCTCGCCACGCGGTGACCGAATTGAGGCGAAGAAGCCATGATATCCTTGAGGACGTCTCCCCAACCGCATCAAGTAACTCTTAGGTCCTCTACCCGGGTTCATTTTATTAGAGACTCCTACGTTTATTGGGTTCATTGGTTTTAGGTTCCAAAATCGCGTACAAAGACGGGTTCAGAAACCGCTTTAAAACTCAATGTTTCAAATCAAATTAAATAAAAGTGATAATTCGTAAGACGTCTTGAAACACGAAAATCGATTTTTCAAATCGGACATTTAACAAATTCAAATAAAAAAAAACCTTTATTAATTTATTTTCAATAAATTATAAATAAAAGGTTAAAATCCAAATTAAATTCGAAAATATAAAAATCAATAAAATAAATTTCAATTATTTTATTAATCAAATTATAAAAGTTTAATATCAAAACTTTTAAAAATCAATTTTAATTAAATAAATTTATTTCAAAATACAAATGATTTACATTTCATTTAAACCAGAAAGACCGTCAACTAAGTCCAATTCTACATTGTAAAACGAGTTCCATTAAATGAGCGGCGTCGATGAAAATACATAATGTCCTATCATCATCGGGTTTTTGTCGGGATCTCTATAAACTGCAATATTGACAGATATGGGTATCTAAAGAAGTACATCAATATGAATGTTTTTAAACTAAATCGGAACATTTTAGATAAATCTACAACTTCTCTTTTTAAGTCACAAATACTATTTGTTTATTCCTTCGACTTCTTCTTTAGATCTTGTATGACAATATGAACCTGTTGAGCTTTATCTCCATTAATATCATTCATGTCTATTTTTTCTGTTTGCACCATTAAAAGCATTCACATTCAGCACATTTGTAGTACAATCTTGAAAGGTTTGCTTCCATAGGTCCAGATGACCTTATGTTGAATCTTTTTTTTTTAACATTTAGGGCAACTTTTGTTATCTAATTGCACCCTTTTTGAAATTGATCTTGAATGAGATGATTCAATGCTAGTATGAATGTTTTTTTAGTAATGTGCTCTCAATTAAACAACAACAAACTCCCTTTAAATGCAATAAGTCCAACGGATAGTTTGATGTAGTCGTTACAGGTATCAAGCGTGCGTTGTGCATATTCTCAAATCTGAGGGGTATTCTGTGCAAGTACTA
Source organism: Silene latifolia (assembly GCF_048544455.1). Taxonomy (NCBI): domain Eukaryota; kingdom Viridiplantae; phylum Streptophyta; class Magnoliopsida; order Caryophyllales; family Caryophyllaceae; genus Silene; species Silene latifolia. Next base: position 39,120,231 of record NC_133530.1, read on the forward strand.
GTTAGTTGTACAGTTTCAAAAATTAGTTATTCTAACTCATTCAACTACTCCCTCATATTCTCAATAACCCTCCCTATTTCCTTTTCCGTTTATTCACAATATCTTCCCCATTTCTATTTTTGGAAAGTGTTTGTGTGGTTCAAATTTAATTTTATGGTGGGGTAGTGTGTTTTTGTGGTCTAAATTTAATTATATAGTGAGTAGTGTGTTTCCTTAATCTTTGTGGCAAAATGAAAAGAGAAGGTTATTGAGAATATGAGGGAGTATTTGTCAGAGTTAAGGCGTAAGGGTAGATGATGCACAATTTTGAAAAATTGAGGGGTACCATGAGCACATTCTTAATTAAAACCAGGGTATCACGTGAAAAAAGTTGAAACCACAGAGTACCATGAGAATTTTCTGTTTTTATTTTTATTTTTTTTGTTTTTTTTTGGTGAGAAACTGACAAGATATTGAAGATATATTGATTTCGAGGAAAAATTTATACAATTTGAATACACAAAATCTCATTATAGACGGCACATATTCGTCTATAATTAAAGACGGACCAAATACAATACCACATTTCTAATAGGACAAGCAACAAGTGGGGTGGGGGGCAAAAAATGTCACCACTTTCAAGCTATTTGACCCGTCTTTAGCTATAGACGGATATATTCGTCTATGGCAAGACTAGCTGAATGTTACAATTGTGTCAAGTTATGAGGGTCAATCAATACTTTCGCGCAAAAAAATGTAAATGGTAAATAATATCATAATTTTTGCAACCCACCATTTCATAAATATCACTTTTAAATAATCTTAACCGTTAAACTAGGTGAAATATGTTTAAGGTAAAACGAGAACGGATTTTTTGTCCCACTTTCGTCTTTCATCTCATGTTCTATCAACTTTATCTTCTAACACATTACCCATTTAAAATGATTTACACAATATTCTCTATAATCAAGGATTATCTATCCAAAAACAAAAATAATTGGGACGCGAAAATGGAATAAAGAATTGTCGCTCAACCAAGAAATTCCTAGAAGAACAGATAAACCATACCGAACCTCGTTGTATTACGTACAAAAAGAAGTGTAAAGAGTGAGAACCGATTCTTTATCTTATTTTGTGTCTCATGTTATGTCGTAAGATTAAAGCTATAGAACCAGCAATGAGACACAAAAGTGGTTATTGGGACAGGTGAGTACGGGTGAATTAAAGAGTTGGCTTGACTAATCTCTATACCCTTTGTTGTACTTCATTTGCAAGCAATGAATTATACTCTACCTCACCCACAAGTTTTATATTCTTATAATCTTAAACCAATGCCCACTTTACATTACATTTAATTTGTTTGACGATAAAACTACATAAATTATAGACAAACAAAGGTGTAGTTTCCATTTAGTGCAAACTTTGTCAAATTAAACTTACATTTGAAGAGACAAAATGGGTCAATCATTGCAAAAACTTACTCCAGGTATACGGTTATTATCTTCTTCTCTTTACTAGTTTACGTCGAAACTAATTCGATTTTCTAAAAAATCAATTCATAAGCTATTGCAAGTAATACTTGGTACGTGTTTTAAGTTTGCCTTTGTATGTAAAACCGTCTAATTGTCCAATACGTAGAAACGGAGAGTTTTTAGATTTTAATAACTCGAGATTTTTTTTATCCTTGTTGCATTATTTTTAAGGAAAATGAGGTGGTGTTATCGATGAGTGTATTTTCCGGCTATGCTGTCACATGCACCCATATTCTAGAGCCAAAGCTCAATCGCTAAAACACTTATGTATATTTGTATTATGTTATTTATATACATTTTACATTAATATTTCATCTAAATTAAAATAGGGTGGGTTGTAATTAAACAGGATCGGAGACGAATCGGGTGAAGCTGATGGGTGAAATTGCAAGCAAATACTATGACGAACATTTTTCAGAAATTACTAACGATGAGACAACTATTCACTTCTACAGAGCAATTTGTGAAGTAGTAGAGTATGATTTTAATCTTCTTTCCTAGTTAGTCTCTTAATCAGGGGCGGCCAATAAATTTCCGTGGCCCTGTTCAATATCGAAAAATGTGGCCTCAATGAATAAATAAATTTCAATTTCACGCAAAACCAATCTAAAATTGTTGTCTTATAAAAAAATACAATATAGAAAATAATTTTTTGTTCATAAACTACAAAAACAGACAGTAAAATATTCTCCAACGATATTATTTATCTTTCTTGAATATATTTGACTGTCTTGCATTTTGAGAAGCAAACTCATTAATCATATCTTTGTATTCAATTTGCTCCAAAATCTCATTCTCGATTGCTATCAACGCCAAACCATTGAGCCTTTCTTGTGACATTGTAGACCGCAAATAAGATTTCAACAATTTTAATTTCGAAACACAGTCAGTCAAATATGACAAATAACAGTCTTCAATCTTCAAAAAGTTTAACCTAAAATAAAAACATTCAACAAGTATTAACAACAACAATCAATTGAAATAGCAAATAGACAAACAAATTGAAAGGAAAAAAACTCAACAAAAACCTAACTAATGAATACCAAAAAAAAGACACCGTAACAATTGAATACTAGAGATGATCGAAAATTTAATGATTGAAAACTATAGATGATCGATCATAATAAGATATTGTTTTAGCAGATCAAAATTTGAGTGATTGAAAAAATAGAGGTAGTCGATGAATTGATTTGTTTCAATGTGGAAGAGAAAAGAGTAAAATGTGGTTGTGTTTCCTGTGTTTGTCGTAGAAAAGTAGGGAGTTTTTTTTTTTAAATTAGAAAATCAGGTAAGTTTGGGCCCTTTATTCAGTTGGGCCCCGGTGCAATGAGCTGAATTGCTCTATATTTGGGCCGCCCATGCTCTTAATTTACCCTTATAATATACGGAGTAGTAGTACAAAAATCATTACTGATTTGTTTGGTTACGGAGTATATGTTAATTATATCACATTACACGTTATGTCATGTACTCATGTTATCCAACTCTTCATGATAAGGCGGAACCAGGATTCCCCGTTAGGGGAGCGAAAAAATTTCAGCGGGGGCGAATGAGTAATTTCACAACATAAATTTGAAAAAAGTTAGAAAATTTAACTTAAAACTTCAAATATTTCCGTTTTTCAGCGGGAGGGAACGCTCTAGTCGATAGAATGCATCCTTCTCGCATCCCCCTCTTCTTGATACTGTATCGTCCTTGTGACCCGTTAGTCATTTTAAACCGGAAAAAATTGACATATTTTGGTATGATAAATTGTTGGGCAGAGAAATAAATGGAAGTCTTGGCAACACCCAGTTTAAGGTACCAAAGACTGAGACTCTTCAGCTAGCATTCAATGTAAGTAAAGTCCTTCTGATAGCTTAATATCATGATTCATCCATGAAACTTTCGTTACTGTCAGTATGACACGATTTCATTACGAGTCATTCAAAAACAATTTCTCTGTATTTTCAAGAGAAAAGAAAGGCTACGTACATCCAACCTGCCTTAACTAGTCTACCACATGGCGACTTTATTAACTCTCTAAAGCAGTGGGTTGTTAATGATGCAGAAACATCACAAAGGCAAAGGAAAATCACTGACAAAAGAAGAATTTCAAAACATTCTTCATGATGTAATAATGGAGACAGGATTTACAGGCATCGGTGCAAAGGACATCATATTATACATATTTGGAGTTCCTGTCACAACCTTATTGATCAAGAAAGGTGTCCTTCCTAAAGCAATTCCTGATGCCCTTTTCATCCCTCTCGTCACTTCCGCCACCGTCTTTTTTCTTGCCAAATCTAACAAGATTTGAGTCACTTCTGATTCATGTGTTTCATCTTTGAACTTGAGATTATTACGAAAAATGAAACACTAAACTGTTTGCGCTTGTTATATTGTTAATTAACAGCCGGTTGATTTGATTACATACTAAGTTTACTTACTCTCTAATTGGCATTTATGGTATCTGAAACTATAATCTATACAATCATTATACTATTATGTAACAATGAACCAAAATACAGAAAAAGAAAGGAAAAGGGGACGGTATTGATCCTCGATGCACTCTGGTTGATCTCTAAAACCATGCATAACAACTTTCAAAGATGGCTTCTTTTTAACTTGTATGCTTAGCATGTCTATTCCGTTGTATTCACAAATCTTCGGCGTAAATTCTGAGAATGAAATCACGAAATCGTTTTGAGTAGAGTTTTGGATCCACGGCGGAGATGGAAGTTGCATCATATTGCATGGCCTTGTAAGCATGCTCAAGCTTTTTACTAATGTCATAGTCTTGAAGTATGTCTATGATGCCGAAGAACATTACAACATCATAGAATTCTCCGGTTGGCTCCATTACTTGCATTTCCCCTTCCATTCTTCTAATAGCTCGCTCTACTCGAGCTGGCATGTTTATCCCTAACCTTACACTAGCCCACCTACAGATTTTCATCACAAACAAATCAACAAAATTCACGGAATTAAGTACGAGTCTTAAGGTTGCTTTGATGCATTGGTCGAGATTAGGCAAACCGGACCAATTCCGAGATCAAGATTGAAATTTATATTTACTGTCCTACTAGATTATCATAGTTTACTTTATACTAGATACTAGGGTGCAATCAGATTAACCAAAACACTTCACTTTGACAGCATGTCGTATTTAAAACAATAGTCCTTCCGACTAGACACCAAGACACTTCACTTTACACCAGTTACAGTCCAGTCTGAGTAACGCAAGTCGTGTAAAGTTTAAAGATATAGTGAGTCTCACCAAGCTGGATCGATTAAGAGCTGATCCATATCAACTCTAGATAAACGAGGACCACTTTGATCACTTTCAGATTCATCACCTGATCATAAGGGTAGTAGTATCAGTCATGTTCAGGGAGAAAGTGGTAATGAGATTAGTAAATGAAGATATAGATTGTAGAAGAACAAACCAGTAGGAGTTCGAGCTCCAGAGGGAATCAGGTCGCCTGCTTTCGATGCTTCCCTAAAGTGAATGCCTACAAGCATGCTGTAATCCATGATTCTCTCTTGTTCCAGGAACTCACAATCTCTATCTACTTGTCTGTTGACATAAAACTACATTCGATCAAGAATTCAGGACGCGAGACTAGTTCATAGCCTAGTGGGGTACTTAATGTCTATGGCCGATTGGTTTTAGAATGAAATGTCACCAGATTGGAGTGAATTGGAAATTTCTTGCGTCGAGACAGATTTGGGCTTTCTCGTGTCAAGCCGGATTTTGCCAGCTCTGATTTTCGGAAAGTTTAATAAGTAGATAAATTGCAGTAGAAACAAATTTGCCAGTAATGATTACAGTGAGAGTACCTGCAAAGTTCTTGAAACCATGACTTTTGCAATCTAAAGATGAAGTTGAGATCAAGGTCTTTAAGAATTGTACTAGCATCTAATTCTTCCTCGGGTTTATCAGTCGAACGACCGAGTGAGGAGCCTTTCAAGTCAAACCGCCTATGAATGGTGTATTCGGTGCAAAAGAGGTTTCCCATGATAATGAACCTCACCTGAAGTCAAGAGCATCAGTATTTGCACAACAACTAGAACAGTACTTGCCCAAGTAGTGAAGTACCGAAAATATATCAAGTTTCTTACTTTCTTTTGGATTGCACCTGTTAATTTTACACAGTGAAGGCCAAAGAATTTGGTGACAAGGGTATTCTCGAATGATCGTACATGGCTGTAGTACGCTGATAGCATCCTCAGAAGTACCTAACAACACAAATATTAAGCACTGCTCAGATGATTTGTTTATTTTGATGACTGTTGGAGCTGATATGACCAGAAGAGCTGTAAGAATTTCCCTCCTGGCATAAGGGTTTAAGCTAGATATCTAGTTTTGAGGCGAGTTTCAATGAACATCAAAAACTCGCCTCCAATACCTTAGAAACTAATCTCGGCCTATAGTAAAACCGTCACAGCCAAGTATTTGCTTTTATCAATGAATTTAACCATTACCTTAACTTCTGCCTTCTTCATTGTCTTGATCATATAACGATCATCACTACTCAAGTAAAAGAAACTCCCGCTTTTACCAGGAGAAGACAACTCCCGAAGGGCTTCGTTCCCACAAATCGACAGCATGTAATCTGCTGCATCAACCTTAAAGAGTTTTCTAAGCGCTCTGGTAAAAACCGATATATCAGTACAAATTCTTGTATAAGGCGATATCTTGTAAGAAATTTTCTAAGAAGGGTAGAAGAGTGACCTGAAAACTAAAGGACAGTAATCTTTCCATTTGAATTCACAGGAATTGTGGGGAGGAGTATATTTAGAGCCTTCTGCTGGAAATTTGGTCCAAACTTTTTCTTTTGGGTCGAAAGCTGATGATTTCAAGTCTAGTGATGTTGGAGGAGCAGGTCTTCCTACAGCATGCCTGCACAATAACTAGCCTATATCAGAAATGACTTTAGCAGTAAAACTAGCGTAGATATGGAATTGCATGCAGAAGATGTAGGAAATACCTGATACCCAATTGAAGATTGAGCATAAGCTCATAGTTTTTATGACCTTTAGTAATAGTCTCCCCTTGTTTCTTGCCAGCTTTGGGTATTTTTAAGGGTCTACCAGGAGTAGTTGGTGGGACCTTAGTAGTAGCGTAATTTTCAAGGTCAAAATCCATATCTCTGCCACCAACAGAACTCCTATGATGTCCTTCACTTGGATCAGTATCCCACATGTGTCCTCCCCCGCCTACCGGTATTCTTGAGTCCACTGACATACGGGCTGGCCTCACTGAGCTGCCGCCCTTTGGTGACTTCCACGACGCCAGCATCTTCTGCCATTCAAAAACATTAATCTTTTCAGTTCCAACACTACTAAACAACTCATACTACTAACTCATGCTCACAACATCAAACACATTTGTGTCCCATTCCCTCTTCGGAAATGAATCCCTTCAAAATCAGTTTCTTTGAAATATAATATCTTCATGTCGTCTTCATCATATGTGCTTCATATTCATGACCCAAAAACCTCTAGTCTCCATTGGGGAGGAATTTCTCTACCTGGCTAGTCTCAGTTGATAACGACGAACACATGGTGCTATCACTCCTACGGTTGTTGTCCATGGTAGTGCTCCCCTCAGCCTCCTCCTCCTCGTCCAAGTTGTCATTTGCACGGCCCATAGACAATGATGACCCGAATATGCTGTTAGCCTTTTTCTTGGCTGCCGCTTGGGTTTTTCGAATTGTAGCTTCCCATGCTTTAGCCACTCCACAGTATGGATCGTTGCTCATGCTGGGTTATAAACAGAATGTACTAATACTTTTTCTTAGCATTTCCTTTACTCAATTCATTTCATCAAAGATTTTATATATTTCGACCTAAATAAACATACAAACGGATACAAATCTTTATGTATGAGACGAATCCAAAGTGACTAGGTCAAAATCAAAGCATGATGGTAAATAACTAAATAAGTTACTTCTGATCGTCTCATACAATAGGACCGTCTCACGTACAAGATCGACTTATTATTAGAAATGTTATGTTGTGCATATTCTATGTACCTGTCATCAATCTCTAATCTTTCTTTGAAGAACTTCAGATGCCCATATGCAAGAAATGATCATATCTCCAACTATTCTCATTACAATTTACAACAAACTTAAAATCGCGCGGTCTTGCTATCGGAACATGTAATTTTCGCTCTTGATACGCAATCGACGAAGCCAAACCAAGGTATATATATAATAAACAAGTATAGATTCTCTGTTTTTTATGATTTCTATAGTAATTTTTTAAAAATCGAAATGTTTTTTCCTAAGGAAATATTTGAATTATGTTGTTTTTGGTTGAATGATGAAATTATTCTCATGCAATCGTTAATTACTCGAGAAAAACGGAGAGAAATTAGTAGTAAATAATCTACAAAAGACATGAAGAAGAAGAGGTGTTCCAACAATTAGCTATAAGTTCTAATACCCGCATGTTTTTGCCATTTTTAGGAGCCTTTTTTCCCTATAAACTAGAGGATGTCATATTTCCTTCTACTTCTCATAGGAAAATCAACAAACATAAAAATTCGTCACCCATTGTCTTCTAAATTAGGGGGTAAGGAAGATCCCATTCTATAGGTTTATAGTCAATACATAAACGTCTCTATAGTTTTTGACTCGTACTTACTTTCATTCAATAGATTCTTTATATTTTTTTTTGAGGAAATAGATTCTTTATATTTTCATTCTTTTATGAGGGATATTTTAATCAAACATAAATAACTTCTTGAATGGAATGGAAGGGAAGGGAGACCTATGAATCTATGATGACATATAAACAAGGGGACATCCCTAGTAGGAAAGGATAAAAGGAAAGCCCTTATCCAAGACGGAGACGAATATAGGGAAGTTTATTGTAAAACCGTTACACATAAAAATCCTAAATTAAAAACACTTATACAATTTTATAATTATACTTTTTTTTTTTTTTAGATATTAGGTGAGTGAGATTGAGAGACAAATTTCAAGAAACAAGAGGACAAAGGTTCCCAATTCGTTATTTGCTTGGATAAGTGGAATGAATTAAAAAATTGATTTCGTAATATCTAAAACTCTCTTAGTCATTCTCTACAAATTTGATATTTTCTTTTGGAAGTCTTTCATTTTAAATACAATACGTCTAATTATCTACTCATTTTAACTTTTAAGTAGTTTATCATGCACGTTTTTTTCCCCAAAGTTTCATTCCCGTAGACTTTATTATTACGTTTATTTATTAATCTGTACAATATTTAAAACAAATCAATCAAGTTATTGATGCACAGAGGAAATATTGAATTCGTCTGACTGTTATAACTGATTTACTGCAACAAAGCAGAAGCTTGTAAACTAACCAACCTTCCTTGCTATTTTCCTTCAGTTAATCTAGACTCTAGAGCTTGTAGTAAGCTGAATCAGATTCATTCTGAATCAGATCAATGAAATCAGATTCATTCCTAGGTGGGTTCGATTGAGCCACTCGTTAGTCGATCAATCAATTGTTGGCTTTCGCTTAACTTGGGCATTGCCAGATCGCCTTTAAAGCTGAAATTACTTCGGAGTTCCTTAAAGGAGGGCCAATTTGGACGCGTTTCTTTACTCTAAATCATCAAAACATCGAGTCAGATATCGTCTTGTATTAAATTTGATTGATTTGTACTTCACTCTTCAAACTAATCATCACATTTCATATATCCACATAATTGATTTGTACTTTACTCTTCAAACAAGGAACAAAACATCCAACGGAAACGTTATGGACTTATGGGGATAACCTCAAAAACCTTCTACAGGTGAGGCCAACAAGTTCTTTCCAGTAGTGCTCGAATAAATTATTGCTGATTTACAAATTTGTGTAAAATCGTCTTCAAGAAACTTTTGCATAAAGAAATACATTCGGAAACAAATGCAATAACAATCATCCAGTCAAGTAAACCAAGCGCTTAAGAGCATAAATTCAGAAGTCAATAGTATCATAAAATCTCTTATTTTCCGCTCCCACGGGGAAACAAAAGGGAGCAACATAACCAGAAGAAACACAAAGTTCGGGCAAAAGTACATACTACCCATCACAAGTCATTATTAAAACTAGAGTACATAATGTGAAAATGCAAATGTAGATTAGGCTTTATTTGATACGAAATTTATAATGTAAACCACGTTACTTGTATCTAATATCGCCACATTAATCCGCTTCCTCAGTACGATTAAAGAGATCGGTGGTTTTGCAATGCCTTCTGAGATTCCCTTGTTTGGTATTGTCTTCAATGTTACCGACTACATTAATACTTTTCCAGCATCGAAAGTCAACCCAAAAACGACCAAGAACAAACCTTTCACGGACAAGCCCGGCAAATTTAACCAGGCTAGCACCAACCCTTCAAATTTCCAATGCGAACCCCCTACTCAACTACCGACTTCATCCATTCTGTCAGGATATAACGGCACCTGTTCCAAAAATACAAGAGAGCATAAATATAAGACGGTTATTGTGAAATATACAGTTGTTGGTGTAAACAACGTGGAAAGAGAGATGTACAGATCAGATCAATGACTTGCATGTAATCAATACCAAAACTACATAATACTCGGTCACTTTTGCAATCAGATCGTTGGATTCGTTGCATTTACATTTGCAAGGATGAAACTTAGATAAATTTGAAAGGGGTCCGCACAAGTGGTGGAGCATGTGTTCTAATTAAATGCTAAATGAAGAGCCAACAACAACATCAAAGCCTTAATCCCAAAATAATTTGGGGTCGGCCGACATGAATCATCCTTTAGAACCGTCCATGGGTGAATGCACACCTCAAAATGCGAAAGAATAGAAAAGGAAAAGTGAAAAACAAAAGGGGAGTGAAACATAGAACAAAAGCGAAGGTAAACTTATAGGTTTTAAAATCGAAGTCCGAATTTCTTTTATAAAAAACTTCAAATTTAAATCGAGAATAAAGATATTTGAAAACCGAAGTAAAACTTAAGGGCCCGGGATACCTTAAAAGTGAACCAAGTATTAATATATAAGAAAGTTGTTGGTAACAAGGTATAATAAATCCGAAAAGAACAGATAAATTTTTTAAAAATTAAATAAAAACACTAAATATTTAAGTGAGAAATGAAACGAAATCATCATCTGAAGCACTATATGATGAGATGTACTCAAAGACCAAAATATGATAACCAAAGAACTATATGCATATATGGTGAGATGTATTGAATGACCAAAGATATGATAACCAATTAACTATTATGTATGTAAACCTTTTTTCTGAAATACCCTTCTTGGTGGAGATCAAATAGGGGGAGAGAAAACTAGACACACAAAAAAATGAATACCTAAATACGTTATGTTGGCAATGGAATACAAATGCTTTGCCCAAATGTTACAGCAGTTATTTCTATTGGTAAAAGTCCAGGGTAACCATGGGTAAAACCCCCAAAAGTTTCAAATTTATGTAACCGTTAAATATTTTAAAATACACAACTATAGGCTATTAACATGACAAGATCTTTGTTTCAAAAGTTTCAAGTTCGTTCAGGGTTTAAATTTTTTTACTATTGACGATCAATAGTTAATACCATATACAAATAATTAATAAGCTCTTCCTGATGTTCCCGCTATCGGAAATGCATCTTTAAACACCAACAGAAACACATTCGGATTTTACGCATCCAATGTTTCGTAATTAATATAGGAAAAAATCCCCACGCGTGCAAAACGATAACTCACATCCTACATACATATTCATCACAAGACAGGCTGAGCATACATACCTGTTTCGACACAGAAGCCTTCTACAACTCCCAACGTCACTCAAGCTTCAACAAAAACATAATATCAATCCAGTACTGAAGCACAGTGCAGAAACGGTAGCATCTGTCTCCAGACATTCACCTCAGTATATATCCCTGACAAAGGTAACAAGTTGATAAATCTAAATGGCGCACACAAACACAGTTCAATGGCCCACATGCTAAAGTTTACAACAATAACATTCCTCCCCCACCAACACACAAACAATGCCTCAATGGGATAAGGGGGTTGGATGTATGCAGCCTTACCCGACAAACACGTAAGAGGCTGTTTCTAAGATGACTACTAATGAACATCACAATGCAAAAAGCATGGAGTTTACTGAGTCCTAACACTATATTCTATCATCTCACAAAGCCAAAGAATAGTACGATTTTGGCCCAATCAGAAATGAAAACAACACACGCAAAGGTTACAAGTTGTAAAATTTCACAATGCCATGCATACCACACAAAGGATCCATTGATATGGTTAGTCAAATACAATTGCGTACCTCCATAAATTCAACGTGACTTCACACCAAAAAACGACCTTCCCACAGAGATTGGCTTTGAAACTGCTTAGGCAGTGACACTGGCTGGCTTACTTTCGGCTGCTGCTGCTGTTCGTAGAGTTTCAGATGATCAGAAAACTGATATTCCTGCCGAGTGATATGATTCTCGATTGGAACATGAAATGTTGAAGCCTGTTTTCCCGGAAAAGGGAAGCTAATCGCCCCAGGCACTCCATAACTCTTGTCCAAATGGTTGAAAACAGATCCACTGAGGTTGGTGTCAAGATTGAAAACAGAGTTCTTTTCTCCTGAGAATGGTTTTTGATATCCATCTAGCCAACTGTAATCATCTATTATAGGGTTTTCACCCTTCATGCTCGACCAACCAGGAAGATCAGAACATTTAGGAGCAGGGGTAAAACCAGGTGGAGGACCAGTGTGTCTAGTGGGCCTACTGACTGGATTCTTCTTAGAATTAACAGAGGATATTGACTGGGGCTTGAAATTGCATACGTTATCAGTCTGCGAAGACATATTAACAACAATCTTAGGTGGCATAACTTCAGGCATTGCCATAGGATAACCACTACCAGGATTGACATTGATAGATTGTGAAAAAGGTAGTGAAAGAGCAGCTGATTGTAAGATTGAAGGGTGATCAGATGGCCTTTGGTTTATCAAATTGCCATCACCCATCAGACTGATATTGTTGAATCCATTTGCCAATGAAACAGGTTCGTACGACGGCCAACTGGAAGGTGTATTAGCATTAATAACTGAAGCAGGGGGTCTCATTATGGAATTGAAACCATTTTGACGAACAATTTCATCGGGTGAAGCTGAAAGCGATCGATTATAACCTCCTGAATCTACAGGAGTCATATTGGGAACCAAGCCAAGATCCTCGTATGAAGTAAATATCGCATCTGCCTGTTTATCTACAACTGATGGCTTAAAAACAATGACCTCTTCCTCATCCTCTAGCTCAAACATTGGTAATGCTGATTTCAAAACATCCACATTTTGTTTCTTGTCAATTGGCGGTTCTTGGCCAATGCAATTGAGCATAAGCATATCTGGGCCACTGCTTGGGGTGAAATCAGCGCATGATTGTGGCTCAGCACCTATAATAAATTTCTTCATAGTAGGATCAAAGTAGATACCCTGCTCCCCAACCCGGACAACACTGGAGAAAGTCTTTCCAGCAGCTATGATCCGCTTAACACGCGTCTTTTTTTCTTTCATACTGCCATCATTCCCCAAAGAATGATTCCCAGAGAAGTTCAAGATTTGTTGTGCAGGATGAAGAGGCAGAAATCCTCTCAACTCAAAGTCCTCCCACAAAGCAAGTCGATTGCCTGTTTCACCTTCATCATATTCACCCGTGTTGAAAAAACAGGATTCATCTTCACCATCGAGCGAGAAACCACTTAATAAGAGCTTGTTGAAAAAGGAAATGCAGGCATTCCAGAAGAACAATCTAGCATTAGCTTGATCTTCTCCTGGTTCACTGAAAGTGGCAACGTCTGGATGGGAAGCTAACCATTCTACGAACACCAAAACACCAGGCAACAGATAACTCGACAAAGAATCATGCGACTGTGAGCATCTCTCGATAACATGTCCCATGAACTCAAAGACTGCAGTGTATGCATTCTGGAGCAGAACCGAGCGCTGTAAAATTTCAGCATATGATTGATTCTCAGATTCTCTATTGACATTGTACACGGTAAAAATGAGAATAGCCACCATCCTGACAATGAAAAGTCCACATTCAGCAGCATCTGATCCAAAGTTGTATTGCTCTTCAGATCCCGAAGAAAGAAGCACCATAAACTCATTCTTGGTCATAGATAGCACATCTGCGAAGGTTTCCAGACTGGAAACACAAGGAACAAAAGGTTAATGCAAGTACACATATTCAAACATAATCGCAAAAACACTACTAAACAAAATACCTTGTTTATCAAAAAAAAAATACCTTGTGCGTGTGAACAATATGCCATTCACTCGAACAAATTTTACAGTGAAAGCTTTAAAGGTTTCAGGAATACTGACGGCCTTTTCTTTACTTGGAGTGGATTGACTTCTAATATCTTTTGAAAAAGATTTAGCTTCACCTCTTCCTCTCACTTTTGAGTTCATACGAGGGACAACAACCTTGGCTTTTGAAGTTTTAGAATCCCCTAATAGCTGTAAGTAGTTTTGCCTATTCTGCAATTTACAAAAACATTATTCAGGAGTTACTACAACATAATCCATACTAATGCACAACAATCATTAAAAAATGGAGGGTAAAGAAGTATAAGGACAACACACAACATGGTTATGCAACTAGCTCCTCTCACCTTCCCCAACAAACCCACCATCCAAAAGAGGGTCGCTCAAATAAACATTAAAACAAGCGATGGAGATGCTAAAAGGCAGCAAAAAATACATTTAGAAATCCAAGATTTTGCTGGGCTCTTCAGATTTTTACAATTATGTGAGGAGAGCTTAAAAAGAGTAAAGAACCCAATGAAATGGAGGGAGGATCAAGAGTTCAGAAGTTTACCCTCTCAAATGCGATGATCAGATTGTCCCTTGCTGTTGAGAAAGGGCTTCCAACAGCCAAGCTCCGAAAATAACGGTATATTGTTGCAAATTCATCACCATGATATGAAGCAACTATCGCAAGCTGAGGTAAAAACAAGGTGAACACAAAATAAAAATAAGGTTAAAACAAATGGTGTACAGAGAAAAATACAACACACGATAACTTTAGACATCAAGGACAAATTTACAGAGAAAAATACAACACACCTGATGATGAGGGTTACCACTAGATGGCCAAAGCGATGACGCCTGAGCGTAATAACTAGAAGCCGCCGCAAAATCTCGGGATTTACACTCCTCATCACCATATATGCCTTTATATCGCGCAAGATCACCAAGGTAGATTAAGCAGCGATGACATGATAACAAACCCTTCGTCATATCAGTGCTTTTATGTCCGTCCTTGGACAGAATAAACTGATTTTCAGGATCATCCGAGAAGAAATTCAGTGGTAGACCATATTTTGCTCTAATTTTCAGTATTAGTTCATGATAAAATCCAGTCGCTTCTGAAAGGAAGGTTTTAAACTGGCCACGGATTATTGATAGTCGATCAGGGCGTGCAGGACCACCTTTTCCATTTTGTGTCACAGAAGCTGTGTTTGAAGACACGGCTGCCTTAAAGAGAGCTCGCAGCTCTTCTATTCGTCTATAGTGCAGCTGCCACAAAGCAAGTTCTATTTCGTGCTGCTCAGAAAAGGTATGATCTTCAAGGATAATGGCTTCATAATTTTCTCTTATTTGTTGCCATACAGTAGGATCATAAGGAACTCTGGAATGTGTTGACTTGTGTCGGGTATTTTCCAATTCCACATTCTGCAAATCCACAAACCAAAAATATCAGCTTACTTCCAGAATTCTAGCCTAAATTCTCTGATCCAAGCACAGACATATCACTACAGTCAAGACCTTATTAGGAAAGACATAACTCCATAACATCTGTCGAAACTACAATTATATACACCGATGAATATGGAAGCAGAGAAGGTCAGAAGGGTCAATTTAAAACAGGATACTCCATAAAGTAACCTCAGTATATTTCCTGGGAGCCACTTTCCCATCAAGTAATCCTTGGTGAAGGACATTGATAATTTGCCAAACAAGTGATGATGAAGTACACTATATAAAGAGGACGTAGAAGGTGTAAGCTTAAAGTCTATGAAGGCTTATAAATGAAAATATACTTGTAGAACCAATATAGAATAGCAAAAAAGGATTACTCGCGCAAACTTTCAAATTAGAATAAACAGTGGAAAAAAAGATGCATCCTGCAAACAACAAGGGAAAGCGATGAAACAGATACCGGAAAAAAATAAATATCAATGAAAAACCATGCCTTAGTGTAAAGGTGTTGGGCACGCTCCCTAGACGAAAGCGCTGAAGGAGTTTCCATGTGAACAGCCATCATCCATCAATTTCAAGGACGAGAACGGCACTACAAGAGCTATATTGTCAGGAGCATCCCACAACATTAATCTACAAATAATAAAATAAACCATTAGATGCCAAAAGCCACAATAAGCCCTGACTAATCGCCATACACAATAATAGCTCTATGCAATCAACAAGCAAAATGCTGTTAACAATAGCACCATCATACTTTCAGATCCTCCTCAATGCCGCATGTACTATAACTCCAATACGAGTTCAAATGAGTAACAAATACAGTACACCAAGGCTGAACATAACAGAAGAAAACAAAAAAAACACGCATGGCGACAATGGAAGTAAAATTACACCGCAACCACAGACATGCTTGCACACTTTTTCACCAAAGCAAGCTAATGGAGAACGCGAGAGCAAATAATAACTAGATATCTAAACACATGATCAACCAACCACCTAGACCTATCAATCTATTACTTCTATAATCTTAATCTAATCAATGTTGGCATGAAAAAAAAAACACTACAAACAGAGAGACAACGGTGAGAATCATCACATTATTTGCCCACAATGAACCCCTATATATCCCCTCAAAACGAACTATTATGCAGTCTCACCAATCTAGTCCAATGTCACGAACCATGACCTGGTATTCCTTTTCCCCAAATGAGTGAACAAGAACCACAAGATATGTCATTTTAATAACCACAGCATCTCAATCATACACCAATACTCCCCTAAATACAATCAGGTCAATGAACTCATAATTTTCCAAAATCAATAAACGAGAACGACAAACGGTACTGTTTCAACAACTACAGCATAAAAACATCCCCACACAATTCGATTACACATTAATACTCCCATAAAAACAAATTCACCAGTCAATGACCTGATAATTTTTTTTCCCAAATCAATAAACAAGAACGGCAAAATATACCGTTTCGATAACTACAGCATAAAAAACATCTCCCACAATTCGATCATACATTAATACTCCCGTTAAAACAATCAAGCTCGTCAACAAAACAAATTTTAGCGATTATTCTGCAATTACTTTACCCTATCATACGCGATACTAGGGATCAAGGATTCATGTGATTCTAAGCTCAAATTCCCCAAATAATTGAAAAAATAACAAGAAAAAATCTTGAAAATATTGAAAATAAAACAGCAAATTGAGCGAAATAAAGAAGCGAAGGAATTATACCTTGGTAGAGAGCAAATAGGTGGATCAAGAGAGATAAATTTGGGGTACGAAAAGAAAAGAGAGAGAAAATTAGGGTTTGTTGGGATGTTAATTGGGGGAGGTGAATTTGATTGATTTTTTTGTTTTTATTTTATTTTGGGAATTTTTTGGTGAATATTTAATTTTCTTCTTGTTTTTTCTTTGTCGTGAACTCGTGATTAAATACTACGGATTAAATACTACGGAGTACTATGAGGATTAAGAAGAGGAGGTCTCCTTTTTCTAGTCGGTTTACGTTTTAATGACCGGATGGTCTTTATGTTTTCTTTACTTTTTTTTTTTTTTTTGAGAATCAAACCTCCGAACAAGGTTAAGAACTATTATATCGCATGAAGTAACGGTTACAATGTTCGTAGGAAAGTTACTCGACCAAACTCGTCTACCAATATGCCATGGAGCCAACCGAGCCAGCTCATGAGCTACCTTATTAAAATCTCTCCTAACGAAAGACCACAAAACATAATCAAAAGAAACACTACGAGCAACAATATCGTCAATGAAAAGATTAAAACTACTACGACCCTGTAAACCTTGCTTCACTGCATCGATCAGACCTTGACAATCACTCTCCAATATCACGTCTCTATGGCCTCGTCGTATCGCCTCCTTTATTCCCATCAGCAATGCTTCCGCTTCCGCATCTCTCGGCTCCGCCATTTCTCGTTGTTGTACCATCCCCCCCCCCCCCCACCCCACACACACACACACACAACAACTCACCCCCTTCATCGCGACACACACTCCCCAATCTAATGCCCACATTCTCCCGAACACACGCATCGACATTGATCTTCACCTTCCCACCACTCGGTCTAATCCACCCATCATGCAGCACTTCCTCACCATTCAGCCCCGCATTCCTCTTCTGCTCTCTCTGACAGCCCTCCGTCATTTCCTCCCGCAACCCTTCTATTCTCCTTATTACCTTGTCAATGCCCCGGAACTCCTCCTCAAAGACTCACTTGTTCCGTCTCTCCCATAACGCCCAACAAACCATCATAAGCGTAACAACTGCCATTATCTGTAACTCCTTCACTAAACCACTCTCTCACACTCGCAAATCCCCCCTCCATAACACACTCAACCCCCAAACTATCCAACATTCCCCCCAGTCCCCTACAGTTTCGAATAGGTGAAGGTGAGTTTCCTCCTCTGTATTACAAACCGGACACATTCCATCCGTTCCTTGCATTCGTCGCATAATATTACTCTTTGTAGCTAGGGCTTCATTATACAATTGCCAAGCGAAAACTTTGATTCTAGGCAGCATCGACATACTCCAAATTTTATTCCATAGCATCCTCTCCTCGGCCTTAGACGAAGACGTAGCCACATCGAAGCCATCATCTGTAAGGAGTCGATAAGCTGACCTTACCGAATAACTGTAATACTACGGTTTTCTATGTCTTTGGGTACTCAATCGAGTGGGGCTTACTCTGTCGAGTAAGTATGTTTGGTTTACGAAACAGTGTTCTGCTGAAGGGTACTCGATCGAGTAAGTTGGGGACTCGATCGAGTAAGGGCCACTCAATCGAGTAAGTTGGTTTTGCGGGTTGTTTTAGCCGAGTTTTGTTAGTAACGCGTGATTCATATTTAAAGTCTTCCGTCACTTTCTTAATCACTTTTATCTTTTCTAAAAACCTTTCAAGAGAGAAAACAAGTTACGTTGCTTTTATTCGTCGCGTTGCTATCAAATACCAAAGGCGTAGGTTGCCGGATCGTCGTGTTCTTTACGCCGTTGAGTTCGTCGTGTCGTGGGTAAGTTCATTGTATGATTTTTATACCGTTTCGTTGATTTTGTTTAGAACCCTAATTGGGTAGATTGGGGGTTTTTGGGAGTATAATGTTGTATTAGATAATAATTGTATGTTATGTGATTATAGGAGGTGGTTTCGTAGAGGAGCAATATTGAATAGCTGCTTTATGGCGATTTGGTGATTGCTTATTCCAGGTAGGTTTTCCCTACTCGGTTATTGGTTACATAATTATTGGTGGTGGTTGTGTTTATTGTTGATCTATAACATGTTGGTTTTGTGTTGGAGTTGTTGTTGCATAATCGATTGTGTAATTGTCTGTGGCTCTCGAGGTGCGTCCTCGGCTGAGTGGAGTCACATATGGGAGTGGCTTCACGCCCTTGATCCGCCCTCTGTGAAACCCGCCACCGAAGGGGATGTGCACATTACTGAACATGGGTTATCGCTCGAATGAGATGAGTAGGGCTTAAGTGGGTACGGCTGCGGTCCCCCACTGGCGGCGAGGAATATCTGTTGCGATGGGTATTCTGGCAGGACTACACAATTTAGTGTGTAGTCAGGTGTGTGGAGTTGTGATGGAGTTTGGGTAATGTATGTGTTGTATCTTATATATTGTGTTTTGTGTAATCAGTAACTGACCACGTTTAAATGTTTTGAAAACTATGGTGATCCATTCGGAGATGGTGAGCAGTTATTGAGCAGGTATGAGGTGGCTTGCGTGAGGGATAGCTGGGATAGAGTCATCAAATGTCTTAGAGTCTTCCGTTGTATCATGAACTTAGTTTACTTTCAGTTGATTGGTTTTGGAACTTTTGTATTGGTTTTACAGTTTTGGTTTTGGTTTGTAATCACTTAAACTCTTTTACTTAATTAAGTACGTTTTTTTATTGTCTATTTGATATACATTGCCTCGGGTAACCGAGATGGTAGCACTTCCATGCATTAGGTGGTCCTGGTAAGGCACCTTGGTGTATGGGGGTGTTACAAAGTGGTATCAGAGCGACGATTCTGGAACCTGTAACTAATTAACCCAATGAATCTAGGGAGTCAAAATAAAATGAACCCGGGTAGGAATTGTTAGGAGCTAATGCAAAGGCTTTGGAGACGTTCTAAAGTTGCGATCTCGCCCTACAACTTTGAACATGTCACTATGGGGTGTGTCATGGGATCGCTATGTGTTTATTTAAGTTATATTGCATGAATATATTGAATGATGTGTTGTATGAATTGGTGGATATATGAATGTGGAGAATAGAGGATGTGGTGGCGAAAGTTGAGTAGTTTGTATAATTGTATGTTGATATGAATAACAGAATTGCATGATGATTGATTTCTACTGTGGCTTGTTAGAAACATGTGAATAGGATGTTGTGTTATTGTATATATATATATATATGTGTGTGTGTGTGTGTGTGTGTGTGTGTGTGTGTGTGTGTGTGTGTGTGTGTGTGTGTGTGTGTGTGTGTGTGTGTGTGTGTGTGTGTGTGTGTGTGTGTGTGTGTGTGTGTGTGTGTGTGTAAAGTAGTTAAGTTGAGCATGCGGGTAGCTTACGAGTCACCATGACTCGATCGAGTGGGGGGGCACTCGATCGAGTAGGTGAGGGACTCGATCGAGCGAGCAGGACTCGGTCGAGTGGGGTGTATAACGTTTTTGAACAATCGCTGCTGTTTTGAGGCACTCGATCGAGTAAGAAGGGGATCGGACTCGATCGAGTGAGGGCTACTCGATCGAGTAAGTGAGGGGCTCGATCGAGTGGGTTATGTGATGCCTTCTGGTCAGGTTCTGAAGTTGAGGTACTCGATCGAGTAAGTGTCCAACTCGATCGAGTGACCTCAACTCGATCGAGTGGGTTAGGAACTCGGTCGAGTATGGTCTACCTGTTTATGTTGTTGGATGTGTGTTTATGTTTACCTCTTCTCTTATATAGTTCAAAGATGTCGCCAAAGAGACCCGCTTTGTATGATAGGGCTGAGTTGATGAGTATAGATGAGGTGGCCAAGATGCTTGAGCATCAAGAGGCGCTTACTGAGGCCTTGAAGAAGTTTGGGAAGGACAAAGAGGCTGGGGTAGATTTTGCTAAGATGAGTACTACTATAGCCCATTTCAACCCAAAGGAATACATGGGTACCGGAGCGCCAATTTTGCTCGACAATTGGCATAGGGAGATGGAGAATATTCTGAATGTGGCTCACTGCCCTGAGGACTTTAAAGTGGAACAAGTTGCGTTCTACTTGAGGGATGCTGTGGAAGAATGGTGGGATAAGGTAAGGGATAGTGCTTTGGACTTGTATATGAGGCAAGGGAAGTCAGCTATACCTTGGAGCGAGTTCAAGAGAGCTATGCGCCGAGAGTTTGTACCTGAGAATGTCCGTAGTAAGCTGAGAGAGGAGTTTGATGATTTCAAAATGACTCCGGATATGACAGTGGCTGAGTACTATCATAAGTTCAATGAAAAATCTTGGTATGCTGAGGATATGGGGTTGAGCTAGGAAAACTTAGCGCTGAGATTTGAGAAGGGTTTGACCTATAAGATTATGGAGAAGCTACCGGTTGGGGTCTTAACAGATGTTAATGAAGTGTATGAGAGAGCAGGGCGAGCTGAGAGATTGGTCGAAATGGCCAAGGAGAACAGGGATAGAGGTCTCGAGAAGAGGAAGGCTGAGAGTGAGGGTGGTGGTCAGTCCAGTTATAAGAGGGGCAACCATAGCCAAGCGATGGCTTACTCACACTACTAGAAAAACGGTGAGGCGCTCTTAGAAAAAGTGCTAACTTAGATTTAATAAGCCCAAAACTGTGGCGCTTTTAAAAAACGCCGCCCAACAACACCGCTATGATTATATTCTACGCGGGACTTGGAAAATCTAAGATCTCAATTTCCCCAAATAAAAAACCAAAAGGAATTTAAAAAAAGCTTCCCCTATTCTTCAAGTCTTCGCCTCCTTCAACATTAAGGGTTATTCTTCCATTCATTGAAGGCTTTATACTGTAAGTTCTCATGATAAATTGGTTTCTCGTATGATTTCTCATTGCTCTTTATATATATTTGTGTTGATTTTGAAGTTTAATTATAATCTTACTTTTATTTGTTCGTTTTCTATTCAAAATTTGGGTTTTCTCCAATTTTACACAAAATTCATTCTTTATGTCTTGTTTCTGAGTGGACATCATTTCCGAACCCAGTTTAATCTCATATTCTTAAAGGTAAAGTATGAATTTTATTCCGGTGTTCTAATTAAATGGATATTTGATCTCAGATCTGTTTCAAGTGAAAAGTTAGGATTTCTTAATTTTTGTTGATTTTAGTAGATATTGAAATTGGATTTGAATTAATTCAGAAATTTTATATTGTACATTAATTGATTCAGTTATAAATGTTATTGTTCTAGTCATTGTTCTACTCATACTACTGATTTTGAGAATGTTTTTGTCTTTGTTAATTGACTAAAATCATACTACTGACTTTGAGAATGTTATTGTTCTAGTTATTGCTCTACTCATACTAATGATTCAATTAGGGATTGTTAAAGATCACAACTTTTAGTACTCATATTATTCTTCTCCTCATCTCAATTGATATTTCCGTTGGTTTGGTGAAAATTAAATAACTTGAATAACAACTACACACTTTGAGGCACAATCTGATTGTTCAAGTTATTGTTGATAGGTCAGACTAAATTTCTAATTATAAGTGCTCTTTATATTTAGTTTATGTTAAATCCAAATGATGAAAGTGTAGGTAAGACATTAGTTAACTTAGTTTTGATCTTACTGCAGCTTATGAAAATTAAAGTGCTCAACTTGTAGATTGTGATGATGAATCATTACAATCAGGTATGTTTAATATATCGCAAACGTCAACAAGTTTAGACTTAGTATATTTGCTTTTTCTGTAAAATTTTGTTTCCTCTTTTCTTACTTTATTAACTATTGTAGGGACATTTGATCGTGTTGAATATATATGAGGACTTCTATCCAGAAGCGACATTCGACATCAGGTGAGTCAGGTCAATGTATATAATAACTTACATAGTATTATATGCTCACTGGGTATCTTATATGCTGATAAAATTTGTTGTCATTGGTGAGCTTTTAGAAACATTTGTCAATCTGTTAGATTTTACATACTGGACTGATCAATGTACCATTGCTAAAACTTTCGGGTGATTTCCCTAGTTCCACAGTAGATAATTGATATTGTTAATAATTTCCTCTTTTTCAGCTTTAATTTATTTGTTGTAAATAATCTAGATGTGATTTTATTCTTTTCAGGTTACAGTTCTGTATATTTCTACATTATGGAGCGTAAGTTGACATCAATTTAACTCCCTTTAAGTTAATACATTCTACTTCTGTGGTCAAGGTGGTTGTTTCTGGCATAACCTAACATAGAAGATGGCAATGATGTTCCTTGCTCCTTGTTGCATACTGAGTACACGGCCTCATGATAATCATTTATGCTTTCCCATTTAGTACTCAGGTTGTTCTTTTTCTTGTACAACTTTGTACGGTCTTGTATTGCTATCCGTATTTGACATTGTAATGAGTTTGAAATTTTGTATCAAAAAATTGTGAAGATATGTACAATATATTAATAAGAAAGTTGTTTATTTGAAATATTGTGCTTATCAAGTATTTTAGTACTGTTGGTAAATGTGGTCTTTTAGCAATCTCAAAAGCTACTACAAGGTTTGAAAGATATCTAGCACAACTAGCGCGATGCTTTTAGAAAGCGTTGCTAGGCTTCCGCGACGCTTACAAAGCGCTGGAATTTCACTTCCTATAGCGCCTCGAACATTACGGCACTTTTAATTGATCTATACCGACGCTAATAAAAAGCGCCGTAAAAGGGGGTAGCGGCATAGGCAAACGCGACGCTTTTTATAGCGTCGGTAAAACCCATTGCGACGCTATTTAGCGCCGGGACAAACAAATTAAAGCGCCGCAAGAGCACTTTTTTTTGTAGTAGTGTCATCGGGATCGGGGTTTAGTGGTGGAGCTTCCTATGGGCACGGCCGAGGTGGTGGTAGTAGCAGTTGGGGTTTAACTTGCTTTAGTTGTGGCGGTATAAGCCACTAGAGACATGAGTGCAACAACGCTGTGGGAAGGGGTTTTCAGAGGCCATCACAGGGGAGTTTCTCTCAGGGTTCGTCTCAGAGTTATGCTAGCAACAGGCCAGCTGGGTCATGGAACAATCAGGGTGGCCAGAGTAACAACAATGGAGGGTCTAACCGCAATGGTGGTAATTCATATCAGAAACCGGTAGCTAACAACAACCAGGGGTCGGCTGCCAAGCCATCTACTTGTGCTAGTACCGTCCAGGGAGGTGGAGAGAAGACCAGTGGCAAGTTATTTATAATAGACAAGAAAGCTTCAGAGGATGATGCTCATGTTATCACGGGTACTTTTCTTGTTAATGGTGTTTTTACCTTTGTTTTGTTTTATTCGGGGGCGTCACACTCTTTTGTATCGTCGAGTCATGCTAAGCTTTTGGGTTTAAGGGAGTTTGAGTCCGAAAGATGAGGTTTTTATACCGTCGGGTGAGTCTGTAACTTGTGGGAGGTTGTATAAGGGTGTATCTATGATAGTTGGGCAGGTTGACCTTCCAGTGGATTTGTTAGAGTTTCCTATGGATGGTTTTGAGATGATAGTTGGTATGGATTGGCTGGGTAAGTACAAGGCTAGAATAGATTGTCACCAAAAGAGAGTCTCTTTGAGAGGTCCTAAGGAAGTTAGTGTGTCTTATCGTGGGTTTGTTGTCAAACCCAAAGTCAAAGTGATTGCAGCGATGACATTGAAGTCTTATCTGAGGAAGGAGTGTCCTTTGATTCTATGCCATGTGAGAGATCATAGTAAGGTGAGCTCAACAGCTGATCAGATACCAATGGTGGGAGAGTTTCCAGATGTTTTTCCATAAGAGATACCAGGTGTGCCACCGAAAAGGGAGATAGATTTCAGTGTGGAACTGAAACCAGGGACGGGACCAATCTCTAAGGCCCCGTACCGCATGGGTTCTAAGGAGTTGGAGGAGCGGAAGAAACAACTGGATGATTTGATTGATAAGGGATACATTAGACCAAGTGTATCGTCGTAGGGAGCACCAATTCTGTTTGTGAAGAAGAAAGATGGGAGTTTGAGGTTGTGCATCGACTACATAGAGCTGAATAGGGTTACAGTAAAGAACAAGTATCCTTTGCCAAGGATAGATGATCTGTTTGACCAGTTGAGTGGGGCAACAGTCTTTTCTAACATTAATTTGAGATCAGGTTACCATCAGGTGAGAATTCAGGATGAGGACATACCAAAGACAACTTTTACATTGAGGTATGGTCACTATGAGTACGTGGTGATGCCGTTTGGGTTATCTAATGCACCAACAGTGTTTATGGATTTGATGAACCGGGTCTTCAGTTAGTTTTTGGATCGGTTTGTGGTGGTTTTCATAGATGATATCTTAGTCTATTCCAAGATTAAGGAGGAGCATGAGGAGCACTTGAGGTTGGTGTTGCAGACTTTGCGTGACAATCAGTTGTATGCAAAGTTATCTAAGTGTGAGTTCTGGCTCGAGGAGGTTGCTTTTCTGGGGCATGTGATTTCCAAGAATGGTGTAGCTGTGGATCCAGCAAAGATAGAGGCAGTGTCTAAGTGGGAAACATCGAAGAATGTGGTAGAGATCAGGAGTTTCTTGGGGTTGGCAAGGTACTATCGTCAGTTCGTGAAGACTTTTCAAAGATCGTCAGTCCTATGACAGCGTTGATGAGGAAAGAGAACAGGTTTCGTTGGGATGAAAGTTGTGAGACGGCGTTCCAAACATTAAAGGAGCGTTTGACCACAGCTCCAGTCTTAGCTTTACCTGAAGGGTGTGAGAACTTTGAGGTATGTACAGATACTTCAAAGAATTGGTTAGGATGTGTGTTGATGCAGAATGGGAAAGTGATTGCCTATGCTTCCAGGCAATTAAAGCCTTATGAGGAGAACTATCCGACACATGATCTAGAGTTGGTGCAATTATGTTTGCTCTCAAGATTTGGAGGCACTATCTTTATGGGGCGCCCTTTAAGGTGTTTTCAGATCACAAGAGTCTCAAGTATATCTTCACTCAAAAGGAGTTGAACATGAGACAGAGGAGGTGGATGGAGATGATAGGAGACTATGACATGGATATCATATACCATGAAGGGAAAGAAAACGTGGTTACACATGCACTGAGTAGAAAGAGTGTGCATTCTCTATGCACAGCTATGTCCTTGACGAGGTTGAGAGATGAGGTGGGGAAGATGGGGATACACGTGATACAAAAAGGGGATGCTAGAGAAGGCTTGACAGTGGAGCCATACATTTATGATGATATTCGGCAGAAGCAGGCTCTTGATCCTAAGATTGAGGATTGGAGAGCTGGAGTAGAGAAAGGGACAGTGTCATGGTTCTCTATTCATACAGTTGGGAGTGTTCGGTTTGATGGGAGATGGTGTGTTCCTAATGATGAGGAGTTGAAAAAGATAATCATGACAGAGGCTCATTGCACACCGTATTCAGTACATCCAGGTGGTGACAAGTTGTATAAAGATTTGAAAAAGACTTTCTGGTGGCCTGGGATGAAGAGGAAAACAGTTGAGTTTGTGGCTCGATGTTTCACATATCAAAGAGTTAAGGGAGAGCAGCAACGACCACAAGGTAAGATTCAGATTCTTGAGGTACCTGAGTGGAAATGAGAATCTATCTCTATAGACTTTATAGTGGGTTTACTGAGGAGCCAGCGGGGTAACAACATGATATAGGTGATAGTAGACTGTTTGACTAAGTCAGCTCACTTTGTTCCAATGAAAGATACTTGGACCAAGATACAATTAGCTTTGGGTTATAGAAAGCATGTGGTCCGGCTATATAGGGTGCCTAAGGATATTGTGTCAGATCGGGATGAGAGATTTATATCACGGTTTTGGCAAGTGTTGCAAGATCTGATGGGAACTACCTTAAAGATGAGTACTGCTTTTCATCCTGCAACAAATGGGCAGACAGAGAGGACTATCAATACCTCGGAGGATATGTTGAGAGCTTGTGTGATGGAGTTTGGTGGTAGCTGGGAGAATAGGTTGGATCTGATTGAGTTTTCTTATAACAACAACTATCACACGAGTATTGGGATGGCACCGTTTGAGGCTTTGTATGGGAGGAGGTGTAGGAGTCCGATTTGCTGGGATGATAGAGTTGAGGCAGTGGTTTTAAGACCACAGATGGTACAGGAGATGATAGAACATGTTAAGGTGATTAGGCAAAAGATGAAAGCGGCTCAGGATCGACAAAAGAGTTATGCAGACTTACATCGCCGTGACATAGAGTTTCAGGTTGGGGACAAGGTTCTTTTCAAAGTGTCTCCTATGCGTGGGGTTATGAGGTTTGGTAAGAAAGGGAAGCTGAGCCAGAAGTTCATCGGACCATATGAGATTTTGGATCGCGTAGGTGAGGTTGCTTACCGGTTAGCGTTACCAGCAGCTTTGGATTGTGTGCATAATGTGTTTTATGTGTCTCAGTTACGGAAGTATGTGAGCGATCCTTCACATGTGCTAGAAGTGTAGAACATAGAGTTGGATGAGTCCTTGTCTTATCTTGAGGTGCCAAAACAGATTCTTGATCGCAAGGTTCGGAAAAGTAGGTCCAGGGAAACGGTGTTGCTTAAGATTCTATGGTCTAATCATGAGGTAGAGGAAGCTACTTGGGAGGCGGAAGAGACTATGAGGGAGCGCTATCCGTCTCTTTTTGATCAGGTACGTGTGGTTATGGGGACGTAACCATGTTTCTTTTAGGGGGATATGAGGTGATCGCATAAGGTTTTGGTATGGTTTATGTTAGTTTTGGTACGGTTAGTAGTTGTTTTGCGTCGGTTTGAGTTTTGGTTGGGAGTTTTGTTTCGAGTTTTTAGTTGCGTTGTTATGTCGTGTTTGAGTTAGTATGTTTTTTTTTTTGTGTATGGTTTAAACTTCGGGGGCGAAGTTCTTTTTAAGGAGGGAAGACTGTAATACTACGGTTTTCTATGTCTTTGGGTACTCTATCAAGTGGGGCTTACTCTGTCGAGTAAGTGTTTGGTTTACGAAACAGTGTTCTGCTGAAGGGTACTCGATCGAGTAAGTTGGGGACTCGATCGAGTAAGGGTCACTCGACCGAGTAAGTTGGTTTTGCGGGTTGTTTTAGGCGGGTTTTATTAGTAACGTGTGATTCCTATTTAAAGCCTTCCGTCACTTTCTTAATCACTTTTATCTTTTCTAAAAACTTTTCAAGAGAGAAAACAAGTTACGTTGCTTTTATTCGTCGCGTTGCTATCAAATCCCAAAGGCTTAGGTTGTCGGATCGTCGTGTTTTTTACCTCGTTGAGTTCGTCGTGTCGTGGGTAAATTCCTTGTATGATTTTTATACTGTTTCGTTGATTTTGTTTAAAAACCTAATTGGGTAGACTGGGGGGTTTTGGGAGTATAATGTTGTATTAGATAGTAATTGTATGTTATGTGATTATAGGAGGTGGTTTCGTAGAGGAGCAATATTGAATAGCTGCTTTGTGACGATTTGGTGATTGCTTATTCCAGGTAGGTTTTCCCTACTCGGTTATTGGTTACATAATTATTGGTGGTGGTTGCGTTTATTGTTGATCTATAACATGTTGGTTTTGTGTTGGAGTTGTTGTTGCATAATCGATTGTGTAATTGTCTGTGGCTCTCGAGGGGATGTGCACATTAATGAACATGGGTTATTGCTCGGATAAGATGAGCAGGACTTAGGTGGGTACGGCTGTGGTCCCCCACTGGCGGCGAGGAATATCTGTTGCGATGGGTATTCTGGCAGGACTACACAATTTAGTGTGTAGTCAGGTATGTGGAGTTGTGATGGAGTTTGGGTAATGTGTGTGTTGTATCTTATATATATTGTGTTTTGTGTAATCACTAACTGACCACGTTTAAATGTTTTGAAAACTATGGTGATCCATTCGGGGATGGTGAGCAGTTATTGAGCAGGTATGAGGTGGCTTGCGTGAGGGATAGCTGGGATAGAGTCATCACATGTCTTAGAGTCTTCCGTTGTATCATGAACTTAGTTTACTTTCAGTTGATTGGTTTTGGAACTTTTGTATTGGTTTTACAGTTTTGGTTTTGGTTTGTAATCACTTAAACTCTTTTACTTAATTAAGTATGTTTTTTTATTGTCTATTTGATATACATTGCCTCGGGTAACCGAGATGGTAGCACTTCCATGCATTAGGTGGTCCTGGTAAGACACCTTGGTGTATGGGGGTGTTACAATATCACCCATCCTTCTCAAAATCCCAACACCATGTATCTCGAGGCCACAAATCACTAATTCGAATATCCAAAATACGCTCATGCTCAAACGGTACAAATAACTTCCTAATTAAATGCATATTCCAACCATGACCTCCATTATCAAATAATTCCCCAACAACCATATCCGGGTCAACATCACATCTTGGTCAAATGATTCGCCTAGACTGTGTTTTCGGGATCCAAGGATCCTTCCATACTGCCGTGCTTAGACCATCACTTATCCTCCGCCTCGCTCCTTTAAGAATAACCTCCCTAGCCTCACATATCCCCTTCCAAGTATAACTAGGATTATGCCCTAACTCCGCGCCCATGAAAGAACTGTTCGAGCAATATTTCCCCATCAAAACACGGGTCATAAGACACTTCTTATTCGTAATTAACCTCTATGCTTGCTTATCTAGAAGTGTCATGTTAAATTTATGCAAATTCCGAAATCCTAGTCCACCGTAACACTTCGGCGCACACAATTTCTTCCACGCAATCCAGGAAATCTTTCGTTTTCTATCCTTAGCTCCCCACCAAAATTTTGAGACCATAGATCTTAAACTATCACAGAAATTATATGGCAAATTAAGGACACTCATTGCGTATATTGGGATTGATTGGGCAACAGCCTTTATCAACACTTCCCGTGCCGCTTTTGAGAGTAAAAGTCCCCGCCATCCCTATAAAGATTTGGCAGCCTATCACGTATCGTATTTGTTATACCAGCTTTTGACCGACCTTCCACCGTTGGAAGTCCGAGATATCTTTCTTGTTCCTCAACCTTGCGGACTCCAAGTAAATCAGCCAGGTCAGCTCTTCTATCCACTCTTGTACATTTGCTAAAAGAAATAGTAGTCTTTCAAAGGTTCACCATCTGCCCAGAACTCGCCTCATATCGTCGAATAGCATCCCTCACATGGACCGTTTCTACTTCGTTTTCACAAACAAACACAATACTATCGTCTGCAAAAAACAGATGAGAAACCATCAGTGCTCGTGGTGACACTCGAATCCCATGTATAGGCCCAGCCACCATCAATCTTCGTAGCTCACCAGACAGGACTTCCACACAAAGAATAAATAGATATAGTGACAATGGATCCCCTTGTCTCAACCCCCTCTGTGGGACAAACACCTCCGAGGGAACCCCGTTAAAATAAGTACAGAAAATGATACTGTTGAAACACTCATCATAACACGGTCCACCCAATTAGAATCAAACCCCATCCGTCTCATACCTTCTTCAGAAACCCCCATTCAACCCTATTATAAGCCTTTGCCATGTCCAATTTAAGCGCCATATGACCCTCTCCTTGACGCGAAATTTTCATATATTGAAATAACTGAAACGCTAACAACACATTATCCGTAATTAACCTCCCTAGGTAAACGCACTTTGATTCTCCGAAACTATATCCCCTAGGAACACCTTTATCCTATTAGCAAGCACCTTAGAGACCAGTTTATAAACCATATTACAAAGACTAATTGGTCTAAAATCTATCATTTTGTCCGGAGCTTTCTTTTTAGGTATAAGCGCCCCCCCCCCGCAAAATGTTAAATATCTGGCCCTGGAGCTTTCAACGGATGCATATACGAAAGAGCTTCAGACACTTCCTCCTTGCTATAATCATTTCGAAGGACCTCATTCATTCTCGGAGACACTCTATCCGCCACACTGCTAAAGAGATCATTATCAAGTTGCGGATTAGACGTAGTGAAAAGCTCCTGGAAATATTTATTAGCCACCGCCGCAATCGCCATATCTCCTTCACGCCTTTATCCCGTATCATCAACAATCGATGCAATAGTATTCTTCTTTTTTCGTATTCCTGCCGTTTTATGAAAATATGTTATATTTCTATCGCCCTCCTTAAGCCATAGAGCATGAGATCGTTGCCGCTAGAATATTTCTTCCTTTCGCAGTAAACTATTAATTTCCTTCATTACCAATTTTCGTTCCAACACTGCTTCATGCGTCCTCGGCCCTTCATTTAATCTCGCCAATTTCTTTTTTTCTTTTTTAATAATATCCCTCACTATTTTGCCAATGCTCACACCCTTCCATTTATTTAACTCCTCCGCACATCTTCTCAAATTTAAAAATAACTCTCCGTTACCCCCTCCCCAAACATTATTAATTGTATCCTCGCATCCTTATTCACCCACCCACATCTCTTCAAATCGAAATAATTTCGCCCTTCTTCCTCCACTCTCCCCACAATTGTTCAATACCATCTTAATAGGATAATGATCCGACCACTCCCTATCCATATGTTTTAGCCTAGCATATGGAAACAATTCACTCCAAGCCTCATTTACCATCGCACGATCTAGCCTACATTGTCGATTATCTGCTCTCACTTGTCTGTTATCATATGTGAACTTATACCCATCAAACAACACATCTCGTAATCTACATTCATCCACCGCATCACGAAAATTGTTCATCTGCCACTGAGCCCTCACCCCTCCTTTCATCTCGTTTGAGAACAAAATTTCGTTAAAATCTCCCTGTAATCCTCATCTTCATACCCTCAATCTCCATATCAAAGTCCATATAATGAGAAGTAGCCGGTCAAAAAACACACCCCACATCATTCCGCTATAAAAATGCCACACCACCTGACCGTCCCACGCAATCAATTGCCATACATTCATAACCCGTAAACTGCTTGGCAAGTTTCTACATATCTCGACTACACAGTTTAGTTTCACTTTAGAATGTTGTAGCCGGGGCCTTCCGTCGGACAAGGTTCCGAAGACCGCCTACTGCATCGAGGTTGCCCAGCCCCCTGCAGTTAAGGCTTAAACAACTCATTGGGCCCGACGAGGTTGAACTGAATCAACCACCGCCACAGATATCATCACATCCCTGTGAATAGCCACTTTTTTAGTTATCGCCATATCATTCCCTCCATCCTCCGCCCTCACTCTCTTCTAGTTCTCATTCAAACTGGGATTTGTCTTGAAATTGAATAGGCTTCTTCCCCGCATTCACCACCTCCCGAGCTCTGCGTGTCCAGCCTCGTCCATCCTCCTTCCCATTCTCCTCGATATTATTTCCAATTAATCCTTCCGGTTCAGCCACCCCAACACGCCCCTTAATCACACTGCAACCCTGCCCCATCACCACCACTTCCGTGATCCCCTCCATCAACCCCTATCATATCACAGCCACCCCTACTATCCAGCCCTCTTTCTTCCGACGTCAGTATTCCCATATCTCCACCCACGCGTGTATTTTCTTCCACCACCCCGCTTGTCACTATTTTGCTATTCTCCTCCATAAACCTATCCCCACACTACAGCCCCGCGCTTTCCCCCACTTTATCCCTCCCTTGTCTTACGCCAACCTTGCTAGATAAAGCAATTCTCTGTAATTTCTCAATCATCTCCTTTTCACTTTGCAAATATTCAGCTTCAAATTCCGGTCTCAAGTCCCTACCAGCTCTACTCCCCTCGGCCATCCCCGTTCTCCCCAATTTCCATGGCAAAGCACGCAAGCCATCTCCAAATCTGAGTTCATCTTCTTCATATGGTCCATCTTCGCAATCCTTCTCCCCATGTCCTAACACCCCACAGCCATAGCAAAACAACGGCAATATCTTATATTTTACATCAAAGAAGGACACTTTACCATTAGGCATACGTACCTCAACGGAGGAATGAAGTGGTCGTCGAATATCATGTAATATGCGCAATCTAACCGCCATTTCCATCTCCGGGAGAGCGACCATATCTTTCACGACGTAGCTACCCAACTGTGTCCCTAATATCCTCAAATTATCTTCATTCGTACGTCCTTTTATAGATACCTCATTTCTACACCTTCCGCCAACCACCCAGTGATGATTGGGCCGCATGTTTAGTACACGGAACGATTTATGACAGTACGTAAGTTTATCGTCAGGTGATAGCTCAAACACTCGAGTTACCCCTCAGTCGTCATCTACGCACCGATACAGTCGTTTTGACAATAATTAGAGTTCATTAAGAGTCCGGGTCAAAAACCGCTTTATTTTCTAAGAAACCATTTAAAATGCCGAGTCGGAATGTTCTAGAATATTCTAGATATTTATTCCCAATCAAATTTTATACCTTTTGGTAAAATATCTTCAATATATTATATTTTACGGAATAAGGAAGCATAGATCTACCGCAATTCCATAACAGAAACGCGAAAATCTTTCTTCCGGAGGAGGAAACCTCTAGGGAAATGACGCTGCAGATGCTGCGCCTCTTGGAAGAACCGCAGCAGCTGCTGCGCCTCTTCTCCAGCTCTTTTTAGCTGTTTACAGAATATTTCCGTGATTTCTTTCCAAAGTTTATGTCATTCCAAAACTCTTTCACATATTTTAGTATAAATAGAGACCTCCGATCTCCATATTTTTCACGCGAGTGTTCTCCATTCTCTTCTCTCTTTGCATTCTAGACCTTGCTCTAAGCTTTTGACGCCTATGTGCTTGATCAATCGACCACGTAAGCTCATATCATTCTGAGTACTAGTCACGTTGCATAGACCGACCAATTTGACCACTACAAATCAATCAATCAATTAATTTAAAATCCTCTAACGAGGGCACTTTCTACATACATTCGAGTCGAGCAATGACTAACGTTAACTTAGTCAATCTCGTTCCGTCAAACATATAAGTCTGAGGGTGTAAATCCCACCTTTTATTTAATTTTTTATTTTTGTACCAATTAATGTAAGATTTACGTCAAAAGTACATTCAAAACCGATTTTAAAAACCTTTCTATAAAACCGTTTTTGCACAGCGGTGGAGATCAGACGTCAAGAAGAAACGCAACAGCAGCTGCGCCTCTTTGAAGAGTCGCAGCATATGCTGCGCCTTATTCAGAGGCTGCTTGCTGCTTCTGCTCTTCTTCTTCTTCCTCGGGTTTCCATTGTTCTGTAATTTTCGTCTTATTTTCTTTCATCTTTCAGTACATAAACTTCTCTTAATATTTCCCTTTTAATCATAACGTTATATTTAGACTTAAATCCCTTATAATTCGATATTTGCGGGTTTTCGTCACTAAATCAAACTCGGATTTTAGGAACTCGATTTGTCCTTATCAAGTTTCTGGGATTCGTATTTTGTACATACTTTTCATATTCTGTTCTGTTTTGTTTTCCAACCGACTTAAATCCAGATTTAGTAATTAAATTAATTCCGACACCGTAAATAAATCTTACTTGTTTTAATTCGTTTTAATCTGTTTTTTTTATCGCTTTTATGACGCTTCTAAATGTATATAACCTGCTAAATCACTTTTACTCGAGTTCCCAATCAATAATTGATTTTAAAATTACCAATGAACATTAACTGACCACGGTTCTGACTTCATAGACAGAGCTCAACTCAAGAACAAACGCAGGAAGTGCTGCGCCTCTTCTAGAGGACGCAGCAGATGTTGTGCCTGTTCTGAGGTGATTTCTGTCCCTAAACTCTTTCTCGCTTAGACGTAGCTTCTAATTACGTGTTTAATTAACTAATAATCGTAGTATCGCCCCTAATCTGACCTATTTTATTACTTTAATTTCTAACGTTTTATTTTTTTCCTCTACTTTCATCTTCGAAATTCCGTTTTAAGTGTATTTTTGACGTAAACCAGATGAGATTTGTAATTATTACAATTTAATTATTATTTAATTATTGTAATTAATTTATTCGTTGTTATGTATGTTTTCACATGTAATTGAATCTAAATCTCAATTTCGACATAATTAATTGCTAAATTACATGTTCACCGACATAGTTTAATTCACATGCTAGGATTAATCTGTGGATGTTGCATTGCATGTATATAATCAACGACATATCAACTATAAACAACTTCCCTAATCATTAGTAGAGGCCGCTATCGAGGCGGGCGGGATTAGGTGTTCAGTAAAAGAACTTCCTAATACGTACACTCACCCCTTACTCAAGATCTCTGTGAACATCCGTGTTCATTGGCATCCACGAGAGTCATTCTAGACATAGAATGCTAAGGGTAACGAGTTCTTAGTATTCATGTCACTACTTTGTGTCTTGCCATGGCACGAGGTATTCGAACAGTTCCAATTTCCCTTAAAAATTGGTTGCGACTCCACAAATGCACGCTTATTCAAGCGCTTCCGCGCACGCTGCGGGTGGCCCATGTCCACAGTTTGGCGACTCCACTGGGGATGATACACTTACGTGTTACCCAGGGTGAAACTTGAACAAGGTTAGAGAATAGTTATACGAAACAGTTGTCGGTTCTCATTACTCGACCTTCTTAGGTCGTTTTAGCTAGCCTTCCTAGGCTTAACCCAACCCATTTGACCAATCGTCCCGTCTGGACGGTCCAAATTCTTATCTAGGCCTAAAGATGGATAGCGATTGACATCAACCATACCGTGGTGCATACTCATGTTTGTATCAAGGGCTTTCACTACTCGAGGGAATGGACTAGGAACCGACCTTACTCATGTTTGGCACGGACCTCTCCACAGACCAGGGTTTGATTGCTTGGTATGGCAACCCACCCTTCTAAACCAAAACCCTTTAAATGCACTCAGTATACCGTTATAATGCCCATATGTTTTTTTATCATATACGTGATCACCGTTTTGTAAACGAAACTATGACGAAATTTTGTAAAATAAAATCCTTTCGAAATGGCCTAAAATAGCGCAAAATAAGCCGAAGCTCTGTCTAAATGTCAAGTCAAAATTCGGGCCTCTAACCCATTTCAAACTTCACTTCGAGTCAGCACTCCTATAACTACACTACAGTTGTCTAGGACCAACATTTTAAAATTTCTCCTTTTCAAACCTCACTTGACACAGTGGCACACGCCTACTTCACGAGTCAATTTTTTTCTTGAGTAAGTGTGCGAAAATGGTCGATCGTGTTTTGATTCGTCGTCGATTTCTTATCCCCAGTTCCAAAATGGTGGGAACTAGTCAAGGAAGCATTAATGGTCGATCCGAACAACCCGGAAATGGCAATGATCAAATCCTAGCTGCGCACATTCGTCTCCAAACAAGCCAAGACCAAGCTTATGCTCTCCTCAATGCTATTGAAGGCCGGATTATTGTTGTAGAAACTAGACTTTCTCCTGCAGAGAATGACATTCCCGACATGGTCGTACATGATACCCTTCCGCCCTTTGTTGGACAGCCAGAAGTCAATCTTCCTCCAGGACCTACTGAAGCTGAAAAGCAACTCCAATATTTGGAGGAGCAACTAATGTACCTCAAAGGAGATGACATCTACAGGGAAAATAATCGCAAGTATGAGGCAGTAAATGCTCAGTTACCAAGTAACTTCAACATGATTGACATTCCAAAGTTCAAGGGGCATGAAAACCCTTTTAACCACATTCGTTCCTTCAAATATTACATGTCTATCAAAGGCATTAAACCAGAGATGTTCTTAAGGATCTTTCCTTCATCTCTCGATACTATCCCTAAACAATGGTTCTACTCCTTGGAACACAAGAAAATTGCTACCTGGGATGGTGCTGCAATTGAGTTCACCAAACAGTACGCAGATGTGGACGCGGGCCCACGAGGGTCGCTCGGGTAGAAAGCGAGCAAGCTTTGCATTTGTGGAGTCGCCATCAATTTATTGTGGAAAATTGGAAACCGTTCAAATACCTCGCGTCATGTCAAGACACAAAGTAGTGACATAGACACTAAGAACTCGTTACCCTTAGCATTCTATGTCTAGAATGACTCTCGTGGATGCCAATGAACATGGATGTTCACAGAGATCTGGAGTAAGGGGTGAGGGTACGTATTAGGAAGCTCTTTTGATCGAACACCTAATCCCGTCCGCCTCGATAGCGGCCTCTACAAATGATTAGGGAAAATCGTCTATACTCGATATGTTGAAGGTTATATGCATGCAATGCAACACCCATTAGATTAATCCTAGCATGTGAGAATTAACTAAGTCGGTGAGCAATTAATTTAGCACTCATTAGGTCAAAACATGATTTAGAATTAATTACATGTGAGAGCAAGTAAATAATCATACAATACGATAAATAAATAAATGCAATAATTAAAATTACAATAATTACAATTGATTAATTGATTTACGTCGAAAATACATTAAAAACGGATGGTTTGAGAAAAGAAAAGGAAAACAAATTAACGAACAAATTATTAGTGATAATACGATTAATAGTCAATTAATACGTAAACTAATAACTAGGTCAAGGCAGAAACGGGAGTTCAGAGACAGAATTCAACCCGAACAAAGCAATGAGTAGCGTCCTTTGGAAGAGGCGCAGCAGATTCTTGTCACATCTGTTCTCGACCAATTCACGTCGTAGCGGAATTGCAAATTGTTAATATTCATTGGTGATTTTAATGATCGATTAATAATATTTGACTCGGATAGAAGTGATTTATTAGATTGTTTATATGTGAATTTGTCATAAAAACAATAAAACATGAATAAGGGCTAATTAGAACAAATTAATTAGGTTAATTATGAACTAATCAAATTAATTAGGTTATTAATGACGAACTAATGATGGCAATGATAAATAACAGATGCAAATATACCAAAGATGAATTCCAGAGATTCAATATTGATGAATGAACCTCTAAAAACCCGAATTGATTTTAATGACGAAAACCCGCAAATATGAATTATGAGGGATTTAAGTCGGGATTTAAAAGATGAATTAATTAATAACGAATTACATGTTAAAGATATTATACTAGAATTATCGTGTTGATGAAACATGAACAAGCAAAGACAAAACAAAACAAACAGACGAACAAAAGACGAAGGAAGAAGAAAAGAAGCAGGAACTGCGGCAACCTCAGGAAGAGGCACAGCAGGTGATGCGTCCCTTCGAAGAGGCGCAGCAGTTGCTGCGTCCTTTCTCGACGTTTGTCTCCTGTTAATCTGTAAAAAGGATTTGAAACAAGGTTTTATAAATCGGTTTAGAATGTGATTTCGACGTAAACCTTACAATAATGATTACAAAAAATAAAGTACAATAATAAAAGATGGGATTTACACCCTCAGGCTTACATGTTTGATGAAACGAGATTGACTAAGTTAATGTTTAGTGATGCTCGACTCGAATGTACGACGAAAGTGCCCTATAAGAGGAAATTAAACAAGATTGATTAAATTGATTGATGTGGAGTTGGTCAAATTGGTCGGTCATGCAAAAGGAGGCTGGTACTCAGAACGATCCGAGCTTACGTGGTCGAAAGTTCAAGCACGTAGGCACCAAAAAGCAAGAGCGTGGTCTTAGAATGCAAAGGGAGAAGAGAAGGGCGGACACTCGCGTGAGAAATATGAGGACCGAAGGTCTCTATTTATACAAATCACATGGAGGAATTAGGGTTTCGGAGAAACTTTGAAAGTGAATCTCGAAAAGATCTGAAAATATGCAGAAAGGAAATGGGGAAGAGGCGCAGCAGCCACTGCGTCTCTTGGAAGAGGCGCAGCACCTGCTGCGTCCTTTCCCAAGTGGTTTCCTCCTGCAGAAGAAAGATTTCCGCGTTTCTATTATGGAATTGCGGTTTGATCTCAATTTCCTTAATATTTTATATAATATTTCCGGGATATAATTTACCAAAGAGATTAAAAGGTTGAAAATATGGAATAGAAATATTCGAAACATTCCAGAATATTCTGACTCGGCATTTTAAACGGTTATGAAAATGAAGACGATTTCTGACCCGGACTCCAAATGTACTCTAATTACTGTCAAAACGACCGTATCGGCGCGTAGATGACGACTATGAGTTTGAGCTATCACTTGACGATAAACTTACGAACTGTTATAAATCGTTCCGCGTACCAAACATGCGGCCCAATCATCACCGGGTGGCTTGCGGGAGGTGCAGAAATGAGGTATCTACAGAGCCCCCACTTTGACCGAGGCTTGGACAAGGCGAAATTCAAAGTATAGCCATCAGGTCAATCGAAGATTACAACCTGACGACTATGGCGACGCGAGGTGGCTCAAGGGGTTTGAGCCAAGGACCTGTCGTCGGGAACATTTTAGAGTCTGTCGACTATCGGGGAGGGTCGTTTAAAGTCCATTAGACTACGTAAAGAGGCTCGCCAGCCATAAGAAGAGACCATACCTGAGATTCCTTGAGACTCCAAGGAAAGGCAAAACGTGAAATCGAAGAGGCAGCAGGACGTCGGCAGGAACTGCTGGGGAAATCTGCTCGGGTCGGTTTTTAAACAAACTTCGGCAAAACATGAGGTTGATGTTGATCTCCACGTGTTGAGAGGGACGACTGCCTGTCCGGAACTCTCGCTGGGGGAACATAATCGGGACTGATCTCGACGTGTTGAGAGGGACAATTATCTGTCCAGAACTCTCGCTAGGGGAACAGAATAGAGGTGTGACGAGACACCTGTCAGAGGGTACTCGCCGAGGTCTTGATAACGTACCACGACAGTTCGCAGTTGGCATGAAAATGCGGGTCCGGGTGAAGAATAAACATCAAACGGACCAAATATATGATATATGGTATTGAGGAAGAGGCGCACCAAAGATGGGCCCACAAATAACGAACTTATAACGAATCTTCGAAAATTAATTTGGAGGGAAACTAAGGAAGAGGCGCAGCAAGAGCTGCGTCTCTTGGAAGAGGCGGAGCACCTGCTGCGTCTTTTCCTGGATGTGTCTTTGTCTGGGTAAAAACCCGATAAAAGTCGTGTTTTAGTCATAATTTCGAAACAAAAATCCTCACAATACTCTCTCAAATTCCAACCATTTCTCGCCAAAATTTGATCAAAATCTTGCATTTTACATGACTAATCGAGGTATGTATATTATCTTTGCATTAATCTTCCATATTTGATCAATTTGGATCGACAAATTAGGGTTCCCAACCCTAAAAATGTCGAAAATTTGGGGCTTTTCCCTCAAACGATTTTGCCTTGCAAAATTGACTTGGTAAATGGATAATTGGCAATATAAGGATCATAAACATGTGTTCATTTCGAATTTTCATTGAGTTTTGAGCATTTGAGTGAAATTGAGACGGTCTCACGACTGAACCGTAAATTGCTTCGAAAATAGCCCTAGGATTGCCCATTTGTAATGAAACTTGATATTTAGAATCCTTGCATGATGGGTAAACTTCCTACCATCTCGGATTTTCGATTTGTCACGGCTTTTTCAGGACACTTTTCTAGGGCATAATCATCGTAATAATGAAATGCTGTCGAAATTCCGACTCGAACCTATGTCTAGGCTTCAATTTAGGCTTGACTTGACCCATACTACCACATAAGTGGACGGGTTTGTGTGAAAACAGCCAAAGATGGCGAGAAAAGAGCGATTTTGGAGCTTTGAAAACTCAAAAATCCCTTAACTAAGGCTCGTCGTCATTTGACGCGGCCTAAATTCACTTTACTCTTACCGGTGACGAGGCTTCTACGTCAGGGAGGGGTCCCATGGATGTGGATACTGCTCTTAACCCTTCTCGTACGCTCGAGGAGGCGTTAGAGCAGGCTTTTACTGCTGCAGTGGCAGCTGCTGAGGACGAGGTCGTCGAGGAGGAGGCTGTTGAGGAGGAGGAGGCCCCGAGGCGGGCCAACGTTGGACGAGGTGGTCATCAGCTTAGGGGAGCACCCGAGTGGGCTGAGAGTTGGGACATCAAACACCTCATCTGGGCTGCGGAGGGTCACCTGTCCTACAGGATGGTGAAGAGCTTGGTAATTTGAACTCATCACTCTTTCATTTATCTTCTTTTATTCTTATTTGCTATTCCTTTTCTCTTTCATTCGAGCAAAAGATAGCTCTGGCTTCGAATCAAAATAGGAGGTCGGGAACATCAGGTCTTTCTCGGTCTACACGACGATGATGGATTTTTACGGGAGGTTGTCGGCGGAGGAGGGGACCATCATCGAGCGGGGAGCGTTTGGTGCCTTGGTACGAGCTTGGAGGGACATCAAGGGAAGGAAGATTCGGGCTAACCTTAGCCTGGTTCGAGCTTTCCTTGATCGGTTTTGGGACACGACCTCCACCTTTCACATGCCTTTTGGCGAGGTTGGGGTCACGTTGGAGGATTACGACATGATTTCTGGCTTGCCGTGCGGGACCGAGGCTGTGATGTGGCCGGAGACAGCCATGAGGGTAGACTCGGCCGAGGCTAGGATCTTGATTGGTTGGAACCTGATACCGAAGGCTGCTGCGGTTCCCGGGTTGGTGCCGAGTTCCTATGTCCGGGATTACTTTGCTGGGAAGAGTCCGACAATGGTGGTGATTGATGGGAGGGAGACGGCTCCTCCTCCTTGCATTGCATATCAGAGAGCTCGTTTGTGGCTCTAGTGGTTCTTGTCTTCGATCTACCTCGGAGACAAGGGAGAGAGGCTGTCGACGAAGCTTCTTCCCTTCCTTTTTTACTTGAGTGACCTAGACCGTTGGGACTGGGTCACTGCAGGTTTTGCGGTCCTCATTCGCTATATGAGGGCCATGGTTCGTCTAGAGCTGATGGAGAAGGGGACTTCTCCTGCCACCATTGGCCATGGACTGTTGATGGAGGTATGAACCTTTATTTCGTATCATTAAAGATCATTTCCTTTTCTTATCGAATCACGAAAGATCGTCATTGATTATCTTGTCTTGCAGGCGTGGGTGTACTCCTACTTTCCGAGTCTCGCGCCCAAGAGGACGGAGCGAGTGGAGAGAGCCTATCCCGTTGTGAGGGATTGGGTGATGTGTCGCACGAAGAGCCAGCGTTCGTTTCAAGACGTCTGTCGACGGGATGTGAATGCTCTGCAGTTGGAGGGCGTGAGTACCTTCAACTCACCTTTATTTGTTTGCTTCTTCATTGCTTTCTTTTAGGACTAATAATCAAACCTGGGGTCTGTGGAGAGTCTCGTACCAAACAGGAGTAAGGCCGATTCCTAGTCCATTTTCTCGAGTAGTGAAAGTCCTTGTTACAAACAAGAGTAAGCATCATGGTATGGTTGACGTCAATCGCTATCCATCCTTAGGCCCAAATAAGAATTTGGACCGTCTAGACGGGACGATTGGTTGAATAGGGTGGGTTGGGCCTAGGAAGGCCGACTAAACGATCTAGGAAGACCAAGTTATGAAAACCGACAACTGTCTTGTACAAACTATTCCCAAACCTTGTTCAAGTTTCACCCTTGGCTACACGTATGTGTATTAATCCCCAGTGGAGTCGCCAAACTGTGGACGCGGGCCCACGGGGGTCGCTCGGGTAGAAAGCGAGCAAGCTTTGCATTTGTGGAGTCGCCACCAATTTATTGTGGAAAATTGGAAACCGTTCGAATACCTCGCGTCATGTCAAGACACAAAGTAGTGGCATAGACACTAAGAACTCGTTACCCTTAGCATTCTATGTCTAGAATGACTCTCGTGGATGCCAATGAACACGGATGTTCACAGAGATTTGGAGTAAGGAGCGATGGTACGTATTAGGAAGCTCTTTTGATCGAACATCTAATCCCGCCCGCCTCGATAGCGGCCTCTACTAATGATTAGGGAAAATCGTCTATACTCGATATGTTAAAGGTTATATGCATGCAATGCAACACCCATTAGATTAATCCTAGCATGTGAGAATTAACTAAGTCGGTGAGCAATTAATTTAGCACTCATTAGGTCAAAACATGATTTAGAATTAATTACATGTGAGAGCAAGTAAATAATCATACAATACGATAAATAAATAAATGCAATAATTAAAATTACAATAATTACAATTGATTAATTGATTTACGTCGAAAATACATTAAAAACGGATGGTTTGAGAAAAGAAAAGGAAAACAAATTAACGAACAAATTATTAGTGATAATACGATTAATAGTCAATTAATACGTAAACTAATAACTAGGTCAAGGCAGAAACGGGAGTTCAGAGACAGAATTCAACCCGGAACAGACGTAGCAGAGCTGCGTCCTTTGGAAGAGGCGCAGCAGTTGCTGCGTTTGTTCCTGACCTGAATTCTGGCTGTGAAGCCGGAATTGCAAATTGTTAATATTCATTGGTGATTTTAATGACCGATTAATAATATTTGACTCGGATAGAAGTGATTTAATAGATTGTTTACATGTGAATTGGTCATAAAAACAATAAAACATGAATAAGGGCTAATTAGAACAAATTAATTAAGTTAATTACGAACTAATCAAATTAATTAGGTTATTAATGACGAACTAATGATTGCAATGATAAATAACAGATGCAAATATACCAAATATGAATTCCAGAGATTCAATATTGATGAATCGAACCTCTAAAAACCCGAATTGATTTTAATGACGAAAACCCGCAAATATGAATTATGAGGGATTTATGTCGGGATTTAAAAGATGAATTAATTAATAACGAATTACATGTTAAAGATATTATACTAGAATTATCGTGTCGATGAAACATTAACAAACAAAGACAAAACAAAACAAACAAACGAACAAAAGACGAAGGAAGAAGAAAGGAAGCAGGAACTGCAGCAACCTAAGGAAGAGGCGCAGCAGGTGTTGCGTCCCTTCGAAAAGGCGCAGCAGTTGCTGTGTCCTTTCTCG
Organism: Silene latifolia; assembly: GCF_048544455.1. Lineage (NCBI taxonomy): Eukaryota > Viridiplantae > Streptophyta > Magnoliopsida > Caryophyllales > Caryophyllaceae > Silene > Silene latifolia. The sequence continues at coordinate 39,163,865 of NC_133530.1, forward strand.
ACGTTTGTCTCCTGTTAATCCGTAAAAAGGGTTTGAAACATGGTTTTATAAATCGGTTTTGAATGTGATTTCGACGTAAACCTTACAATAATGATTACAAAAAATAAAGTACAATAATAAAAGATGGGATTTACACCCTCAGACTTACATGTTTGACAAAACGAGATTGACTAAGTTAACGTTTAGTGATGCTCGACTCAAATGTACGACGAAAGTGCCCTCTAAGAGGAAATTAAACAAGATTGATTAAATTGATTGATGTGGAGTTGGTCAAATTGGTCGGTCATGCAAAACGAGGCTGGTACTCAGAAAGACCCGAGCTTACGTGGTCGAAAGTTCAAGCACGTAGGCGCCAAAAAGCAAGAGCGTGGTCTTAGAATGCAAAGGGAGAAGAGAAGGGCGGACACTCGCGTGAGAAATATGAGGACCGAAGGTCTCTATTTATACTAATCACACGGAGGAATTAGGGTTTCGGAGAAACTTTGGAAGTGAATCTCGAAAATATTTAAAAATACGCAGAAAGGAACTGGGGAAGAGGCGCAGCAGCCACTGCGTCTCTTGGAAGAGGCGCAGCACCTGCTGCGTCCTTTCCCAAGTGGTTTCCTCCTGCAGAAGACAGATTTCCGCGTTTCTATTATGGAATTGCGGTTTGATCTCAATTTCCTTAATATTTTATATAATATTACCTTGATATAATTTACCAAAGAGATTAAAAGGTTGAAAATATGCAATAGAAATATCCGGAACATTCCAGAATATTCTGACTCGGTATTTTAAACGGTTATTAGAAAATAAAGACGGTTTCTGACCCGGACTCCAAATGTACTGTAATTACTGTCAAAACGACCGTATCGGCGCGTAGATGACGACTATGAGGTAGACATAAGTGTTTGAGCTATCACTTGATGATAAATTTACGAACTGTCATAAATCGTTCCGCGTACCAAACATGCGGCCCAATCATCACCGGATGGCTTGCGGGAGGTATAGAAATGAGGTATCTACAGCAGATAATGCCGATATTCAAGTCAATATGCGCATATAGAGGTTCTTACCCAAAATGAGAGAGAAGACTTCACCGACTTCCTAAGTAGGTGGAGAAAGACTAGCACACAACTGGTTGAACGCCAGACGAAGCCACTCTTGTGGAAAAGTTCGTGGATAATTTGAGACCCGTTTATGCGAACCATTTGAGGTACCAAAACATAAAGTCTTTCAAAGACTTGACTGTGCTAGGAACGAGAATTGAAGACGACATCCGTAAAGGACTCTTGTCCAAAATGGTAGGTCACGGATATCAGGGTTCAACGAGTCGTTCTTATGGCTTCACTAGCAAAACCGATGAGGTTAACCTTGTTGAATCATCTACTAAGAAGAATAACCTACAAAGGAAATTTACCTATGTTGGTGAATCATATTCCACTTCTCTGAAAAGGCCGATGAAACAAGGTAAGCTCCAACCCATAGGACCTACACCTGACCCAGAGAAGAAGTCTAAATTCTGGGATGAGAACGCATACTGCGAATATCACAGAGGCAAGGGGCACGATACGGAGAAATGCTTCAAATTGAAACATGTCATTCAGGATATTATTGAAGATGGTTGTTTACCCATACCTCCCGCAAGCAAGCCTAACAATACTCAGAATCATCTTGGAGTTCTGATAATCATAGATTCATGCACTAGAAAATGAGGGAGGTTATTCCACCATCTCTCCTAGCATTACTGATTTTATCGCATGGGCAAAGAGTGTAAGTAGGCAAGTTTCAGAGCTAGAAGCTGTAGTGGCATACCTACACAATCCAAGCACTATACCTAAGGGAAACGTGCCACTGACCCCAACTCTATCTCAAGAATCTACGATGCAAGAGGTAATCGTAGTAGTCGACAATCTAGTCGAGCAAATAATCGGTTTGGAAGCTGAAATCATCAGGTTGAGAGAGCTCAGTATTGTCAACGAAATATGGGCGGACGACGATTAAGACAAATACCTCACGGAACACTATCTAGTCAAGGTCAGTGATGATATAGTCAAGGCTAGCGAAGGTCAAGATATAGACCACCTTACTCGCTCAGGACGTCCATATCAAAATGTCTCTCAAAACGGTCCTACTGTTAATGGTCCAGCTACTAACACCAATGTCATCACACCAAATGATGGTGAAGATACATCTGCTGACCATTTACTAAAACAACTACAAATGGGTATGACATCGATCTAGGGTTAGTGGATACTAAGGGTTACTCAATCAGCAGTGGATATGAGTTGATTAGACAAAAGTTTCAAGAGGTGCAGTGGCATAAGCATCTATGGAATAGATGGTGTGTACCTAAACACCAATTTATTGGCTGGTTGATAGCTCAAGAAGCACTTCAGTTGAAGGATAAGCTGTTTGCATTAAGCATCTCTCCTGATGCAACATGTCTCTTGTGTGGTGAAGCTGATGAGAGTCATCTCCATCTGTTTCTGAATTGTACTTACAGTAAAAGGATCCTGACTGATATAGCCTGCATTTGCCAAGTTTCCTGGCCTTATTCTAATCTGATTCATTGGGTTGGAGGTTGGCAGGGGTCCTCTCTGCAGAAGAAAATCTTAATGTGCGTGGTGTTAGCTTCCTTCTATCATATTTGGATGCAAATAAACAAAGTGCGTGTTGATGCTTGCTTGCTGAGACCTGAATGTGTGCTTGTCCAGATTAAGAAGGAGGTGAAGATTCTGCTGTCTACTAAAAACAGCCAGGGACTTAGTACTTATGACTTAAATTGGTTGAATTTAGTTAGATTGAATTTTTAAATCCTTTATTGGGATGTGAAATGGTTATGTATTAAAACTGGTATAGCTTGTTTGTGCTTAATAAAATTCTTACATTTCATCAAAAAAAACTACAAAAGACAAAGGCTGATCTTTCAGTCTGGCAACTAGTTGCGAGTTCATTCCTCCATCGTCAAGCTTTACTACAAGCATTGGCTAAACTGAACGTAGCGCACGATTCTATACCTGATGATGTAGTCAACCTAGTCTTCCAAGACTTAGTCAAGCTAAGTAACCCAGTTACTTTTTCAGATGAGGATTTGCCTCCTCTTGGCGCCGGTCATAACCTCGCTCTATACATTACGGTTACATGCTTAAAAAAGAATGTACCAATGACTTTGGTGGATGATGGCTCTGCAGTCAACGTCATACCACTGAAGACAACATACAAGTTAGGCATGAAAGAATAAGATTGGAATCCTACCAACCAAGGTGTTCGAGCATACGATGGAACGCGACGTCAAATAGTAGGGTTAATTAACCTTACTATAGCCACAGGGCCAATCGAGCGAAAAGTTAATTTTCAGATAGTGGACATCGAGGCGTCCTTCGACCTACTTCTAGGAAGGCCCTGGATTCACGCTTCCAAAGCGGTAACATCCACCTTGCACCAGAAGATCAAGATTCCTCTAGATGGCAAAGTAGTGACGATCACTTCGTCACCTATCATGGCCATGATAGAGAAAATGTCAAGCAACCAAGTAGTCACAGGCCCAGTATACAAGCTTGGGGGATTTCAAAGCATAAATATTATAGAGAGCGAGCTGGCGCTTTTATACTTCAACCCATACTCCAATTTAGTGGTCAACCACATACTCAAGTCCCAGGGATACTTCCCAGGAATGCCAATAAACCCTGCCAAGAAGAATATCTTTGCACCTTATAAGGAAGAAAACTCTCAAAGGATACCATTAGGTTTGGGATACAAGCCCACGAAAATAGAAGCCTTAGAAATGCTTACTCAGTTCCAAGTCCGTAAAGACAAAGGAATCCAGATGCGATCCTAGCTCCCTACCCTAAATGGATACTTCGTCAGGGAGGGGAGTCATGAATACTTTCACGGATTTCCCGAACCTTGGAACTATAAAGGAACACAACTAGCTGGAATCGAGGTCTTCCACGAGTGCTACTTCATCCCTTCAAAAACGGTTCCCACCGTCAAAACTTGTCAAACACCTTGTCTAGACGAACAAGCCATTAGCCTTCTGTTTGGAGAAGACCGATTCGTCAGAGCAGCACATGATGAGATAATTACCATGATACTTCAAGATGACCATTTCAACCCAACAACGCTAATTACTAACAGCAGCTCAAATCAGCAGAAAGGATGGAGAAAGTCAATCAAATGGACCAACAACCAAGTAAAGCTCTTCAAGGTCACTACTGGAGAAGGATAGATGTTCAAAAGAGAACCCGAAGACGTTGAATTCGAGTCAGAATCGGAGTAAGAGTCGAAATCAGAGTTTGAGTCTAGAGAAGTCGTTAGAGAGTCTTCTTCTGTCGTCACTCCCCATCCCGTTGTTTCTCCTAGCATAACACCACATAGTAACAGCAGCTTGGGAAATGTCCTAGCAGCTGTCCCTTTACTGACCACTGACTACTGAACATATGAATAAATCTGATTCTGCTTATTCCTTGTGTTTTTCTAAATGCAATTCTATTTACAATGATAATGAGGATGATCCTAACCCAGACTCAGTCGAATTACCTCCCTATATAATTAAAGAGATAATACAAGAGGGGGAAGGGGCACCAGTTATAGAAAATACCAAACCCATCAACGTAGGAACCGAACTAGAACCCCAAGAACTTAGGATAGGGACGACCTTAGACCCAACTGAAAGGACCAATTTCATCGACATCCTACACGAGTTCAAAGACATTTTCGCTTGGTCTTACAACGACGTACCATGGATCGATAGGGATATTGCAGAACATCGCATTGCAATCAAACCAGGTTTAAAACCTGTAAAACAGAAGTTCCGTCGGATGAGGACCGAGTGGACTCTTAAGATCAAAGAAGAAGTCGATAATCAATTCAAAGTCGGGTTCATCAAAGTTTCCGAGTATTCAAACTGGGTGGCTAACATAGTTCCCATACCCAAAAAGGATGGGCGAATCCGGATTTGTGTTGATTTCAGAGACTTGAACAAAGCGAGTCCCAAGGACGACTTCCCTCTACCACACATCGACATATTGGTAGATAATACAACAGATCACGGGTTGTTATCCTTCATGGACGGGTATGCAGGGTATAACCAGATCAAAATGGCCATAGAAGATATGCATAATATGGCCTTCGTCACTCAGTGGGGCACATATTATTATACTGTTATGCCGTTCGGGCTAATCAATGCTGGAGCTACATATCAACGCACTGCGACCACTTTACTACATGACATGATGCATAAAGAAGTAGAAGTATATATAGATGATATGATTGTCAAATCCAAGGATAGAAAAGGGCACATTGAAAACCTTCACAAATTATTCCTAAGACTGCGCAAGTACAACATGAGGCTCAATCCTCAGAAATGTGCATTTGGAGTAACGTCAGGAAAACTTCTAGGATATACAGTCAGCCAGAAGGGGATAGAAATTGATCCATCCAAGATCAAAGCTTTAATCAAAATGCCACAACCCCAAACAGAAAAGGAGGTTAGAGGATTTCTAGGCAAAGTGCAGTATATAAGCCGATTCATATTGAAGCTCACTATGATCTGCGAACCTATTTTCAAAAAACTAAAGAAAATAGATCATACCATATGGGACGACGACTGTCAAAAGGTGTTCGACAGGATTAAAGAGATATTGGCCAAACCACCAGTGCTAATGCCTACCCAACGAGATCAACCGCTTGGTTTATATCTCACATCGAAACGGCCATATGGGCTGTTTAGGTATTTTTTTTACCAAGTTGATTGATTAGGGTCAATACAGTCTTACTCGTTGGTTAATTGTATGATTGCTCGTTTGTTGATACTTAAATAAAGAAATAAAGTACGCAATGTAAATTGACACGTAAGATTTGGTGACGCGGAAAACCCAATGTGGGAACAACCGCGGGAGGGACGGTACCCTGCCAAGTATTGCACTATTTGAATAGGAGGATGATTACAATTGTGGCTCAAAGCTAATCCTGCTGGCCCTAGACGTCAGGTCTGCAAGATCTTGAACGAATGTATATTTGAGTATAATAATATGCCGTGGTGTTGATGTGTTCTTGAATGTGAATGTGTGAATGCGGGATGCCTTGAATGTCCTTCTTGATTTACTTCCTTGGCTATTTATAGGGTAAGAACCCTAGATGTGTCCTACTTTGAATATGGAAAGGGAATATAATTTCCATAAGAACTCTTTCCATACTTGGACGCCTTTCCCAATTCTCCCTGATCTCCCTAACTTCTCCCTAACTTCCCCCTAACCCCTTTTTCCTTAATCCGGACACCTTCTACGATGGGCTCCTGTTCTCCCTTGAGCCCGTTCCCCCTTTCTCCAACCGCGGGCTTCCATCCCCCTTATCACTCGTTCCATAGCTTTTTATTTTATTAAGTGGGCCTCTTTTGTTATGCTATTTTTAGCCCAAACAGTTTGCCCCAAATTTCTTGTGAAGTACGCTTCCAGGTATCGAACAAGGAATTTACGTAATCGAATGCTAAAAACCCTAAGCCGTCTTTTACACTCCTTCCCATGCAATCCATCATGTCAGCCGCCCTACTCCTCTTTTCTCGCACCCAACTCCCTCTCTCCTCTTTATAACTCCAACCTCTACCTTCCACTTTTCATTAATCTCAAATCATTTCAAAAAATACTCTTCTCTCTTAAACTCTCAACCTTCCTTCTTCTTTATCCTTTGCCGGCTTCACTGTTCCTCTTCCCCGTCTCTTTCATCAGGTAATCCACCCTTTTTTCTTCTTTTAATTTTCATTTTCTCCCTCCACCATGGGCAAAACTCGACAGTCCTCCACACCCCTCTGACCGTAATCTCGACCCTACTTTTCCTTCTCGGGGACTTTTTAAGCACCCCCACGACTGCGACTCCGCCTTGACTGCGGCCGATATTCCTACGATCAAGAATCTGCTTGGTCTTGGTGACGGGGTGGACATTGCCATTCCTGAACCGGGACAGAAAGCCGACGCCCTCCGTCCAGGGTGGGTTAGTTTTTACCTGTACCCATTTAGATACGGCCTCCGTTTTCCTTTTCCTAAACTCGTTCAAAACTTCATCTTCACCAACAACTTTGCCATGGCATAAATTTCTGCTGCCATTTGGAGAGTTCTTCTCTATTCTCTTGCCGCCGGTCAGAATACTAGTAAATCTGTCACTCTGGGCGATCTAGCCCATATGTACAACATCAGATCCCTGGGCAGGGGTCAATTCTCATTCCGGGGCCGTGGAGAGGCTCCCTTCAGACACGTGTCAAAATCCCGTGATGAGAAATGGTTTGAGGACTTCTTCTACGTGAGGAAGGACTCCATCCAGCCTCCTGCTGATTATATTTTCGAGAAATGGGTTCTAACTTCGAGTAAGTAGCCTTCCGGTCACCTGATTTATTTTATCTCGCTGCTTACTAGCTTACTTCATCGTCTTCGTGCAGGCCCTTGTGACCTTACCCGTATTGGTGCCAAGATCCTGCTGCAAGAAAAGCTGTTCAAATCTCCGAATCGAGAGAAATTTACTGACACTGCTTCCCCGGTTTTTCACCTGCTTCCTCCTCCAATCCTTCTTAGTCGGCTCATAGTATATCTTCTGGTAAGACTTCCACAGCCATTTTAATTTGCATGCTGTTTCTGCTGATGTTTTAAGCATTCTGTCGTCTGAGACTGTATATTCTTGCAGGTTCAAAAGTTGATCAATTGGAAATCATCCTCCAAAGTGTCAAAAGAAAGAGACCTTCTGCCAGCCCTGATGTATCCCCTGCCTCCAAGAGGAGTGCTCCTGCTGCCTCCTTCCAGACTCCTCCCACAGTTTCCAGTTCTGCTGCACGCAAGCCCTTGGAGGTCGACCCGTTGTCTCGTCATCCGCCTACTCCTCCTGCCAGTCATCGTGCTTCATCCAGTGGAGGCATTGCTGCTCATTTCCCAGAGGGCTTTAGGAATGTGGATAAGGTGCCATACTGGCCGGAGATTGACCAGCTGCTCTTCCCTCCTGTTGAGGAGACGTTTTCGGAGTTCTCCCCATAGGAGATGGCTGAGAACGACGTGCACAATGCCTTCATGGTAAATATTCTTCGTCCTCTACCTGTTTGTCTTCTCTTGCTTAGATTTTATCTTTCAACTTTCTTGCTGACTTCTCGATTTTCCCCCCGGACCCTCCATCCGCACTCTACAACAGAAAAATGATCAACATAGTGCGGACCACTAGCCATGCTACCAAATCAAGAACTAGGAGTCAAGGAGACTATTCCCGATCCTGCGCGCAGCAGCCGATCGATCCGAGGAGCGAGTGGTGGAGTGAAGACCGAGCTTCTTTGTCACCAAGAAGAAGGCGAAGGAGGGGCGATCTGCCGCTCGCACTCGGGCGGTGTGCAACACTTTCTCGACTCCCTCAAGCGCTCGATGAGAAGATCAGTGAGCTGATCTCCCTGGCCACCAACGTTGTTGCCTATGCTACCTGGCGGGGAAAGATCAGCGGGATGCGTGCTGCTCTCGTGGAGGCTCATACCCAGCAGGCTATAGAAGAAGAGGAGAAGCAGCTGGAGATGCTCTACCCCACCCAACCTGATCTGAGTGTGCTGATTCCTGAAGTTGGGGAGGTGAATTCTCCTGCACTGGCTGACCAAGCTGCTGGGGATGGAGCTGGAATGTCCCAGGATGCTGCTGACGGAGCTCAGGAAGCTATGGCAGCTGAGGATGTGCAAGCTGGTGCGGTACCTGAAACGGGACGTCAGCAGGTAGAGGAGATGCCAGAGGTGGAGGTCATTAATGTGACCGATAATTAAGTAATTTTATGTTTTGATGAACTTTTTTTTTGGCAGTCTGGCCCAGAGGTGGCAGACTTTGTAAGTTTTAAAACTTTCTTTCTGTGGTTGCTCCGCCAAGGTGGCGGTTAAACTTGGGGCCGTATTTTGGCCATGTTTTGAAGTGCCCCTTGTCATAGTTTGGCAAGGTTTTAGTTTACATATTGTGTGCTTGTTATTTATTTTTCCTATTTTTAGGAAGTTTGTCGTGTCAGCCTGCTTGACTGATTTAGGCGAGTCCTGTCAACCTGAAAAGGGCGGCGTTCGACTCGACTAGGCTAGTGTGTCACTGATGGCCGATTTAGGCATATGCCGCGATGTAAGGAGGAGTGGTCGTGTCAACCCAGGAGGCTGATTTAGACCAGCCTAGTCAGCCTGAAAAGGCTGATCCAGACTAAGCTAGCTGCCGTGTTAGCCGGATGGCTGATTTAGGCGTATGCCGCAGTTTTTGGACTACTTAACCTTGTTCATGACGCAAGGTGTGTTCATCACGTTTAAAGCCAGCAGGGGCGTAATTTAGGCAAGTTTATCATCGTTCTAGGACCAATAGGACGCTTCAGGATTCTGGTAGCGCAGATATCCATGTTCGTGTGCATGCATGTTGGGGCCCTGATTAATTGCGATTAGTGCGAGCTACGTCCAGGGGGTGGTATCAGGGGTAGCTGGGTAAGCGTATTCAGCTGTCAACCAGGCTCCCTTTCATATGTTCCACATCCTTTGGTGAGGGTGCTCCTTGTGGAGAAAATAGGTTAGGCATGTTGGAGTGCCATGTGCCTTGTCACCCCGTGTTGGCGATTGTGATCTCTGCTAGACATCCTTTCAAAGTACCATAGACACTAGGATTCAAAGTGATGTACTTAGAGAAGCCTGAAAATAAGGAAATCTATTAAAATGATGTGAAGTAGTTGTCGCCATCTCATGGGGTACCAGAGCAATTGTGGTCCCAGGACGCTGCCAGACCACACCACCTAATAGTAGTTTAAAGTTTTAAAAGAGCTATAGACACCAGAAATAAGAGTGAAATTGGCAGTATGCCTACTACCGGATTTTATTTTAACTTTAAAAGTGATTTGGCTTTTCATAGTACATCATTCTGAAAGCTAAAGTCTACTTATTATTAAAAGTAATATCTCTTCAGGTGAAGTATGTTCCATGGGCGTTGTATGATTTGACCGTCCATAGTCATCAGTCTGTATGCACCATGGCCAACAACTGCTTTTACCTGGTATGGTCCTTCCCATTTGTAGGCGAATTTGCCTGCTTTTCGATTCTTGGTGTTTTGGAACACTTCTCGGAGAACCAGGTCTCCTACCTCCAGGAGCCTGACTTTCACATTCTTGTTATAACTCCTGGCCACAGACTGTATGTAGGCAGCCAGGCGGATTTTTGCGCTTGCTCGCAGCTCGTCAATTGTTTCCAGGCTTTTGATCATCTCTGTATTGTTCAGTTCCCCTGTCAAATTTTCATACCTGTGAGTGGGAACTAGAATTTCTGACGGAATAGCTATACCGCGCCAAACACCAGGCAAGGGTGTCCGACTTTGCTATCTTTGGTGTCATTCTGCCCGACCATAACACTAGTGGCAATTCATCCGCCCACTTTCCTCCTAACTCCCGTAACCTCCTTCTCGGATTGTCCATAATGATTTTGTTCTTTGGATTCACTTGCCGTTGGACTTCAGAGTCCTAGGTGCTGACTTTTTTAAGGTGATGTTCCACCTGGCACAGTATCCCTCGGTATCGTTGGAGATGAATTGTGAACCATTGTCACATATGATTTCTGATGGGATACTAAACCTGCAAATGATGTTTTGTTTTATAAACGAAATGACCTATTTATCTTTTACCTCTATGAATGCTTCTGCCTCTATCCACTTGGAGAAGTAATCTGTCATTGCTAGCATCCAGGTTCTGTTTCCTGTGGCTTGTGGTAGAGGGCCTACTATGTCCATGCCATAAATGGCCAGGGAGAAATGATAGGGTGCAGGGGCTCTGCTGGCTGATGGATCATTGGTGCTGAGCGCTGGCAGGCGTCACATTTACGTGTGTACTCTGCTGCATCTACCTTCATTGTAGGCCAATAGTATCCCTGTCTGAGGGCTTTATTTGCCAGACTCCTGCTCCCTGCATGGTTTCCACATTCACCACTGTGGAGAGCATGTAAGACAGTTTGTGCTTCTTCCTTGTCCAGGCACCGTAGGTAGGGTCCTGCTAGCGATTTTTTGAATAACATATCATCAATAAGTATGAATCTGGAGGCCTTTACTCTGAAAGCTCTCACTTCCTTCTTGTCATCCGGTAGCTTGTTATGGCGTAGCCAGTCTAGGTAAGGTGTGCGCCAGTCGCCTGCTTGCTCGGGTGTTTGGTCAGGCGTCTGCCTGTTTGGCTGGGAGTTCTCACCTTCCTCTGTAACTGCCTGGACTTCTTTCTCTCTCTGTGGGTCCTCCAGTTCATCTTTATCTATTTCATCTGCCTTCTGGATGGAAGGCTCCAACATGTGTGCTATTGGAATGCTGGATAGTTCTGTTGGTTTAAATGTTGCCCCCAGAGTTGCCAAGGCGGCTGCTTCCACATTCTGGTCTCTGAGGATCTGCTTAAGCTTGCAAGTTTCGAATTTCTGTTTTAACTCCTTTGCTACTTTCAGGTATGCAATCATCTGAGGGGTAATATCCGTATAATACCCTTAAAATATAAGGACTATAACGCAAATTTTATATGTGATTATTGTCATAAACAAAATTACAAGAGAAAAACGATAAAGCACAAGAATTAACCTTCGGTCCTAGTGCAATTCGGCAATGATAGAGATCAAAGTAGATCTCCTCCTAATTGTTGCACCCAAGATCGTCTGAGAATATGCCCTTGTGCTAGAATGTATTCTCTAATTGCCTTGCAATATTGAGAGAATTGATGTGTGAAGTTTTCAGATGTGAGATCTAAGTTTTGAGAGGAAATGTTCTCAAAACCCTAAATATTTTTGCAAAATGAAAATTAGGTTAGAAAGGAGGAGAAGCTCTCCTCTTGTTCTACCCTTGCTCGGTCCGTGGGTTTCATTAGGGAGGGAGTGGGCTTTCCACTTCCTCCTTATTAAACTCGTGATCCGACTTGAATTGCTAAAACGTATACGACGGGTTTTTAAATATAAATTGTCATCGGTTATCGGTAATTAAAATATCAATTAGTAACATGACTTAGTCGAAATATTAATACATGTCCGACAAAGACAATATTGTATAATTAATTTATTCAATATACATTAATCAAATATAATCGCTTATATTTAATTTACGAATTAACCGCTTAATTGTCTTAGCGATTTATTTAATCCGTATTAAATAATTATCTCAACATCGCTTTTGACTAATTATTAGTCAATAACTCCGACTAACTGGTTAGTCAAACTTTGGCATCAACATGACGTATTTTCATACCGTCACATCTCTCAAACGTATCCTATAGGTGTGACTTTTAGGGACCAGTTGATCACCGCCATCCGTATGACAATAACGTCAAACTTATCTAGCAAGTCAACCGTTATTGATAAACGTGGACCAACTGATAATAATACAAAAGTATACCCTTTGATCCTTTTAGAGATTTAAATGTTATTGCACTAACTGTAGAGGACACCAGCCCCAACAAGCTCCCACTTGTCCGTACAAGTGTATGTGTAATAACGTTATCCGCACTAACTGGAGGACACAGCTCCAACAAACTCCCACTTGTCCGTACAAGTGTGTGTGCGATAACCGATTCTCATATTCATTTAAAATTTCTCCCACTCAATGTAAAACAATTTGCAGATCCGGATCCGCAAAGGTCGTATTTTACAATCGATCCGTATCAAGAGTGGTTTCCCCGACTAGAGAGTAACTCAACCGATAAAACGAATTCGTATTCGAGCATGGCCATGCATTTCGATTCTGACTCCTCGAGTGGCCCTGCGAAATATCGAGTACCTGATAAAGGCTGAATATTTCCTTCAACTCGACTCCTTCCAATCTAAGCACAGCATGAAATGACCCAGAAAAAAACTACTTGGCCCCCTGTTACGGATGACCGTGAGAAAGAAACCAAAGTCACCCAAAATCTGCCTTAGTCTCAAGAGACAGTCGATAGTCAAAAGAATCGACTCTTAGGATCACCATGGAGGTCCTATCCACGACCGGCACCGAATGTTATAAAACATTTAGGACTCCACGTCGATGTCACAATTGTGTCCTACGAGATATCCGTATAACTCGCCTCTGTGATTGGTCGGTCAACCGGTTGACTTATGGCTCGTTGAACCCACCATCAACCAACGTCACAAAATAATTGCGAGTTATCACTCATGTGGGCAATTAAGGACCATAAATATAATGTTTGTTCAGTTCACTTTGTGGTGTTCAAAATTGTCGTACAAATCCACATGAAAAACAAAATATATATAAATATCAAAACGATGATGTCGTATAGAGTACAAAAGAGAATGAATCTAATCCATATAAGAGTACTACAACTTAGGAACACGTTTAATTCCCATGGAATTAACATGCCCTTCATGCTTATCTTGTCGTAATGGTTTAGTGAGAGGATCTCTATGTTATCATCTCGTAGCAATCTTTTCTATCACTACTTCCTTTTGCTCCACGTAATCTCGGATTAGATGAGCTTTCCGTTGTACATGTCTAGACTTGTTGCTAGACTTTGGCTCCTTAGCTTGGAAGATGGCACCTCTATTGTCGCAATAGATGGTGATCGGGTCATTCAAACTAGGCACTACAGATAGTCCTTGTAAGAATTGACGCATCCATATCGCTTCCTTTGCAGCTTCAGACGCGGCATAGTACTCGGACTCAGTCGTAGAATCTGCTGTAACACTTTGTTTGGAACTCTTCCAGTGATTGCAGCGCCATTAAGAGTAAAAACGAATCCAGGTGAGATTTTGAGTCATCTCGATCCGTTTGGAAGCTAGCATCTGCGTAACCGATTGCGCATAGCTTTTGTTCGCCTCCATAAGTCAATGCCCAATCTTTAGTCCTCCGTAGGTACTTAAGAATGTTCTTGACACCATCCAATGTGATTCACCCGGATGTCTTTGAAATCGACTTGTCATACTCAATGCATATGCCACGTCCGGACGTGTGCATATCATGGCATACATGATTGATCCTATAGCCGAGGCATAAGGAATCCGTGTCATGCGCTCTTTCTCTTCCGTGTCTCTGTGCCGAGACTTGCTCAAATGCACCCCTGGAGCCATAGGAAGAAACCCCTTTTGGAGTTAGTCATGTTGAATCTCTCTAGGATTTTGTCTATGTAAGACTCCTGACTGAGAGATAACATCCGACGTGATCTATCTCGATAGATACGGATGCCTAGAATTCTTTGTGCCTCTCCCAGATCTTTCATCCGGAAATGGTTTTTCAACCATACTTTCACCGAAGTTAAGAGAGGTATGTCATTCCCAATCAGGAGTATGTCATCGACATACAATATTAGGAAGACAATCTTGCTCTCACTCGACTTGATATAAAGACATGGTTCCTCGACCGATCGAGTAAATCCATTTTCTTTTATCACTTGGTCGAAACGATGATTCCAACTCCGAGAAGCTTGCTTAAGTCCATAAATGGAACGCTTAAGCTTGCACACTTTCTTAGGATGTTCAGGATCGATGAAACCTTCGGGTTGTACCATGTACAACTCTTCCTCCAAATAACCGTTTAAGAAGGCGGTTTTCACATCCATCTGCCAAATTTCATAGTCATGAAAAGCGGCAATCGCTAAGATAATCCGAATGGAACGCAGCATGACTACGGGTGCAAAAATTTCATCGTAGTGCAAACGTGGCACTTGGGTGAAACCTTTAGCAACTAGTCGTCCTTTATAGATATCTTGTTGACCTTCCACAGAATGCTTTATCTTGTAAAGCCATTTGCACTGAAGGGGACGAACCTTAGCAGGTAAGTCAACAAGATCCCATACGTTGTTCTCATACATAGAGTCCATCTCGGATTGCATGGCCTCAAGCCATAGCTTTGAGTCAGAACTAGTCATGGCACCTTTATAGGTTGCGGGTTCACTACTCGTTAAGAGTAGAATGTCATCTATGTCATGTTCCTCGACCATACCAATGTATCATGCGGAGGAAAAGAGACTCTTCCCGACCTCCTAGGTTCCTCAGGAATATTTACCGCAATGGGATTGAAGGAATTGGTTCCTCCAATGGTTGCTCGGTATTTGATTCTGGAATCTCCGACAGGTCGAAGGTTCTATCACTCTTTGCATTCTCGAGAAATTCCTTCTCTAAGAATGTCGCACTAGCCGCAACAAAAACACGTTGTTCGGTTGGCGAATAGAAGTAATGACCAAGTGTTCCTTTAGGATAACCTATAAAGTATGTCTTGACCGATCGCGGGCCGAGCTTATCCTCGTGTCTCCACTTGACATAAGCCTCGCAACCCCAAACCCGTATAAAGGACAAGTTAGGGACCGTTCCCTTCCATAGTTCATATGGAGTCTTGTCAACAGCTTTAGACGGACTTCGGTTAAGTATTAGAGCGGTGATGAAAGAGCATAACCCCACAATGAGTCAGGCAACACGGTGTGACTCATCATGGATCGAACCATATCAAGTAGTGTTCGATTTCTCCGTTCGGGCACACCATTCAACTGAGGTGTTCCAGGTGGAGTTAACTGTAGGGAAATCTCACAGTCCTTAAGGTGTTGATCAAACTCGTGAGAAAGATACTCGCCACCACGATCTGAACGTAATGTTTTAATCTTTCTACCCAGGAGGTTCTGTACCCTATTCTGGTATTCTTTGAATTTCTCAAAGGATTCACTTTTATGCTTCATTAAGTAGACATAGCCATATCTACTTAAATCGTCCGTGAAAGTGATGAAATACCTATAGCCTTCTCGTGCGGTGATTGACATAGGTCCACATACATCCGTGTGTATGAGTCCTAATAGGTCGGCGGCCGCGCATTCCAACACCTTTGAAGGAAATTCGAGTCATCTTACCGATGAGACATGATTCACACGTGCCAAATGATTGAAAATCAAAGGCCGAGATAGCTCCATTCTTTATGAGCTGTTTTACGCGTTTCTCATTAATGTGTCCCATACGGCAGTGCCATAGATACGTTTGATCTTTGTCACCAACCTTTAACCTTTTATTCATTACGTGTAATATTTCGGTGGTCTGATCTAAAACATAAATTCCGTTCATGGAGACTGCCTTGCCATAAATCATATCGTGTAATGAGAAAATGCAAGAATTATTCTCTATTACAAATGAAAAACTAAGTTTGTCAAGTGCAGAAACTGAAATAATGTTTTTCGAAAGACTGGGTACATAATAGCTGTTATATAAAAATAACTCAAATCCGCTAGGAAGCTGGATCACGTATGTTCCCCTCGAGACGGCAGCCACTCGTGCTCCATTCCCGACACGCAGGTCCACCTCACCCTTTACGAGGGGTTCGATGTTTCGGAGCCCCTGCACATGATTACACAGATGAGAACCACAACCAGTATCTAGTACCCAAGTTCCGTAACTTGCGTGGTTAATCTCAATCATATGAATAAAAGTAGAAGAGGAAGAAAACATACCAACAGGTTTAACACGGCCTGCTTTTATGTCCTCATGGTAGACAGGACATGTACGCCTCCAATGCCCAGTCTTGTGGCAATGATGGCATTCCATGTTTTCGGTCTTGCTCTTTGTCGCGCCTGATGAGTTACTTGCCTCACCAGGCCCACTCTTACCCGACCACGACTTCTTGAACTTCGGTTTGCCTCTCCGCTAGGTCTCCTTGAGCTTTGCCCTTACCCTTGCCCTTGTTTGTCACAACGAGAACATCTTGTTTCATGCTCCCACTGAACTTCATGTCCTTCTCGGTGCATGCGACGAAGGGAGTGCGATTCATGGGGACTTTTCTTCAAATCATTCATATAGTAATTGGCTCTAAAGAGCGCAAAACCATCGTGGAGTGAATGAAGCATGCGGTCAATCACAATGTTCTCGCTGATTTTACAATCAAGCGCCTCCAGTCTCTCGACATTCTCAATCATGCTGAGAATGTGTGGGCTAACCGGTTGGCCCTTCTGGAGTCTCGCATCAAAGAAGCGAGTGGTATGCTCATAGGTCACGATTCTCGGTGCTTTCGAGAATTCCTTAGTGAGCGTGGTGAAAATCTTGTTTGCACCTTGGGCTATGAAGCGTTTCTGCAAATTGGATTCCATTGCAAAAATGAGTACGTTTTTAATCGCACCCGCTTCCATGACGAAGTCGCTATACGTAGAGACCTCGTTAACTCGAGCCGTGGGACCTGGGGCTGGCGGGAGGGGCTCAGTCAAATACTTGAGCTTCCCGTCAGCAGTGGCAGCATTCCGTAATGCCGCCTCCCATTCCGCGAAGTTTGATCCATCATTCTTCAGTCTAGTAGACTGATTCATCTGATTCATAAAGATCCGAAGCCAGGACTCACGGTCCAATGTGGCACTTGGCATTGGGTCATCGAGGATGCCAGCCATTAAGTTATTAGCAGTTTAAAAGACATGATCTACGCTGAAAAAGAAAGAAAAAACGAAATAAGCAACTCATCGAGGTGATTTAAGTCTATTTAAAATTCATTTTAATCGTGTAGACTCATTGCACTTGCATAATTGATCTCCCTCAAGAATAATACAAGTGATCCCAAGACTCAATTTCTGTAAATTGATAAGCTAACTGTTTAGCTAGTTCTTCCGTAAGAACTCTTGGTCGATAGATTTCCGTAAATCCTATCTATAGTCCACCATAATCACAGGATCGTACGAGTGACCATAGTGTTGAGATAAAATAAGTCAATCAGTTCCAACTTACCCGACGTAGAAGGGGTCATATTATACCTACCGACGAAGAAGGGATTCATTGGAGTTTGACCTATAAAGACTATTCTCAATTTTTGGTTATACGAGGAAGATCCCATCAACTTAGCTTTAATTCATTTTTAGTGAACGAATAACTAGCATTACGTGAATGAATTAACTTAGGTGATGGCTTAAAAATGATCGTGTGACATAAGAATGTCAAAGAAAACTAACGCGTGACCTCTATATGAGTCAGTTTTCATGCAATTATTAGGTGGTTTGGTTTTTAGGCGGAATATGATGCATACTATCGTTACAAGAAAATAAATAAAAGAATGCAATACGTAAATAAAATTCCTAGTGTGGCCTATCCTAGTAAAAAAGAACATAATACAACTTTGGAATCCACCGTTGGACCCGAGAAGCTTGTCTTGATGTTCCATCTTTGTCCATGCAGCGGGAGTGAGCATCCGATCTCCATCTTTAGTCTTCTCAAAAATACAATTAAAATTTACAAAATATAAACCTATTTACATTCTAAATAAAAACTGTAATTATAAAAAAATAAAAAAGGAGATACGAGATCTCAAAATACAACCAAGACCGTGTTCCATCATTACGGTAACACGTTCTACTAAGGCCACACTAAGTTACAACCGTTTGTAAAATAAATAAATACGTAATGTAAGCATTCAAAACATTCAAAATAACGATAAATGAAATGCATCAACTAAAAACAAATTCATTCGTGACATAATTCCGTAATTATGTTAAATTTATCCAAACCACCTTTTAACAATTAAAATCATGTGACAAAACCGCTTCATCAACTTAATTTTAATTCATGGTAATCCGTTATTTTAAATCGTTTTAAAATAACTAAATGGTACGTGAGTGAACCGTTTCACTATCAAGCGAATGTACAAAATTCGTATTGTGCACATGTTTTGGCCGAAAAAAAATAAAAACTGAATTTTTTTTTCTTCACGGTCTGACCGTGAACAGTACACAAATTTTTTTTTTTTCTTCAGCTATTGCCGAGAGCAAGAAAAAGGCCAAAAAAAAAATCAAGCGGCTCAATAACCGAGAGCCTCAACAAAACAAACAAAATCGATTTGTTAAAAACCAATTGTAAATTGAACATAATCCGTATTAAAACAAAATTACAATTGACATGATCTTCACATATTGTTATAATTATCGTTTAAAACAACAATACGCAAAGAACAAATCGAAAACAAAACAGAAGATCGTCACAAGGCACGATTTCCAATGCACAAAAAAATCAGCCGTGTAAAAAAAAAATACAAACCAGCCGTGACAAAAAAAATGATGCCTCACGTTTTTTTTTTATGCAAAAAAAAATCGATTCAATTTCGTTTGATGAAAAACACATAGAAAAATTTACGTGGCCTCGCTCTGATACCACTTGAGGGGTAATATCCGTATAATACCCTTAAAATATAAGGACTATAACGCAAATTTTATATGTGATTATTGTCATAAACAAAATTACAAGAGAAAAACGATAAAGCACAAGAATTAACCTTCGGTCCTAGTGCAATTCGGCAATGATAGAGATCAAAGTAGATCTCCTCCTAATTGTTGCACCCAAGATCGTCTGAGAATATGCCCTTGTGCTAGAATGTATTCTCTAATTGCCTTGCAATATTGAGAGAATTGATGTGTGAAGTTTTCAGATGTGAGATCTAAGTTTTGAGAGGAAATGTTCTCAAAACCCTAAATATTTTTGCAAAATGAAAATTAGGTTAGAAAGGAGGAGAAGCTCTCCTCTTGTTCTACCCTTGCTCGGTCCGTGGGTTTCATTAGGGAGGGAGTGGGCTTTCCACTTCCTCCTTATTAAACTCGTGATCCGACTTGAATTGCTAAAACGTATACGACGGGTTTTTAAATATAAATTGTCATCGGTTATCGGTAATTAAAATATCAACTAGTAACATGACTTAGTCGAAATATTAATACATGTCCGACAAAGACAATATTGTATAATTAATTTATTCAATATACATTAATCAAATATAATCGCTTATATTTAATTTACGAATTAACCGCTTAATTCGTCTTAGCCATTTTTATTTAATCCGTATTAAATAATTATCTCAACATCGCTTTTGACTAATTATTAGTCAATAACTCCGACTAACTGGTTAGTCAAAATTGGCATCAACATGACTGTATTTTCATACCGTCACATCTCTCAAACGTATCCTATAGGTGTGACTTTTAGGGACCATTTGATCACCGCCATCTCTATGACAATAACGTCAAACTTATCTAGCAAGCCAACCGTTATTGATAAACGTGGACCAACCGATAATAATACAAAAGTATACCCTTTGATCCTTTTAGAGATTTAAATGTTATTGCACTAACTGTAGAGGACACCAGCCCCAACATCATCTTCGAATCTCTGGCTATAAACTCATCATTCACGTGGTTGACTATTAATAGAGAGTCACTGTATATGAGCAGGTGCCTGATCCCTAACTCCAAAGCTAGCTTCATTCCTAATATCAAGGCCTCGTACTCTGTTTCATTGTTGGTTGCCTTGAATTCACATCTTATTGCTTGCGCTATCAGGTCTCCCTGTGGTGACCGCATGATTAATCCCATGCCTGCCCCCCTTTGGTTGGAGGCTCCGTTAATATGCATCTGCCAGACTTCTGTCCCCTTGCATCCTTCTAAGGTGAGGATCTCCGTATCTGCCAGATTCTGGATGGATGGGCTGAAGTCTGACACGAAGTCAGCCAGTGCTTGCGATTTGATTGTTGTTCTGGGGTCATATTGGATATCATACCCACTGAGGTGTACAGACCATTTTGACATTCTGCCTGATAGTTCAGGCTTCCTCATGATAGATTTTAGCGGGTAGTTGGTCACGACATGTATGATGTGGGACTCAAAATAGGGGCGCAGTTTGCGAGATGCTACTACCAATGCTAGTACTAACTTTTCAAGAGATGTGTACCTGGTCTCTGCCGGCAGCAGGGACCTGGTCACGTAGTATACTGGTTTCTGCTCCTTTTCTTGCTCTCTGACCAAGACATCACATCTCGCCACTACGTGACGGCCGGTATAAGAATAGTGGTTCTCCTGGCTTTGGTTTTGACGAGGCGGCGGGCAGGAGGTAATGCTTCACTCTCGAAGGCTTGCTCGTGCTCGAGAGGTCCATTCAAACTTCGGCTTTTCCTTAGTACGTCGTAAAACAGACGACCTGCATTTATCGAAGATCTTGAAATGAACTGTTTAGGGCTGCTACCTTTCCAAATAGTCTTTGAACATCCTTAGGCTTCTCGGGTGACTCCAGTGCAAGACGGCTTTGATCCGCTCGATCTTGGCCTTTATTCCTCTTTGGGTTACTATATAGCCTAAGAATTTGCCAGAAGATACTCCGAAGGTGCACTTAGATGGATTTAGCTTCATTTTGTATTCTCTGAGGGTGCTGAATATTTCTGCCAGATGCCGCATATGATCTTGGGCCTTTTCTGATTTCACCACCATGTCATCAATGTACACCTCCATTGTTCTTCCTATCTGTTCTTTGAACATTCGGTTAACCAGCCTGTGATATGTGGAGCCTGCGTTCTTTAGGCCGAATAGCATGACGTTGTAGCAGTATATTCCTCTTTCAGACATAAATGCCGTCTTCTCTTGATCTGTAGGATCCATCTTGATCTGATTGTATCCACTCCATGCGTCCAAGAATGTTAACATCTCATGTCCAGCTGTCGCATCTACCATTGCGTCAATATGAGGTAGCGGGAAGGGATCTTTAGGGCATGCTTTGTTGAGATCGGTGAAGTCCACACATACTCTCCACTTCCCATTCTTCTTAAGCATCACTACTACGTTAGACAGCCATTCTAGATATTTTACTTCTCTTATTTTCTTCGCTGCCAGCAGGCTATCTAGTTCCTGGTTGATCACCTTATTTCTCTCCGCTGCAAACTTTCTTCTTCTCTGCTGGATGGGTTTACACTTTGGGTCCACACTAAGCTTATGTGTTATGATGGATGGATCTATTCCTATCATGTCATCGTGTGACCGTGCAAAGCAATCCATGTTATCCTGTAAGAACTTGACTAGTTGCTGTCTTAAGCTTTCTGTGCACCCTGCTCCAACGACCACGGTTCTTTCTGGGTGCAGCTTGTCCAGGTTGATTTGATCCAGCTCTTCTGCTGGGGGTTCAATGTATTCGTCTTGGATATGCTGCTTCTGTAATTGCTATGCGGGAGGGCTGGCAGTGCACTTGAGTGCCTTGTTATAGCAGCCTCTAGCTTCCTCCTGATCTCCTCTTATTGTTTCCACTCCCCATGGTGTGGGGAATTTTATGCACTAGTGGTATGTTGAGGGGACTGCTTTCATCTGGTGCAACCATGGTCTTCCCAAGATGACGTTGTAGGTGGAGGGGCCGTCTATAACCAGGTACCTGACTTGCTTGTTGACTCCTCCCACATAGGTTGGGATGACTATCTTGCCTAGTGAGCTGGCTGTTTCTCCACTGAAGCCTACTAGCGGAATAGTCTTCTTCTGCAAATCCTTCTCGCTGAATCCCATATTTTCTATAGTTTTCAGCATGATTAGGTTGACCGAGCTTCATGTATCTACCAAGACCTTTCTAACTGTGCAATTGGCCATTGATAAGGTGATAATAAGTGCGTCATGATGTTCACGCTCGTCGTATGTATCTCCTTCATCAAAGCTGACCGCTGGCAGGTTACTGTGAGAAATTCTGCAAGAATTGGCTGGCCTGTCTCCTTTGATCTCGGTGGCACGTCTTTTAGTTGCTGAGAATGTCAGCCCGCTTACGTCTGAGCCGCCTGTTATCACGTTTATGATTTTGGTGCATGTGGATGAGTCTGCTGGCTTAGCGGAGCCTACCTTATCTTGCTACTTGCCCCCATGTGGTAATAGGTGGCTCAGCTTTCCTTGTTCGTACAGGCGCTTGATCTCTCTTCGTAATGTGTAACAATCCTCAGTGTTGTGCCCAATATCACGGTGGAACTCACACTTCTTCTTGCTATCCTTTCTCCAAGCTTGTTCTCCTGCTTTGGTGGGTTGGGCCACACGACTCCATCTCCCATCTCCCGAGTGCCTTCGATTCCTCCGATACTGTAGTGAATCCATACTGCGCCGGTGGGGAGTAGGCGATTTTCCTCGATTCTGTTGACTCCCCTCCCATATGGTCTGTATCTCTTGTCCTTCTTGCTGGTGGTTTGTTTTCTTCCTGATTTCTCCACGGCTGAGGTACTAGAAATACTTGGCATGCTTAGTAAGCTGGCTCTGGCTAGGATATCTTCCTCCAATCTGATTACGCGGCATTTTCTTCTCTGTCCGCCTCGAAACTATGGCATGGATGCATGGTTAGCTGCTTATATAGGTCGGAGTCGTGGTGGAGGCCTCTTCTGAAGGCTTCTACTGCTTTTGATACATCACACTCTCGCACTGCTACCTTCTCATTGTTGAACCTGGTATTGTATTCTCCAACGCTCTCTCCTGCCCCCTGGACGATTCTGTACAGATTTCCTACATGCTTCTGTGGTTTTCTGCTGCTTGCAAACTGTTGAGTAAACGCGTTCACCAATTCACCAAATGTAGATATCGACCTGTTCGGAAGGCTCACAAACCATCGAAGTGCCGGTCCTGTTAGGGTGGACCCGAACCCTTTGCACATGCAAGCCTCCTTGACTTGCCCTACAGCTGTTACTGTCATCATCTTCTGCTTGTACTGGCTTATATGATCAAAGGGATCTGTTGTGCCGTCGAAGAGAGGCATATTTGGATTTGTGAATCCCTTTGGCATGGCTGTGATGGATATGGTGTCCACGAACGGTGAATCGGCATAGCTGTTTAATGCCGCTTTCTCGAGTTGGGGTGGCAATCCTGGGACCCTGCTCAGTATTTCTTTTAACTCCAAAATCTTCTTGATTCGTTATCTTTGCTGAATCGAGGTCCGCTTTGTCATTTTGCTATTTGGTTTAATATGTTGCCTCCTGATCCGAGCTCTTGAAGGTTTTGATGTGTTCCAGCTGTTAGAGGAGTTGTTGTAACGACTGTCCCCTGCTGCCAGTCCATTTGTTGGTTTGACTCGGATCCTGCTCCAGGCGTCTGATCGATTGTGGCGAGGCTACTGACGGGGATGCCACCTGCTCGTACTTCCATACAGCTAGTTGCGAGCCAGTTATCTAGCGTGAGGTATCCCAGCCCTTGTGGGGTTATCCTTCCATTTGACGGTATCGTGGACAGATCCAATCTTGTTATCAATTCAGCCGGTACCTGTCGAAGTGGATTCCTGCTTCCTGATGCCCCTGCGTCAGATCTACTAGTGTAGGCCTTCTCACGTATGTCCTGCTTGCTGGGGTGACAGACTGCTGTTTCAGGATGTCTATCTGTGCCCAGAGCTCTCTGTCCCTCCTTCTTGCTTCAGTTTCAGCTTTCCTCTGGTCTTCTCTCATGTTTTCCATAGCTTTCTAAAGATTTTCTACGCCGGTGAGCAAGATTTGTGTGGGACTAGGTGGCGGAGGGAGGCCTGAACTTGCTGTTCCTTTATTTGATCTGGCTTGGGCCGCGACAACAGGAGCCTTAGGAGGTAAAGAGGTTTTTGTTGTCGGTATGATTCTTGGGGTGTGTCCGGGAGCCTGTGTAGCCACTGTTGTTGTTGGGTTTTGAGTAGTTGGTGGCGGTGGAGATGGTTGCCTGCTCCCTGACACGGCTTCAGATGCTTAATTATCCATTGTGTATCTAGAATATCAACGATTGACGACCACAATGCCCCACGGTGGGCGCCAAACTGTTTAGGTATTTTTTACCAAGTTGATTGATTAGGGTCAATGCAGTCTTACTCGTTGGTTAGTTGTATGATTGCTCGTTTGTTGATAATTAAATAAAGAAATAAAGTACGCAATGTAAATTGACACGTAAGATTTGGTGACGCGGAAAACCCAATGTGGGAACAACCGCGGGAGGGACGGTACCCTGCCAAGTATTGCACTATTTGAATAGGAGGATGATTACAATTGTGGCTCAAAGCTAATCCTGCTGGCCCTAGACGTCAGGTCTGCAAGATTTTGAACGAATGTATATTTGAGTATAATAATATGCCGTGGTGTTGATGTGTTCTTGAATGTGAATGTGTGAATGCGGGATGCCTTGAATGTCCTTCTTGATTTACTTCCTTGGCTATTTATAGGGTAAGAACCCTAGATGTGTCCTACTTTGAATATGGAAAGGGAATATAATTTCCATAAGAACTCTTTTCATACTTAGACGCCTTTCCCAATTCTCCCTAATCTCCCTAACTTCTCCCTAACTTCCCCCTAACTCCTCTTTCCTTAATCCAGACGCCTTCTATGATGGGCTCCTGTTCTCCCTTGAGCCCGTTTCCCCTTTCTCCAACCGCGGGCTTCCTTCCCCCTTATCACTCCTTCCATAGCTTTTTATTTTATTAAGTGGGCCTCTTTTGTTATGCTATTTTTAGCCCAAACAGGGGCTATGCTCGCACAGACCATTGGAAAAGAAGAAAGAGCTATCTACTATCTTAGTAAGAAGTTCTTGGAGTGCGATTGTAAGTATACATCTCTCGAAAAGACATGCCTCGCTCTTGTGTGGGCAACAAAGAAGCTACGGCATTACATGCTTAGCTACTCTGTCAAGGTGTATTCTAAAATGGATCCCGTCAAATACCCCTTCGAGAAAACCTTCCTCAACGGACGTTTGGCAAGATGGACCTTAATGCTCTCAACGTTTGATCTCAAGTACGTACCTTTGAAAGTCATAAAGGGGAGCGTCGTTGCTAAATTCTTCACAGATAATCCTATCAATGATATCCAAGAAATAAACACGTGGTCATTTACAGACGAGGACATCCTACAGACCAGTATAGACTCTTGGGATCTTTATTTTTATGGGGCATCGAATTTAAGAGGGTTTGGAATAGGAGTGTTGCTCATTTCTTCTGAAGGCGAGCATACACCACTTTCTGTCAAACTCGACTTCGAGGTGACAAATAATGCAGCAGAGCATGAAGCTTGCCTCATTGGTCTACAAGCAGCAGTGAGCTTAGGCATTAAGAATCTTCGAGTTCACGGAGACTCATCCTTGATCATTAACCAAGTTACAGGATCATGGAAAATCCGAAGTGAAAGTCTAGCACCCTATCAGGCTAGGATAGATCAAGTCGCCCAATTCTTCGATAAGGTCACTTATCTACACCTACCTCGTGAAAAGAATCAATTTGCAGACGCTCTTGCAAAACTTACATCTTTGATTAATATGCCAGACAACATGGTTGAAATGCCTTTATGCATCGAACGGCGGTCAGAACCGGCCTACGTACACCTCCTTACAGATGAAGAAGAAAGCCCAGAGGAACCTTGGTTCCAAGCCATTCTAAACTTCAAAATTAATGGTACATACCCACCAGATATGGACAAGAGGGGACAACACGCCATACGCCTACTTGCCTCTTAGTACCTCCTCATGTAGGGAGAGTTGTACAAAAGAACACCTTTTGGTATCGTCTTGCGTTGCCTTGATCATTCACAGACACAGAAGGTAATGAAAGAAGTTCACGATGGAGAGTGCGGTCCTCATATGAGTGGACCTATGATGGCAAAGAAGATCACGCGTCTAGGGTATTACTGGACGAAAATAGAGTTAGATTGTATTAAATACATCAGACATTGCCACAATTGCCAGATCTTCGGAAATGTGCAACATGTCCCTCCCTCAATGCTTTACACCATGACATCTCCTTGGCCATTTTCCTCTTGGGGAATAGACATCATTGGGAAAATCACTCCAGCTGGAATAGGAGGTCACTGTTTCATTTTGGTAGCTATCGACTATTTTACTAAATGGGTCGAAGCAGCATCCTACATTGGTCTTACAGCTAAACATGTGGCAGCAAAGTTCATACAAACCAATATCATCTGTCGATATGGTTGCCCACATGAAATCATCAGTGACAATGGATCACATTTTAAGGCCGAGACTGAGCAATTGCTAGGCAAATATAAGATCAAGCATCACCATTCCTCGCCATATAGACCTCAAACTAATGGCGCGGTAGAAGCAGCTAACAAAAATGTCGTCACAATCCTCAAGAAAATGATCGACAATTATCGCGATTGGCCTAGAAAAATACCCTTTGCGTTGTAGGGATATCGCACATCAGTTAGGACGCCCACTGGGGCTACTCCTTACTTTTAAACTTATGGCATGGAAGCTGTACAACCAGTGGAGCTAGAGATCCCATCTTTATGTATCTTACTCGAAAGTCAAATCTCAGAAGCTGATTGGAAATGAGATAGGTATGGCGAACTCGTCCTCTCGGACGAACGAAAACTGCGCGCATTGCATAATGTGCAGACGTATCAGGCGCGTATCAAACGAGCCTTTAATAAACGGGTTAAGCCCAGGAACATCAAAGAAGGAGATCTGGTGCTCAAATCAGTCAGTGCTCTCCCACCTGTCGATCCACGAGGAAAGTTTAAACCTAACTAGGCCGGACCTTTCTTAGTCAAGTCCATACTCTCAGGGGGTGCGGTTAGGATTACAGACCTAGATGGGAATGAATTTGCTAACCGAACCAACCTAGACCAACTAAAACAATACTACCCTTAGCATAGGACAAAAACACGTCTCGTGTAACACGCATGTGCCGCTCTTGTGACACGAAATAAAAATGGCCCTTGGCCCACTGAAAGAAAGCTTATGTCATTCCGCTCTTACATTTCGACATTTTGTCATCCTCACATCATCAAAATTGAATTTTACTTTCCTTAGGAGTAAGTAAAGCACATGCTTATTTTTCCAAAGTTCATTACAAGCTCTTGCTTCAAATAATTATTCTTTTACATTTACTCGAACTACGCACATGGTTTGATTTTATTTTTTTATGAATACGTAGGCAATCTTTCACAGGATACAACCCATTATTTTAAAATGTAAATAGAAGGACATTTGCATTTGAAATTCGACAAGGATAAGTAAAAGAAAAAATCATAACAGTTTCTTAACTAATAAATATTTTATTCATTGTTCTATAAATAGTAATAATATGCCAAATACATATAAAATAACAATGCTGAAAATAAATGCTAGGCTAAGATTCTAAAAATCCGCTGTTTATTACAACCCAAATAATAATAAATAATACTATAATAAATGACTAAGGCTATTCTTCCATTTTCCCTTTGCCTTTGTCACCCTTGTCATATTTCTTATCTCGACCACGAGCCGGACGCTCTTGCGTTATCTCCGACCTAATCACCAACGGTCGTTCTCGCGGTCTAGCTTTACCATTTCGATCCATCACCATCTTCTCGGCAGAGGCGGTTTTCGGTTTCTTCAACGGACGAACGACTCGGAATCCGGCCTCTTCTTCCTCCTCGGTCAAGTACTTTTGGTTCTCCTTTGCTACTTCGCGGATTTTATAATCCACGAGCCTCAGCTTCTCACGCTCTTTAGGAGTACCAGCCTTTCTCCATTGCAAATATGAGTTAGATACCCATAAGGAGCCAACAGGAACTGGTATGAACCACATGTTCCTCTGGGCCCACCGATTTACCCACTCTCGACAAGATTCCGAAGTATGTGCCAAGGCAGTTTGAGGAACGGTATCGAGCTTCGGAATTTTCTGATTAAGGCCCACTTGCCTCATCAATCTCTCCAGAAAAATGCAAATCATGAATTCCAAGCCAAGGACACGAACTGACCATGTCGGATCCAAAGATGAGACGCCAGTAACTGACCTGAGGTGCCACCATGGCACAATCCATCGGATCAAGGGGCCACCTTCACTTTTCAACTTATTTTCCCAGTAGTTGCATACCCGAGTTAAGTCCACCATGCATAGCCTAGTTCTCATTGCAATTGATCGAGCATGATATTCTTTCACATTAACTAGGGGCTCGATCAGCCGCAGCCGTTCCATCTGCCAAACCTACAAAAAGGGGATGGGAATTAGTACCCATATATCGACAAAAAAAAAACGAAAAAAAAAACGGTCGAATATAAAATTGGATTCTTACTTGCATAATGAGGGGACTTCCTAGATAAGGAAGCTCGCGGTTGGCCTTTCTATTATCCAAACCAAGGATGGTCTCCTCTAAGACTAGGCATGCTGGGCTCCTGCGCAGCTCCATTTTCTCTACTATGCTCATAAAATGAGGATCACCCCTCATCTCCTTATCAACATGCCCTTGAAGGACATATCAATGAAGTAGACAAAACACGAAGGCCCTGCGCCTCGCAGCATAGGAAATGGTAGGGTCCTCCCTATTTATAAATCGATCAACAAAGTCAAACATGCGTACACCTTTTGAAGTCACAAGACGGTCCACCTCAGCCTTGGTCAATCCAAGAAAATCCATGAATTTATTTTTAAAGCCTTGAGAGTTAGGGGGTATAGCCAGTACATTTTCTGGATCCCATCCTCCAATAGCAGCTATTTCCTCAAGAAAAGGACAAATTTCGCCTCCCGGAAAAGCGAATATGTGAAAATATGTGTCCCAGTACTCAAGACAAGCATCCAAGAAGGGCTTCACAACTTTCACTAACTTGAGACTTATGATCGATCCTAAATTGAAAGCACCCATGTCGTGTTTCTCAATATTTGTAAACTCATTCGTCCATTCCCTCAGATGGTTTTCAAAGGCATCCATAATTTTTGGAAATTTTTTGAGAGGATATGTGAGCTTTATGTAATAGACGGAAGAAAAGAAGAAGGAATTGTGTAAATAAAAGCTCAACCGAAGCCTCTATTTATACTATTCGCTGTTTCCTAATTTCTGTCGAGGACTGACAACCTGGGGAAATGACGCAACATTTGTTGCGCCTCTTCGAAGAGTCGCAACTCATGCTAGGCCTCTTCCCCCGTGTCCTTTTTCCGTGTTGACAGCCACGGATCTTTCCTATTTTGCTTTTAGCTAAAGTTTCCTATACCTATAGGAATTCAATTTGGTAATTTAGACTAAATTACCAAGTTTTATGTTTCATAATCCTTTTCGGGTTCGCTTTTAGAGGCAAAATCGACATTCTCGCCAAAACGCGCACACTTACTCATTTTCATTTCTTTTTTTTATTTGGGGGGAATCATTTCAATACATTTCACACTTAGACATTTCTTTTAATTTTTTTTAGGGGGCAGCCCTCCCTACCGTCTGGTCATTTTGCTCATTTATTTGCTCATTTTCTGGGCATTTTTCCATTTTTGCTCATTTTCGGGCACTTTTTTTACAATTTTTGCTCATTTTTAGGCACTTTTTTTTTTCATTTTGTGCCAATTTAGGCCACCTATATGACTATGTGTTTTACTTGTAAATTCAATGTAAATTTCGGCAGTATGACGGCACAAACCGTCACCTGCCAAACCTAGTTTTTAAGCTAACCTGCAGGAACAACAAACACCCAGTAGCCAAGGCACTCACGCTATTATATACACAACCAAAAGAAAGTATATACATCAAACTCGGGGCTCTCGCCCAAAACAAAGTCCGAAAGGTCCAAAATGTACAGATATACAAAACAACAAAAAATGACAGCTAAGTCCTGGTGACCCCTCAGCTCAGCTACGGTCGCCTTAAGACGACAATCTTTGCGTCCCTCGCCTCAAGCTCTCTCAACAAACGAGCCGTCTCCTCTCGGGACTGCGCCATCTCGCGCTACAGGTCACACTCTCTCTACGTAAAAATGGAGAAATGCCTCATTTCAATAAAATGAAGTAACATTTCGCTGCAGCAAAATTCGAAATGTCAAAAAATAAATAAGGAAGAGAAAGGGAGGTTCATACCTGTAATCCTGGGCCACTTACGAGTGCCTCGATGGCCATAGCTCGGAGCCGGTTGGCCATCTTCCACAGCTCTACATACCTGGACGTTGCCACCTGAATTCAAATACAAAGAAGGTTCAAAAAGGAGCAAATGCATTCCTATGCAATAAAAACAATAAAGACAGCCAAAGCTGGGGGCTCACCCTCCTCATGACGTGCTGCCACTCCTCCAAGCCAGCGTCTGTCACCTCCTCGCCGAAGTCGCGGATCTCCGAGATCGTCGTCATGCCCGCCGCGTCAGTGTACTCCAATGTCTCTAGGTAAGCTGGGGGCTCAACGCCCGCCACCTCGATCTCCTACAAAGTTCAAGTGACTCTTTATTTTATGATCGTTCGTCATTTAAGAAATCAATTCAAAAACAAGTAAAAAGGTAAAATGCTTACCACGATCGGCCAGTACGACAACCTCTGACGAACAAACTCGGAGTACACCTCGCCAGGAAGAAGGAGGGCGTCACCACCCGCGTCAGCCTCTCTCTCAGCCGCAGAAGGCTCTCTAAACATCGTCCATGGAGGATCGATGAGGACCGTAAAGGTGTCACGAGAGCACTGCCGAGTCACACGCTCGCCCAAGTACCACACATGTTCTATGGGCATCGTCAGCAGCAACCGACTCGAGCTTCTGGGACGAAGGACCTCAGCCACAAAAGCAGGAGCCCCAGGGTAGCTTTCCCAAGGTCTAAGCACCCACTAAAATAAGAAAACGAGGGGTCATTCCTATGATCAACTCTAAACGGGAAGGGGTCATTCCTATGATCACTTCTAAATAAAACACAGAAAAAAGGAAAAGTAATTAAAAATCGAAGGCACTTACGCTGTCCAACGTCAGGGCATTCACGACCCTCCGACAAACATCGTAAGAAGAGCGCTGTCTCTCCCTACGACACACCACTTAGTCCCTTACGACAGGGTACGCCCTCGGCTCAGACTCCGTCCTCTTGGGCGCAAAGTTGGGAAAGTAGGAGTACACCACACCTGCAGACAGAATAATAATTATTTTCTACGAAGACAATAATGGAAATAAAGAAATGAAGAAATAATGATCTTTCATAATTCAAAGGAAAGGTTCATGCCTCCAACAGGAGTCCAGGACAAACAGTGGCAAGAGAAGTCCCCTTCTCCATCAGCTCCGGATGTACCATGGTCCTCATGTAACGGGTGAGGACTGCAAAGCCAGGAGTAACCCAGTCCCGACGACCTAGGCTACTCAAGTAAGCAAGAAAGGGAAAAAGCTTCGTCGACAGCCTCTTCCCCTTGTCTCCGAGGTAAATCGAAGACAAGAACCACCACAACCACAGACGAGCTCTCTGCTCAGCAGTGCAAGGAGGTGGAGACACCATCCGCCCATCCATTCTCACCCTCGCCAAGACCCTACATGCAAAGTAGTCCTTGACGTAGGTACTCAGTACCAACCCGGGAACGCTGGCAGCACTTGTCGCCAGGTTCCAGCCAATCAGTCTCCTCGCCTCGGCCGACTCTACTCTCATGGCCGTCAACGACCACACTAAGGGCACCTCTCCACACGACAGACCCGAGATCATGCCGTAGTCCTCCAAAGTGACCCCGACCTCTCTAAAAGGCATATGGAAAGTCGAGGTCGTGTCCTAGTACCGATAATAGGTTTTATCGCGTACCTATGCAAAGATAATTTCCCTAGACACAATTTAATGTAGTAATAGGGGTCGAACACAAGGAAACGGGAATTACGTAGTGAATTGCTATGGGTAGATTTTTATCGAGGTCGATTACGATTTGGGTTTGGTTTGTTTGGTTTGATGATTAATGAAAATTGCAATATAAATTATATGATAAAAGATAGTCTAAAGGGTTCGGGTCACTCATGCAAAGGTAAACATATGAACATGATAAACTTGATACTAATAATGTTGTCAATTGCTTAGGCTTAAAGATACACCTTACGGCATTAGTATCAACCATAGACCGGGTCCTAGAAAAACTCTCGTCCATGACTAGGTCGTCCTACCACACATGCTTAGTCTAATTCAATTCCGTGCCTCTCGACTTTAGAATGAATGAACAAATATAATCTACGACTACGGCCGATAATCAAAGATTAAGCGTAACAAAACAAGCATGTGATGAAAACAATTGATCAATATTATTATGAACTTTATTTAATCATATTATATGTTTGATTTTGCATGGCTCCTCTAGCCTTTAGACTAGAGAATTTAGCTACTCATACTAAGATGTAAAATGTAAACTAATTTGTAAGGAATGTTGAACATGGTTATATGAATTATACTAATTAGGTGATATAAGATATGAAAAGAGCAAAACTAAATAAATATGAAATATTTGACTATGATAACTATGTGATAACTAAAGCAATGATGTAAATTGTAAACTTGTAATAAGAAATACCTTATAAAGGAGGACTTGTATGGAAGAACAACCAACTAATAACCAAAAGATTGAATAACAAATGCTTGAGAATCTCTTGAAATACAAAGTGTTGAAAGATTAACTAAGGAATGCTTAAACAACTTAAACTTGAAATGAAAACTAATGAGAGAAAACTTATAATGCTTGAGGCTTAATGTAGTAAACTTGGACGTAAAATGGGATACCCAAAACCTAGGAATGCCTCTCTTATTTATAGGAGAGGAGGGGAAAAACGTAAGAACCAACGAGCATGAAACCCCGATCGGGGTTGGGCGGCCCCGATCGGGGCCGTGTGTTCCTCGGTATTTTTCCTTAACTCCTCTCTTAATTCCTTGGAGAATCCTATGTGGGTGATTAAATGTGCGATTAATCACCCGGTTAATGCTTGCATTTGGCATCTTAAGATCTTTTGGAATCCCATGCTTTCCCCTTGACTTTTGACTTGTAATTTGGGCTTGACTTGGATGTTTGATCTCATTTGTATTTTGCTAATTGATCCAACAAATTCTCATGCAAAAATCCATGCAACTTGAGGCACAAAGTCCATGCAACATCCAATCCTTAGTCCATTTGGTCTTCTTTCCTCTTAGCTTGCAATTTCTAGTACTTTGTAGTTATTTTAGCTTCAAAAAGCTTATTCCCTAAAAAATATGTTAAGGTATCCAAAACAACTAGAAATGCAAATATTAGCTATAAAACACTCAAGATAAGTGCTAAAGACATGTAAAATCAAGCTAATATAGGGGGTTAAAATGTATAAAATATGCACTTATCAACCGATTAAGGAAAGCTTGAATAAGGCTAAGGTTTGCCCGAATTTTCTTTTCCCTGATCGCCCTCCAGGCTCCTACCAAAGCCCCGAAGGCCCCCAGCTCGATGATGGAATTCTCCTCCTCCGACAGCTTCTCAAAGGCATCCATCATCGTCGTGTAACCGAAAAAGGATCTCAAGTTCTCGGCCTCCTGTATCAATTCAAAGCAAAAGCTATCTTTAGCATAAGACAAATAAGAAATGAAATGGCAAATAAATAGGAGAGGTAATAGGAAATAACAAGCTCAAAACTTACCAAACTCCTCGCTGTCCTGTAATAAAGGAGGCTCTCTGCCGCCCAAAAGAGATGTCTACCATCCCATTTCTCAGCCCACTCAGGTGCACCCACGAGCTGGCGACCACCTCACCCCACGTTGGCCCTCCGCGGGACCTCCTCAACCACCTCCTCGAACTCCTCCTCTTGTCTCCCTCCCACCACGAGAGCACGAGAAGGGTCGAAGTCCACGTCCATGAGGTCTCCCCCCGACGTAGAAGGCACGTCACCTGTGAATTCAAGACAAACAAGGCTATGCCAAGCCTCTTTGAAGTCGTTTCAAGCATTTTCGAACATTAAAAGTGGTTTTTCTCGCCATCTTTGGCCATTTGTTTCAAAACCCAGCCACACATGTGGTAGGATGAGGCAATTCAAGTCTAAGTTCAAGCCTAGTTGCGGGTTTGAGTCGAAATTTCGGCAGCATTTCGCTACAATAACGATTATGCCCTAAAAAAGTGTCCTGAAAGAGTTGTCAAAAATTGAAAATTCGACATGATAGTAAGTTTATCCATTACACGAAGGTTCCAAAACACCGAGTTTCATCAAAAATGGACAATCCTAAGGTCATTTTCGAAGCAATTTTCGAAACAGCGAGAAACCGTCTAATTTTTCACCCAAATGCACAATACTTGACGAAAATTCGAAAAGAATACATGGTTATATTCCTAACATTTCCAATTACCCACTTCTAATGTCAATTTTTCAAGACAAATCCATTTGAGGCAAAAGGCCCAAATTTTCGAAATAGGGGAAGATGAAACCCTAATTTTTTCGATCAAATTCAAGCAAAAACACAAATTAAAACAAAAATAAGATACCTCGATTAGTCATGGTTTATGGCGTAATTCGATCAAGTTTTGGAAAGATTTGTGGAAATTTGAGAGAATTTAGGAGAGAATTGTGTTTTGTGTTTATAAAAATGAAACACGGTTTAATCGGGTTTTTAGCCAAACAGGGGCAAGCCCAAGAAAAGACGCAGCACTCGCTGCGCCTCTTCCAAAAGTTGCAGCTTTTGCTGCGCCTATTCCCCAGTGAGTCTTCAGCCCAAAATTTTAAAGTTCGTTATAAGTTTGTTATTTATGGGCCCAAGTTTTGTGCGCCTCTTCTCCGACATCTTATATCATACACTTGGCTCTCTTGAGCATTCTTTTCGTCCAGGCCCGCGTTTTTTTAACAGACTGGAAAGCCTTCACAATATTTTATTTCCCAGCAAGGATCATTTGAACACCATTCACGGGCTCATCTTTTATTATCATCATTTCGCTTGCAATAACCAAGGGGATTTCCAGCGGTGCTTAGGACGCGCTACTATCAGTCAAGCCTCTTCATTGTTTAAGACGCACCTTTGTCAATACATTTATATTTCCAGCGAGAGTTCATTATACCCAATGTACTTCTCTGGAAGCGAAGTTTGTTTGAGAACAGACACAAGCTGATTTCCCCCAAGAATGATTCAATCCCGACAGAGTCATCCATATATTCCCCCAGCAATATTTTGCAGTGTTGCTCATGACGATCAAGATGTTCCTAGTCGTCAATATATACTTCTCCAGCGATATTTTACAGTGTTGCTGTTGACAATCAAGACAATATATGTTTCCCCCAAGCGAGATTTCGTTGCCATTCACATCCCATGAATTTCTCAAAAACAGAGTTCGCTTAAGACCGACGCAAGAAGATTCTCCAGCAGTTTCTCCCAACGTCCTGCTGACCCTCGTAATCCTAATGCCTTCAGACACCATGTTATATTCAGACCAAAAGTTCCGCCAAAACGCCTTCAGTCCCGGGGTGTCCCAGGTATGGTTTATTCTTATGGTAGTCTAATCGACTTTAAACGACCCTCCCAGATAGTCGACAGACTCTAAAATGTTCCCGACGACCGGTCCTTGGCCCAGACCCCTTGAGCCGCCTTACGTCGCCATAGTCGTCAGGTTGTAATCTTCGATTGACCTGATGGCAATACTTTGACTTTCACCTTGTCCAAGCCTCAGTCAAAGTGGGGGCTCTATAGATACCTCATTTCTACACCTTCCGCCAACCACCCAGTGATGATTGGGCCGTATGTTTGGTACATGGAACGATTTATGACAGTTCGTAAGTTTATCGTCAGGTGATAGCTCAAACAATTGAGTCTACCCCTTGGTCGTCATCTACGCACCGATACGGTCGTTTTGACATTTTAGAGTTCATTTGGAGTCCGGGTCAAAAACCGCTGTATTTTCTAAGAAACCGTTTAAAATGCCGAGTCGGAATGTTCTAGAATATTCTAGATATTTATTCCCAATCAAATGTTATATCTTTTGGTAAAAATTCTTCAGTATATTATATTTTAAGGAATAAGGAAGTATAGATCTATCGCAATTCCATAACAGAAACGCGGAAATATTTCTTCCGGAGGAGAAACCTCAGGGAAATGACGCAACGGATCTCTTTGCGCCTCTTGGAAGAACCGCAAAGAATCGCGCTCTTCTCCGACCCTTTTTTTGGTTTTACGGAATATTTCCGTGATTTCTTTCCAAAGTTTGTGTCATTCCAAAACTCTTTCAAATATTTTGGTATAAATAGAGGCCTCCGATCTCCATATTTTCACGCGAGTGTTCGCCCTTCTCTTCTGTCTTTGCATTCTAGACCTTGCTCTAAGCTTTTGACGCCTACGTGCTTAATCAATCAACCACGTAAGCTAAGATCATTCCGAGTACCAGTCACGTTCCATAGACCGACCAATTTGACCACTACACATCAATCAATTAATTAATTTAAAATCCTCTAACGAGGGCAGTTTCTACATATATTCGAGTCGAGCAATCACTAACGTTAACTTAGTCAATCACGTTCCGTCAAACATGTAAGTCTGAGGGTGTAAATCCCACCTTTTATTTTATTTTTTATTTTTGTACCAATTAATGTAAGATTTACGTCAAAAGTACATTCAAAACCAATTTTAAAAACCTTTCTATAAAACCGTTTTTGCACAGCGGTGGAGATCAGACGTCAAGAAGAATGCAGCAGCTGCTGCGCCTCTTCAAAGAGTCGCGGCATATGTTTTGCCTCTTCCTGAGGCTGCTTGCTGCTCCTGCTCTTCTTCTTCTTCCTCGGGTTTCCATTGTTCTGTCCTTTTCGTCTTATTTTCTTTCATCTTTCAGTACATAAACTTCTCTTAATATTTCCCTTTTAATCATAACATTTTTTTAGACTTAAATCCCTTATAATTCGATATTTGCCGATTTTCGTCACTAAATCAAACCCGGATTTTAGGAACTCGTTTTGTCCATATCTAGTTTATGGGATTCGTATTTTGTACATACTTTTCATATTCTGTTCTGTTTTGTTTTCCAACCGTCTTAAATCCAAGTTTAGTAATTAAATTAATTCCGACACCGTAAATAAATCTAACTTGTTTTAATTCGTTTTAATCTGTTTTTTTATCGCTTTTATGACGGTCCAGATGTATATAACCTGATAAATCACTTTTACTCGAGTTCCCAATTAATAATTGATCTTAAAATTACCAATGAACATTAACAGACCGCGGTTCTGACTTCACAGACAGAGCTCAACTCAAGAACAGACGCAGGAAGTGCTGCGCCTCTTCGAGAGGACGCAGCAGATACTGCGCCTGTTCTGAGGTGATTTCTGTCCCTGGACTCTTTCTCGCTTAGACGTAGCTTCTAATTATGTGTTTAATTAACTAATAATCGTAGTATCGCCCTTAATATGACCTATTTTATTACTTTAATTTCTAACCTTTTATTTTTTTTCCTCTACTTTCATCTTCGAAATTCCGTTTTAAGTGTATTTTTGACGTAAATCAGATGAGAGTTTTAATTATTGTAATTTAATTATTATTTAATTATTGTAATTCATTTATTCGTTGTTATGTATGTTTTCACATGTAATTTAATCTAAATCTCAATTTCGACATAATTAATTGCTAAATTACATGTTCACCGACATAGTTTAATTCACATGCTAGGATTAATCTGTGGATGTTGCATTACATGCATATAATCGACGACATATCAACTATAAACAACTTCCCTAATCATTAGTAGAGGCCTCTATCGAGGTGGGCGAGATTAGGTGTTCAGTAAAAGAACTTCCTAATACGTACCCTCACCCCTTACTCAAGATCTCTGTGAACATCCGTGTTCATTGGCATCCACGAGAGTCATTCTAGACATAGAATGCTAAGGTACAAAGAAGAAAACTCTCAAAGGATACCATTGGGATTGGGATACAAACCCACGAAAGAAGTAGCTTTGGAGATGCTCACTCAATTTCAAAATCGTAAAAACAAAGGAATCCAAATGCGACCCATCTTCCTACCCTAAACGGATACTTCGTTAGAGAAAGGAATCAAGAGTACTTTCACGGGTTTCCCGAACCTTGGCACTATAAAGGAATGCAACTAGCTGGAATCGAGGTCTTCCACGATTGTTACTTCATTCCTCAAGAAACGGTTCTTACCATCAAGACTCGTCAAGCACCTTGTTTGGACGAACAGGCTGTTAGCCTTCCGTTTGGGGAAGACCGATTCGTTA
The DNA here is from genome assembly GCF_048544455.1 of Silene latifolia. Classification (NCBI taxonomy): domain Eukaryota; kingdom Viridiplantae; phylum Streptophyta; class Magnoliopsida; order Caryophyllales; family Caryophyllaceae; genus Silene; species Silene latifolia. Next base: position 39,202,364 of record NC_133530.1, read on the forward strand.
GAACAGCAAAGGATGAGATCATTACCATGATACTTCAGGATGACCATTTCAACCCCGCGGCTTTAATCACCGAAACCAGTTTGAATCAGCAGAAAGGATGGAGAAATTCGATCAAGTGGACGAACAACCAAGGAAAGCTCTTCAAAGTCACCACTAAAGAAGGAGAGATGTTCAAAGGAGAACCTGAAGACAACGAATTCGAGTCAGAGTCAGAGTCGGAGTCGGAATCAAAGTCGGAGTCTAGAGAAGTCCCTAGAGAGCCTCCTCCTGTCGTCACTCCCAATCCCCTTGTTTCTCCTAGCATAGCATCGAGTAGTAACAGTAGCTCAAGAAATGCCCCAGCAGCTGTCCCTTTACCGCCACTGACTACTGAACAGATAGCTTCTTTGTTTCAACTCTTTTCAAAGTTTAATATGAATAAATCAGATTCGACTTACTCTTTGTGTTATTCTGAATGCAATTCTATTTACGATGATAATGAGGATGATCCTAACCCAGACTTAGTCGAATTACCTCCCTACATAGTTAGAAAAATATTACAAGAAGGGGAAGGGGCACCAGTTATAGAGAACACTGAACCCATCAACGTAGGAAACGAACTAGAACCCCAAGAACTTAGGATAGGGACGACCTTAAACCCGACTGAAAGGGCCAATTTCATAGACCTCATACACGAGTTCAAGGACGTTTTTCCTTGGTCCTACAAAGACATGCCAAGAATCGACACAGATATTGCAGAACACAGAATTCCAATCAAACCAGGTTTCAAACCCGTAAAATAGAAGCTGCGTCGAATGAGGACCGAATGGGCTCTTAAAATCAAAGAAGAAGTCCACAAACAATTCAAAGTCGGGTTCATCAAAGTTTCCGAGTACTCAGACTGGGTGGCTAACATAGTACCCGTACCCAAAAAGGATGGGCGAATCCGAGTTTGTGTTGATTTCCGAGACTTAAACAAAGTAAGTCCCAAGGACGATTTCCCTCTACCCCACATCGACATATTGGTAGATAATACAGCGGACCACGCGTTGTTATCCTTCATGGACGGGTATACAAGGTATAATCAGATTAAGATGGCCATAGAAGACATGCATAAGACCGCCTTCGTCACTCAATGGGGCACCTATCACTATACTGTTATGCCACTTGGGCTAATCAATGCTGGAGCTACATATCAATGCAGTGCGACCATATTACTACATGACATGATGCATAAATAAGTAGAAGTGTACGTTAATGACATGATTGTCAAGTCCAAAGATAGGAAGAGGCACATTGATAACCTTTGCCAATTCTTCCTAAGATTGCGAAAGTACAACATGAGGCTCAATCTTCAAAAGTGTGCATTCGGGGTAACATCAGGCAAGCTTCTGGGATATGTCATCAGTCAAAGAGGAATAGAAATTGATCCATCTAAGATCAAGGCTCTAATCGAAATGCCGCAACCCGAAACAGAGAAGGAGGTTAGAGGATTTCTAGGCAAGGTGCAATTATATAAGCCGATTCATATCAAAGCTTACAATGTGATACGTGCATATTATATAGTGTTTTTAGCCTATTTTAGCACGTATTTCCATGCATTTTTGTACTGTTTATATAGTATTATGCCCCGAATTGGCTACTTTGGTTCGTTTTGTCCGTTTTGTAGAAATGAACGCGAAAGTAGTGGAATCGTACCATTTTTTCGTCCTTTTTGCATGCATTTTGAGGAGACGGGATTTTCCAGAGTGAGATACTGCATTGGAATGCGTAAAGGCACGGTTTACGAGGCAGTCGGGTACGAGATTGGGCTGATTTGAACGAAGAAGGCTCGATCGAGTGGTTTTATTACTCGATCGAGTGGTTTTTATAGCTATGGTTGATCGATCGAGTAGTTATTTACTCGATCAAGAAGTGCTTAAAAGTGAGGTTACTCGATCGAGTTACTATTCTACTCGATCGAGTAGATTTTCTAGAGTTTTGCTCGATCGAGTGGATTTATTCTACTCGATCGAGTGGTTTGGTCTGGCGTGGGCTTTAATTAGCCCGTAAGCTTGTTTTAGCTTTTGGACTTAGTTTATTTTCTATTTAAACGCAACTTTACTAGGTCATTAGCATCTATCTTTGATCTATTCTTTCATCATCGACGCTTTATCTTAGTTTTTCATCTATCATTTTCATACTTCACTGTAACTTTGCTTTCGGGATTATTTCGCTCGCATTTGTGTGTTCTTTACGCCGGATTCTCACGATTGTAATCTCTTTCTCCTTTCTTAATAATAATCTTTATTTCATTTGCTTTAATCCCTTGTTCTGCTTTATTTACTTTCTGCCCTAATTCTCTCTTATGCACTTTATTTATTATTTCATTATGTCTATTGTTAGTTCATTATTTGTTGTTAGTTTTGATAATATTAATAGCGACATGAGTAGCTAAATCTAATTCATGTTGGGATTAGGGAATCTACGGTAGAAATGTGACGATGTAGTGAATAGTTTAGATGAATTAATTGTGAGATTATGTCACCATAGCAATTTAACTGTATTTTACCGACTTAGTTGAGTGCACGCTTCTGAGTCACCCTTTAATCTGGCTAAATTTAATCCTAGATCGGAAGATTGGACTAAATAGGCCTACAATGAACAGTAGACTACCCTGACGAGGACGAAAGTTAAGTTAGTGGAAGTTTAGGGTAGAAAGTGGACCGGAAGGACCTTTCCATATCCGTCTCGCATTAATTTGTCTAAGTTGTTTACAGTTGAGTCACTGGACTACCGTAGTGAACCAAAATCCTGACATGTCCCTTCTCTATTTGATAGTTTAATTCTATTTTCCTGCCTTTACTGCTCTTGTCTCTGCTTCTCTTTCCTTTAAACCTTTTAGTTTAGAAAACCTATTTAAACAACCCCCCATTTGTGACCAAATAGACGGACTTTTACAGATATCTTGCCTCCCTGAGGAGATCAACCTGACTTCCCTAGCTATATAGTTAGTTTAGTTAGTTTATTTTTGATAGGTACACGACAGACGTATCAAATTTTGGCGCCGTTGCCGGGGAGGCAATTGCCCTATCTGTCTTTGTTTCGTTTATTTTATCCGTCTCAGGGAATTTTTATTCCTTAAGGCAGTTCTTATTTTTTTTCTTTCAGTGTTGTTTATGCCCAGGTCAGACAGGTTTGAGTTAGTTTCAGCTGATTCAGAGCCAGAGAGACTATTCAGGCATAGACTCCGTCTGCAGAGAAAATCACGAAAGGAAGACTTGAGTACTTTCGAACCAGAGCTTCACCATTTTCTTTTCGCAGAAGACCAGTCTTTAGTAGAAAACATTCCTATTTCTGCAGATCAACCAGTAAAGATGCCGAACATTGCTAGTCACTCAGAGCCTAAAGCTTCATAAATTCCCAAAGGTTTCAATCTCCAGACTGAGGATGGGAATACATTTGACATCCGTCCTTCCTATATCAATCTGGTGGAGAGAAATCTCTATAGAGGTGTGGCAGGTGAAGACCCGAGGAAGCATATGGAGGTCTTTACGGACTATTGTTCTACTATCCCCGCCACAAAGGGGATAACTCAAGACAAGATTAAGGAGGTTCTGTTTCCTTTGTCCTTGACCGATGCAGCCAGGGAGGGGCTGACTGATTTGGACCGTACGGCCGCGGGGGTTACAAACTGGGAGACCCTTGCTCTTGCTTTTTATAAGAGATATTTCCCTCCAAAGCGCACCAATCAGCTGAGGGCAAAGATTACGAGTTTCAAGCAGGCACCTGATGAGACTCTCTATGAAGCATGGTCCCGTATTAAGAAGTTGGTGAGGTCTCTTCCTCACCATGGTTTTGACCCGTGGTTTCTTTCCAACCAGTTCCACAATGGGATGTACGATGATCACAGAGCCGTACTTGATGCGTCATCTAATGGGAGATTCCAAGAGAATACTGACGATGATAAGGGATGGGCCCTTATTGAAGAGATGGTAAACCACAGTGCTGAGTATGGAAACCCGAGAGATGGTATTAGAACAGTTCATGCAGTCGATAAGCAAGTTGTGGCTCAGATGGAAGCCATAAATGCTAGATTTGATAAGTTGGAGTTACATTCTACTGCGGAGCCTCAGACGGCCCATATGCTTACTAGAGGGGAGACTGTCGCATGTGAGAGGTGTGGTAGCAACGACGGCCATACTGCTGTTGGCTGTCTTACAGAGAATGAACAGGTCCTTGCCTTTCAACAATATAAGCAAGGAGGGGGTTCCTATTATAACAACCAAGGGGCAGTTCATCCCAACTTGAGGTGGACTAGTCAAAATGTGCTTAATCCTACCCCTCCTCCGCACCAGCAGCAGCCGTATGTTACTCCACATAAGAATCAACAAGGCTTTCAGAAGCCTCCTTCCTTCCCTCCTCCTAATCACGGTGCATCATCTTCCGGAGGGGTGAGTGAGATAGGTGAGCTAAAGACGATGTTGCAATCTTTTACAAAGCAGTGGTAGCTGAGTGACCAACAAAAAGATGCATCTATAAAGGCACTTGAAACTCAAGTTGCCCAGTTAGCCGCGAACCAGTCCACAAGGAAACCGGGTCATTTACCATCACAAGCTGAAAAAAATCCACATGAGACGGTAAATTTAATCAATTTGAGAAGCGGTCGTTCATATGAGGGACCGGAAGTGTTGAAATCAGACCCGAGGAAGGAAAATATAGCTGATGAACAGTGTTCTGTCAAAGGAAATGAGCTAACGGCTAGAAAGTCCTCGATCGACTAGTTTCTGGGGGTCGATCGAGTAAAAGTGTTGAAGAAAGTACTCGATCGAGTGTAATTTCTACTCGATCGAGTAAACAGGAAAAGGCAACTGCTCGATCGAGTGAAATTTCTACTCGATCGAGTGACTCTGTTGAAGAAACTATTCGATCGAATGGGAATTTTGGTCGATAGAGTAGTATGGATAATGGACAGCTTGATCGAGAGCCTGCTAGTGCTCGATCAAGTGAGAAATCACCAGAAAGACCTCTTTCGAGAGGAAAGAAGCGTCCAAAGGATATGGAGCTTGATCCGGCTGACACGTTGGAAGAGAGGAAACAGGGACTCGAGATACCCATCACGGTTCTCTTCCCGAGGCGTCTGCAGAGTACTAAAGCTAATCAACAATTTGGCAAATTTGCCGAGACCCTGAGAAGCTTGCAGGTCACTGTGCCATTCATCGAACTGCTGACACAGGTACCCTCTTACCTTAAATTTATGAAAGAAATTTTATCGCGTAAAAGGCACATTCATGATCATGAGACGGTAGCTTTGACTGAGGTAGGAACGGCCCTAGTTCAGAATAAGTTACCTCCCAAGCAGTCAGACCCGGGTAGTTTTTCGATTCCGTGTCATATTGTTACCCATTTAATTGATAACGCGTTATGCGATCTTGGCGCTAGCGTGAGTGTCTTACCGTTGTCTCTGACTAAAGACTTGGTTTGACAAAGTTTAATTGCACCAACATGACTGTTCAGATGGCCGGCCATAGCATATCACGGCCATTAGGTGTAATAGAAGACATACCTGTTAAGATCGGGAGGTTCTTTATTCCCGTTGACTTTGTTGTACTTGACATCCCCGAAGATGCCCATACCCCTATTATTTTAGGGAGACCATTCTTGTTTACTGCCCGTGCAGTAATAGATGTCGGGGGTAAGACATTGACTTTTCAGGTAGGGGACAAGGAATTGATATTCCATCAGTCTAACTTCCGGAGGTGCTCCCATGCAAGCTTAGCCTTGCAATGCTCTCTCTTCTATTGACCCTCATATTGACACTCCAAATGAAAATTTGGAGCATTGTGCCGCTATTGTGACCCCTCCGCCTCAGGTTGAGAGCAAAAAGGAGGAAAGTTCGTTTGTTTTCCTTGTTGCAGGTACAGATGAAAATAATGCAGGAGCTGTCAAGGGGCGTTGTGCAATTAATGTCATTCAAGGTGGGAGTGATAGTATTAAAGCCGGTGAGAAATGAGCAAGGATGAGAAAAGTTCGCGCATATGTGGATGTCAACTATTCTCCTCCGAATGATTCAAGTTCAAGCTCATGGAAGCTGAAGAGGACGATCAATGTTGCTGAGATGACGTCCTCCAGTCAGGAGCCCTCCAAGGGGCTACTGAATTTGTAATACTACGGTTTTATGAGTCTCTGGGTACTCTATCGAGTAGGCCTTACTCTGTCGAGTAAGGGTGTGTTGCGGTTTTAAAATAATTTCTGACCTGTTGGGTACTCGATCGAGTAACCTTGATACTCGATCGAGTACCTCAGCTACTCGATCGAGTAGCTCGGTTAGCGGGTGATAATTCGACGGGCTTTGTTAATAACACGGATTAATATATAAATCTTTCTGTCACTTTCATTATACACCTTTACAAACCTAATAACATTAAAACGGAGATTCAAGTTACGTTCTTCGCTTTCATCCGTGTTGTTGACAAATCCCGGAGCTTGAGAGGTCGGATTCCATCGTTCTTTATACCTGTGTGATCCTTGCGTCGAGGGTAAGATCTACATACCAATTTTATAGTATTTCGTTAAGTTTCGTTAAACCCTAATTTTGGGATTGGGGGTTTTTGTTATGTTTCTTGATTGGTAGCAATTGCATGATTATATGTTAGGAGGAGGATTCGTAGGAGAGGAATTTTGATACAAATTTGTTGAGACCGTCGATTGTGTTCTTGCCCGGTAGGGTTTCCCTACTCGGTATTATTTACATAATGTGTGGTGATTGTCTTTGTAATTAGTGTGGTTGATTGATTCAGACGGTTGTGCTTATACATTGTTGATAGATTCGGACGGTTGTTGATATTGTGATTGTGATTGTTTGTCTGTGGTTCTCGAGATGCGTTCTCGTCTGAGTGGAGTCACTTGCGAGAGTGGCTTCACGCCCTAGTTTCGCCCTTCGTGGAACCCGCCACGGAAGGGGATGTGCACATTAATGGGACGGGGTTATCGCTCGGTATGATGAGCGGGGCTTAGGTGGGAACGGCAGGCTGCGGTCCCCCAGCGGCGGGTCGTCCGGTGGACGATCGGTGACGGAGATGGAGTGGAGTGCCGATTGTGTATGATTGCTTGAGCCGTGTTGGTTGTTGTCTTGTTGATTATATAACTTGTGTAAATAGTATCGACCCCGTTTAAACGTTTTAAAAGCGTGGTGATCTATTCGGGGTGGTGAGCGATTATTGAGCGGTATGATATGACGCGTATGGGATAGGCTGGGATGAGTCATCACGTGGCGTTAGAAGTCTTCATTTGTGTCGACGGTGTTTTATAGCTTTGATAGTTTTAGCGATGAGACCGTCGAGAATGTTGTATTTCGATTTATCGGTTTTGGTTTTGATCATGTAATCACTTAAACTATTTACTTTTAAGTATGTTTCGTTATTGTCTTATGATTATCATTGCCTCGGATAACCGAGATGGTAACATCCTTATACCTAGGTGGTCCTGGTAAGGCACTTGGAGTATGGGGTGTTACAAAATGGTATCGTAGCGACAATCCCGAAACCCGTAACCAATGAACCCAATGAATATAGGGAGTCAATTAAAATGAACCCGGGTAAAGGTTGTAGGAGCTAATGCAAAGACTTGGGAGACGTCCTAAAGTCGCGAACTCGCCCTATAATTTTGAACCGGTCACCATGGGATATAAGTCGGGATCGCTATGTGTTTACTAATGCTCTATTGCGTGTGTTGGATGGATGAGTGTTATATAGTTGAATGGATGTATGGTGGAAAAGATGAAGGTAATTTTTTTTTTATGATAACCTGAATTGTGATGGGAATTACTACTGGTTACTATTGTGTATATGCATATGGTTGCGTGCATATAATTGGATGAATAAGTTGTATGAATACGGGTATGAATGTGATCTATGATTTGGTTGAAAAGATGAGTTAAGGAATTGCATGAGAATATGAAATTCATGTGGAGAACATGTTTATGTGATGGAAGTGGATTTTCTACTTTTGCTATGTTAGTAACATGTGAATAGGGGATTTCATGTCGTATATTATGTTATTGTGTACGTGAAGTTATAAAATAAGAGCATGTGGGTAAATCGTGATTGACAAGTTAAATAATCTATGTGCATGATGAATGTTGTTGCTTGGCTTTTGAACATAGTAACATATGATTAGCAATACTGGTTTTATGAGTACTGAGTCGTTTTGTCTACCTTGTGGTTGTTTAAGTCGTTTGGGAAGTAAAAATCAATAGTTATGTCGTCTGATTACAGCAAAGTTGTCTTTAAACTGTTATAACTTGAGATGCATAAATGATCTTAAATTGATTCCAATTGGAGGTGATAGTTTGTCCTTTTACGATTCTAACGATAGGTCACATGCCCAAAACGACCAAGAAATGAGCGAGTTATGATTATTTTACGAAAACTGGACAGTGCTGAGAAATGTATAGGTACTCGATCGAGTAGCCTTGGTACTCGATCGAGTATGGGGGGACTCGATCGAGTACGTCAGTTACTCGATCGATTACTCGATCGAGTAATCCTGGTAATTTGTTTTACGTGCTTCTGATCTTCACCTACTCGATCGAGTAAGTCACTTACTCGATCGAGTGGCCTGTACTCGATCTAGCGACCCCTGTTTTGGGTCATATGCTTATCTTTTGAATTCGTTGCATATTTTGTTTAATTCAAAGTTGTTATTTTGCTTCTTTATGCATTGTTTTACATGTACGTTGGTCTTGACGCGTAAGTTACCCAATCTTGTGGTGTAGTGAGTGGCACCTGTGGTGAGTATGAGTTCGGTGGGAGGACATGAGTTATACGTGGTTGTGATAGATAGTGGAAAAAGAAAAGGAAGATCGTTATGGCTTAATTGAGACATAGAGCATGTTTTCTAAGATGAAATGAGATGAGTGATATGGTTGTGTGTTGAGTAACGTAAAAGTGAATGTGGGCAAGGGATGATGTGAGTTTATGGAACGTGAGAATGAAAAGATTGAAATGAGGGACGCAAATGGTGGCATCTTGAGATGTGTAAAGAATCATGGAGGGGGATGGTTAGGAGTCGTGTGGGTTAAGAATATACATAGTGAAAGTTCGTTTTAAAAGGGTGAGAAGAGTAGTATATAGTGAACTTTGTGGAGACATGTCGCGAGGTGGATTTGTAGACAAGAAATGAGTTTGGGAGATTTGGTTTATTAAGAGATGAAACTACTGTGTGATTTCTTTGGGCAATTAGCGGTATGAAAGGAATTTTGATTTCTAGAGATGTAATTGTTGAACAGTAAACATTGATTCTATGGATGGATTAGTGGCAAGGGTGATTGATGACATAATAAGAGAATATTTGTGATAAGAAAGAGTGAGATGATATCGATATGAAATAATTAGATGTGAGTTTTGGAGCAGTGAGAAAGTAACCGGAATACTAAAGAGTTAGGTAGAAGTGATAAGGAGTTGAATGGTTAATTGATTTTGTCGAGTGTACAAGAAAAGAATGAGGGGAGTAAAACTAGGAAAATGTTGACCGGAGTTATGTGACATAAAAGTAAGGAATCGTCGAGATGTATGATACTATCAAGAGTAAGTAAGTTAATGGTTATACAGAAGTTTCAGGACAACATGATTAATCATGAGTCTCGAGGAATTAAGGGAGTAAGAAGTTGGTGGAGAATTTGCACGATAATAGACAATTGGTGGAGAGTTAGATGAAAATACGAGTAAGATAGTATTGGGAATGATGTTGATGTAATTTTGTTGGTGAATTTGATGATAGTTATTTGGAATGTTAACCGTAGATAGGAAAGAAATCGTGATGTTTAGAGATGAGTGAAAGAGGTTTGATGTCTGGACAATGGTGGTGTTATGGTTTGTGACTAATGGTTAAGAGTGATGGTATATTAGAAAGGTAGCAATTCAAAAGAGGTTGATTTGGTAGGGACCTGATTGTTGTGTATAATTGTGAGAAGGTATAAGATGTGGTTAGATGAGGCGGATGCTAATAGTTGAATAGTAATGGTATGGTTATACTTAGCAGGAAGTGATGGTTGTGTGAATGGGGGAAAATGTTATGAGGGGCATATGAGTTAAGCTCAGGCGGCAGGTAACCTATCTTGAGTGGTAACTTACGTGATCAGGATTAACTGGTTGGATGTGATTACGGGTCTGTGATATATATAAATGTTTGTGTGAGGTTTTGACCTTACAAGTCGTGATATGGTGTGATTATCATAAATTTTTTATTTGAATGTTCTGTAATGCATGTTGGGTACGCTAATCTAATTGAATGATGATTAAAAAGGTAATAATTCGAGTGATCTGGCATGACTGGTTATATTTGTATGTATTCATGATACATGTCAATATGTGATATGGTAAGGGGATGATATCCATGAGGTTATCTGTTTAATTCATATAATATGTTGTGATGTGATTTAGTAAAGTGGATTTGAATAAGTTTTTCTTGTCTGAGAAGTTATTTTGAGTCAGTGTTTGTGGGAATTGTATGTAGCTGTGATGTCTATCGATGTGGTTGTGGTGCCTCGGGTGGTGATTCGGGCACTGTATTTAGTATTGTGATGCGGGTATTTTCGCACCGTGGTGTGGCTGTTGGTGGCGGTGTTGCGATGTCGTCACCGGTTGTGGTGGAGTAGGCGGGATGATTATGATTCGAGTTTCGAAAGTTCATACCAGTCATACATAGATTGTTGTTTTGTTTGATGTTGCTTCCTGTGAGTTCCAGTTTGTACAGATAGACAGTTGTCTTGTTTATTGATGTTTCTTACCAGTTAAGTCTTGGTATGTGGGTAGAGTATGATATAAATAGAGTTGTATATGTTTTCGTTGTTGTCAAGGTATAGTGATATTCCGTTGATGGGACACGGTTGTGAGAAGTGGTTACAGTAATTTTGATCTTGTTCTAGATAAGGCTTTAGTGGACATGGTAATGGCAAGTGATTCGTAAAACATGTGTGGTAATGATCTGATATATGCAGGTGGTTCATAATCCTTTGTTGAGACAGTGAGTGTAGGGTGTTGGGAATTAGTGTCATGTTAAGTTTTGTATGAGTTTTGCGGTAATAAAGAAAGGAACTTGAGGATCTAGTGTGAGTGTACGTAACAAGTGTGGATCGCGAGTTATGCTTTTGGCGATAAGAGTTTTATATAGTTTATATAAAGAGGTGTGTCATGTTGCGGTAATAGGGAACAAGTGAAGTTTTGGGTTAAGCTAAGGATTTTGTGGGATAGGTTAGGTGGTGTGACGAGTGAAGTGAAGTATGAGAGTTTTTTAAGTAAGAGAGCCTTGGATATGTGCATGGCGAGTGTTTAGGTTATAGGTGGTTATCTTTGACATGCGGTGGTGATGAGGATAATGTAGAGATATATCGAGGATTTAGTATTAGTGAGTTACGAGGACGTAACATTTATCTTAAGAGGAGTAGGATGGGATAAAAGAGATTTTGATGGGTGTGCATATGGTAATATATTTGGAAGTTTGAGTCTTGATGTAGAATAAAAGATTGATTCGTATTGTGGGTGATTTTATTAAAGGTCATGATCGTGCTTGTAGTAGCGTGATGTTTAGGAGTGTGAGAATATTTCACTAGTGTTGACAGTTGGGTGATGAGGTTATGAGTGTGAGTAAACTTCGAGGACGAAGTTCCTTTTAAGGGTGGTAGAATGTAACATTCCGTTTGATGTCTATGAGTGTCTTGATTTTGGATTTGATAGTGGATGATAGTATGGAGCTAGCAGCGTTAGAGGATGGTAGTTGGTTATGTATGGAGTTGGTGTCGTGAGAGATATATATGTGGTGGATACGATATCGTGAGTCATGTTAAGGAAGTAAACATAGTTGGTGGAGTGGGTGTTAGAGTTCATGTTTTATGTTTGGTCGAGTTCTTGAGTTCATAGCTATGTAGGTGTGTCTTAGTCAAGTTGGTAGGTTTGTTTTTATGTATGGGTTGAACTTCGGGGACAAAGTTCTTTTTAAGGAGGGAAGACTGTAATACTACGGTTTTATGAGTCTCTGGGTACTCTATCGAGTAACCTTGATACTCGATCGAGTAACCTTGATACTCGATCGAGTAAGGGGGCACTCGATCGAGTACCTCAGCTACTCGATCGAGTAGCTCGGTTAGCGGGTGATAATTCGACGGGCTTTGTTAATAACACGGATTAATATATAAATCTTTCCGTCACTTTCATTATACACCTTTACAAACCTAATAACATTAAAAGGGAGATTCAAGTTACGTTCTTCGCTTTCATCCGTGTTGTTGACAAATCCCGGAGCTTGAGAGGTCGGATTCCATCGTTCTTTATACCTGTGTGATCCTTGCGTCGAGGGTAAGATCTACATACCAATTTTATAGTATTTCGTTAAGTTTCGTTAAACCCTAATTTTGGGATTGGGGGTTTTTGTTATGTTTCTTGATTGGTAGCAATTGCATGATTATATGTTAGGAGGAGGATTCGTATGAGAGGAATTTTGATACAGCTGTTGAGACCGTCTGATTGTGTTGTTGTTCCAGGTAGGGTTTCCCTACTCAGTATTATTTACATAATGTGTGGTGATTGTGCTGTAATTAGTGTGGTTGATTGATTCAAACGGTTGTGCTTATACATTGTTGATAGATTCAGACGGTTGTTGATATTGTGATTGTGATTGTTTGTCTGTCGTTCTCGAGATGCGTTCTTGGCTGAGTGGAGTCACTTGCGGGAGTGGCTTCACGCCCTAGTTTCGCCCTTCGTGGAACCCGCCACGGAAGGGGATGTGCACATTAATGGGACAGGGTTATCGCTCGGTATGATGAGCGGGGCTTATGTGGGAACGGCTGCGGTCCCCCACTGGCAGGGTTGGTCCAGTGGACAGTCGGTGACGGAGATGGAGTGGAGTGCCTGATTGTGTATGATTGCTTGAGCTGTGTTGGTTCTTTGTCTTCGTTGATTATATAACTTGTGTAAATAGTACTGACCCCGTTTAAATGTTTTAAAAACTGTGGTGATCCATTCGGGGGTGGTGAGCAGTTATTGAGCAGGTATGATATGACGCGTCTGGGATAGCTGGGATAGCTGGGATGAGTCATCACGTGGCAGTTAGAAGTCTTCCGCTGTGTCAGACGGTGTTTTATAGCTTTGATAGTTTTAGCAGTAGACCGTCTGAGAATGTTGTATTTCAGTTTATCAGTTTTGGTTTTGATCATGTAATCACTTAAACTATTTACTTTTAAGTATGTTTCGTTATTGTCTTATGATTATCATTGCCTCGGGAAACCGAGATGGTAACATCCTTATACCTGGGTGGTCCTGGTAAGGCACTTGGAGTATGGGGGTGTTACAGAATTGCCTTGGGAAGTGAGCGGGGAAATGGCCCGTGTACCAACTTGTAAAAACAATTTTTAATTTTTCCGTTGAATTTCTTCTATTGCTTTTAATTAGGACAATTAGAATTTAGACAATTTTTAGCATAGATTAGAGACTATAGACTGTTACTTTGCGTATTTGGTATTTCGGGATATTTTTGCAAGTGTTTTTATGCAGGTTTGGGGAATTTTAAGCAAATTCAAAGGAAGAATGACGAATTCAAGAGCTTCCACGAGGAAAAGAGCTCGATCCAGTACTTCTTGTACTCGATCGAGTGAAATATGGTCGATCGAGTGATTCTATTTTAGTCGATCGAGTAAAGCAGAAATGGGGAGTTCTCGATCGAGTAGATGGATTCAAGAAGGACTCGATCGAGCAGTTTTAAACCACTCGATCGAGTAAAAGTGGAAATCACACAAAGGGAGTTTCTTTAACTTCCCTCTTTTTTTCATTCCTAATTCACTTATTCCCAATTTCTTTCGACCCCTTCCCCTTTTGCGATCAAAAACCCAATTTCCTCCATTTTTTCTTGCCCTTATACCAAATCCGTCACCTACATTGTGTTTATTGTTCATTAATTGACAAAAGCCCTCTACGTTCCCCTTGATTCGTGTTGCTTTACTCAGTCTATTACGGGTATTAGGGTTGCGGTTTTTTCGATCAAAAAATCGCTGTTTTTGCTTGTTTCTTGCCGATTAATTGCTATTTGTGGCTTTCTAATTATCAAGTAAGTGATCCCTACACCTCTTTGCATTTTAATTTCATAAATTTTGCTTATTATAAGGTAAAGTAAGATTAGGGTTTTGATATTCCTTACTTAGTCGAGTTTTTCGACTATAACTGTCATTGCTTGCCCTATTTGTCTTGCTTGATGATCATTTCCCATGCCTCATTGCTTTCACGTGTTTAATTTCGAATTTTGCGAGAAATATGCGATACGGGTTCATTACAGTCGAAATTTTCGACTGTAAGCTTGGTCTTTGCTGCTGTCACATGCTTAATTGCTTCGATTGTTGCTTAATTTCATGCCATTGAAGCCTGCTACCCCTCCCCTATCGCTGTTTACATGCTTCTATTCGAAATTTTTGAGGACAGTTGGGAATTTATGTGCTGAAGGTCGAATCTTTCGACTGGTTAGGGGAATTTTCATGCCGATTTCATGCTGATTTTCATGCTATATAGCTGTTATTCTTATCAATTCCCCTGCCCTATTTATTCAGGATGGATTCTAGCTCGATGCCTTCGTCGAGCTCTTCTTCGCGATTCGTCTTTGTCCACATGCCGAGACGGTAGTCCCGCATTACTACCGTCTCTCCGCACCGCCTGCACTTCGTGTTCTTAGTTTCAGCCACGGAATCGTTTTTACACTGCTAGCACTTCTTTGCTAGCCTGTTTAGTTGCCACTTGATCCACGACCACCACCACTACTAGCACTGCTGCTAGTCTTTCTCCCTCAGTGGTGGTCACAACAGCCACAGCCTCTATTCCAGCCACGGTGAGCACACATGTGGCGGACTCACCAGCAGTTGCAGCTGCTTTTCGGGCGGCTCTAGTTCCTCACACCGTCACTCCATGGGCTTCTACTTCGGGTTCTAGAGGCCGGGGCCGAGGTCGTGGACGTTCCCGTTCTACGCCAGCTCCTAGCACTTCTACTTCTGCTGCTCCTTCTGGCACGGTCACTGTCCGAGGGGACAACTCCCTCGACTCTCACCCCGACTACCCGCAGGTAATTTTCGTTAACGGTGTACATCGTAAGAGGTTTTATAACCTCATTGGCTGTGAGTCTTTACCTACCCGGTTCTTAGATAAACCGGCACTTGAGAGACTCGGCATCTACGAGTCAGTTTGTGAGCTTTTACGGGGCACGGGGATGGCCGGACTCATTACTATGAGTGGCCGTACTTTTTTGGAGCTGAGTCTTGAGTTCCTCAGCTCCTTCACCTTCTCCTCCGGGGCACACGTCGCTGCCCCCACTAGTTCTTCTATGTCTTTCCGGTTGTTCAACCGGACTTTTTCGATGACTTTGGGGGAGTTTGGTAGCATACTTGGACTTTCCTCTACGGGCGACACTACAGCCCTTAGGAGGGTCGTTCGTCAGCTTTGGCGGACCTTGGCCCAGGCCACCTTTTCCGAGCGAAAGCTCGCGCAGGTCCACCTTCCCCCTGCCCGTTACTTTCTTAGACTGATGGGGAGCACCATTTTTGGCCGGAAGGAGCCAAACAACATCAACAACAACGAGCTCTCCATCTTAGGCGGTTACCTGAACATTGACTGCGAGGGTCCTATTACCCTCAACATCGCCTATCTGACCGCCTAGTACTTCCAGGCCCAGGGGGCGAAGGTCACGGGATCTATTGCCTGCGGTGGCATGGCCACCATTCTTGCCCGTTCCCTTTTCCCTGTCTGGCCTCGTGACTTACCGTACCTTGCGGGAGAGAGGTATTTGAGCCTGGCTGCCATGCACTCTCAGCATTGGCTGACCACAGACTACCAGACATGGAAGATAGACGGTTCCTTGTCTGTGGAGCTACCTTGTGACACTCTCCCCCGTCTAGCCCCTTTGCCTACTGTCGCTAGGGGCGCCCGACTGCCACCTCTACCTGACTACCACCTTTCACTCCGCCCACCTACTACTTTACCAGCAGCTAAGAAGCGGCGTAGACTTGAGACTGGAGAGGGGTCCACACCTTCTGGGAGCGGCCAGCCTTCCACGGCCACTCCTACACCTACCCCGATCCCTATCTCCACTCCTACTCCTGCACCCACCAACCAGACACAGGCACAGCCGGTCCTACCGGCTAATTTTTTACCTCTGCCACCCTTTGAGGTGTCCTCGGTCATGGACCAGGGGCGTCGTGACGGTTTGTTAGTTGAGATTGCAGAGAGACAGGCTCGTATGGAGCGGGACTTAGCCTTGACTTTATTCCCTCTATACGAGCACCACTTGAGTCGACACCGTCCGATCCCAAAGGGTTGGCCACACCCTTCCTTTTACCGGTACCCGGCTGAGGGTTACCCGGAGCCTGCTGAGGAGGAGGAGGAGGACGAAGACCCGGAGGTGGCAGCGGAGAGAGATCGAGCTGAGCAGAGGAGGAGGAGAGAGCAGGAGGTGGGCCCGGACTACACAGTGAGGGTGGAGGACGTGCGCGACAGCGACGAGGAGGCTGATGAGTAGCTACTGGTCTACTCACTTCCCCAGTTTTCTGGATGGTTTGGGGAAGTTCGTGTTTTGTATGTCCTTCTCACTCTTTTATTTTTGTCTCCTTTTTATTTTATTTTATTTTATTTTTTTATTCTTTATTGGTTGTATATTCCCGTTCCCCTGTATATATATGTTGGTGTATGCTGGAGGACAACGAGGGCGTTGTCCGTTTTGGTTTGGGGAGGGTATTGCATCCTTTTGAGTTTGCATTTGCATTTGTTTTGCATTCACGTTTATCTATTTTAGCTTGCATTGTTTATTTATTTCATCAAAAAAATCAAAAAAAAAAATTAGAAAATTTCAAAAATTCAAAAATATGCACGTTTATTTTTGCATATAGGTTGAGTCAGAACGGTAGATTTCCGTGATGAAACTGCACTATAACTTGTCATTTTTACTTGAGCCTTGCACTTCTGTTGATAGTTATTAGCTTTGTCATATGCATAGTCTACGAGTTTCTGTTCAAATATAGCTGACTGTTTAGACTTGACCTGATAAATTGGCAAACTACTTCATAAATTCTGATGTTTAGAGCCCATAACTGGTGACATTCATGACCAGTTCATTAGGAATTGAGAGTAGTACTCCTTGCATAGCATGTTCATCATTTTTGCACTTTTATGACATTCAATTTCTTGTCAAATGCACACATTCGGGTTTGTGGTTGGTGTCACATGCAGGGAGGTGCTTGCAAATTTTCCCTTTTTATTTTTCACCCATTCAGCTCCACTTAAGCCAAAACTTGCCTTTTTGACCCATTAGCTACATCCCAAACTGAGCCTGCCTAGTCAAGCTAGTTTAGTATGTCTTTTGTGTTATGATTTTCCGTCTGCAGTTTGGCTCGTATCATTTGATTGGAGTTGGTGTATATAAAGGAAGAGAGAATGAGAATGAAAAAAAAAAGAATTGAAAAAAAAAAGAAAAAAAAAAGAGGAAAAACGTGAATATAGAAAGGAAAAAAAATGAAAAATGAAAAAAAAAAGGGAAATCACGTGTACAGTGAAGAATCAAAAGAGTGAAAAGTTGAAAAAATCGAGCTGGTTTGTATTTTTGAGTCCGTCTGTATTCATGTCTGTCTTGTGACGGTCTCACTCCTCCGTTTTATTCCATATTTTGGAGGAGATTGTGTATGAGATTAGTGAGATGTGTGCCTAATGAAGGGCACTTGTACTCTATTTTTCAGTCAGTTGAGATTCGGATGGTTTATTATGGTCCTGTTAGGAACTAGCTTGACGCTTTTACCTCCACATTACCATAACTTGTTTTGCCTTTTCTCACCTGAACCTCACTATTCCCATATTATTTGTAAGCCCTCGGCTGTGACGGACATTATTGGTTGGAGTGTGTGCATTAGTACTTGAATTGTCTTTCATTTTTGTTGCATGCATGCTATGTAGGTCGCAGTTAGGTGAGTGACTGTTTTTCCTTCTCTCTTTCACATATAACATTCACCCTTTGATTCATGAGAGAAGAGTGACCACGAGAGAGTCCGATTTTGTTGGTCTTGCAAGGTCGATAGGTTGGCTATATTTTTGAACAGCTTATAACTCGTTTGCGTATTGACTACTTAGCTATAACTGTTAATCTTTGTTGCATTAAATTGGTTCAAGTTAAGCTAGCTCTGAGTTTTCATTTCCGTTCCATTAGTTGCATTTTAGTTTACTCGAGGACGAGTAAAGGTTCGGTTTGGGGCGATTTGATACGTGCATATTGTATAGTCTTTTTAGCCTATTTTAGCACGTATTTCCATGCATTTTTGTACTGTTTATATAGTATTATGCCCCGAATTGGCTACTTTGGTTCGTTTTGTCCGTTTTGTATAAATGAACGCGAAAGTAGTGGAATCGTACCATTTTTTCGTCCTTTTTGCATGCATTTTGAGGAGACGGGATTTTCCAGAGTGAGATACTGCATTGGAATGCGTAAAGGCACGGTTTACGAGGCAGTCGGGTACGAGATTGGGCTGATTTGAAGGAAGAAGGCTTAATCGAGTGGTTTTATTACTCGATCGAGTGGTTTTTATAGCCATGGTTGATCGATCGAGTAGTTATTTACTCGATCAAGAAGTGCTTAAAAGTGAGGTTACTCGATCGAGTAGATTTTCTAGAGTTTTGCTCGATCGAGTGGATTTATTCTACTCGATCGAGTGGTTTGGTCTGGCGTGGGCTTTAATTAGCCCGTAAGCTTGTTTTAACTTTTGGACTTAGTTTATTTTCTATTTAAACGCAACTTTACTAGGTCATTAGGATCTATCTTTTATCTATTCTTTCATCATCGACGCTTTATCTTAGTTTTTCATCTATCATTTTCATACTTCACTGTAACTTTGCTTTCGGGATTATTTCGCTCGGATTTGTGTGTTCTTTACGCTTCTTGATTCTCACGATTGTAATCTCTTTCTCCTTTCTTAATAATAATCTTTATTTCATTTGCTTTAATCCCTTGTTCTCGCTTTATTTACTTTCGCCTAATTCTCTCTTATGCACTTTATTTATTACTTCATTATGTCTATTGTTAGTTCATTATTTGTTGTTAGTTTTGATAATATTAATAGCGACATGAGTAGCTAAATCTAATTCATGTTGGGATTAGGGGATCTACGGTAGAAATGTGACGATGTAGTGAATAGTTTAGATGAATTAATTGTGAGATTCTGTCACCATAGCAATTTAACTGTATTTTACCGACTTAGTTGAGTGCACGCTTCTGAGTCACCCTTTAATATGGCTAAATTTAATCCTGGATCGGAAGATTAAACTAAATAGGTCTGCTATGAACAGTAGACTACCCTGACGAGGACGGAAGTTAAGTTAGTGGAAGTTTAGGGTAGAAAGTGGACCGGAAGGACCTTTCCATATCCATCTCGCATTAATTTGTCTAAGTTGTTTACAGTTGAGTCACTGGACTACCGTAGTGAACCGAAATCCTGACATGTCCCTTCTCTATTTGATAGTTTAATTCTATTTTCCTGCCTTTACTGCTCTTGTCTCTGCTTCTCTTTCCTTTAAACCTTTTAGTTTAGAAAACCAATTTAAACAACCCCCCATTTGTGACCAAATAGACGGACTTTTACAGATATCTTGCCTCCCTGAGGAGATCGACCTGACTTCCCTAGCTATATAGTTAGTTTAGTTAGTTTATTTTTGATAGGTACACGACAGACGTATCACTATGATCTGCGAACCCCTTTTCAAAAAGCTCAAGAAAACAGATCACACCATATGGGACGATGACTGCCAAAAGGCATTTGACAGAATTAAGGAGATACTAGCCAAACCACCAGTGCTCATGCCTCCTCAACGAGATCAACCTCTTGGTTTATATCTCACAGTGACCGAAACACCCATGGGGGCTATGATCACGCAAACTGTTGGGAAAGAAGAAAGAGTTATCTACTACCTTAGTAAGAAGTTCTTGGAGTATGAGTGCAAGTACACACCTCTCAAAAAGAAATGCATCGCTCTTGTGTGGGCAACAAAGAAGCTACGCCATTACATGCTTAGTTACTCTGTCAAGTTGTATTCCAAGATGGAGCCTGTCAAATACCTCTTCGAAAAACCCGTTCTCAACGAATGCTTGGCAAGATGGACCTTAATGCTCTCAGAGTTCAATCTTAAGTATGTACCTCTGAAAGTTATAAAGAGGTGCGCCGTTGCCGAATTCTTCGCAGATAATCCTATCAACGACACCCAAGCAATAAACACGTGGTCATTTCCAGATGAGGATATACTACAAACCAATGTCGACTCTTGGGACCTTTATTTTGATGGAGCATCGAATCTAAGTGGATTTGGAATAGGAGTGTTGCTCATTTCTCCTGAAGGTGAGCATATACCACTCTCTGTCAAACTCGAATTCGAGGTGACAAATAATGCAGCAGAATATGAAGCTTGCCTCATTGGGCTACGAACAGCGGTAAGTTTAGGCATCAAGAATCTTTGAGTTCACGGAGACTCATCCTTGATCATCAACCAAATTACGGGGTCTTGGAAAATTCGAAGTGAAAGTCTAGCACCCTATCAGGCTAGGATAGATCAAGTTGCCCAATTCTTCGATCAGATCACTTATCTACACCTACCTCGAGAAGAAAATCAATTTGCATACGCTCTTGCAAAACTTGCATCTTTGATTAATATGCCAGACAACATGGCAAAAATGCCTTTATGCATCGAACGACGGTTAGAACCAGCCTATGTACACCAAATTACAGATGAAGAAGAAAATCCAGGGGAACCTTGGTTGCAAGCCATTCTAAACTTCAAGCTCAATGGTACATACCCACCAGATATGGATAAGAGGAGACAACGTGCTATATGCCTATTAGCTTCTTAATACCTTCTCATGCAGGGAGAATTGTACAAAAGAACACCTCTTGGTGTAGTCTTGCGTTGCCTTGATCATTCACAGGCACAAAAAGTGATGGAAGAAGTTCACGATGGAGAATGTGGTCCTCACATGAGTGGACCAATGATGGCAAAGAAAATCATGCGTCTGGGATATCACTGGACCACGATGGAGTCGGATTGTATCAAATAAGTCAGACATTGCCATAACTACCAAATCTTCGGGAATGTGCAACATGTCCCTCCTTCACTGCTTTACACCATGACATCTCCTTGGCCGTTTTCTGCTTGGGGAATCGACATCATTGGGAAGATCACCCTAGCCGGAATAGGAGGTCACTATTTCATTTTGGTAGCTATCGACTATTTTACTAAATGGGTCGAAGCAACATCTTATACTAGTCTTACCGCCAAAAACGTGGCAAGGTTCATACAAACCAATATCATATGTCGATATGGCTACCCACATGAGATCATCAGTGACAATGGATCACATTTCAAGGCTGAGACTGAGCAATTGCTAGCCAAATACAAAATCAAACACCACCATTCCTCGCCGTACAAACCTCAAACCAATGGCGCGGTAGAGGCAGCTAACAAGAATGTCGTCACTATCCTCAAGAAAATGATCGACAATTATCGCGATTGGCCTAACAAGATACCATTCGCATTATGGGGTTATCGCACATCAGTTAGGACGCCCACTGGGGCTACTCCTCTCTAATTGACTTACGGCATGAAAGCTGTACAACCAGTCGAGCTAGAAATCCCATCTTTACGCATTCTGCTTGAAAGTCAAATCCCAGAAGCTGATTGGAAGAGAGATAGATATGAAGAACTCGTCCTTTTGGATGAACGAAGGTTGCGCGCATTGCATAATGTGAAAACATATCAGGCACGTATCAAACGAGCCTTCAATAAACGGGTTAAGCCCAGAAACATCAAAGAAGGAGACTTGGTGCTCAAATCAGTCAGAGCTCTCCTACCTATCGATCCACGTGGAAAGTTTAAACCCAACTGGGCCGGACCTTTCTTAGTCAAGCCCATACTCTCGAGGGGTGAGGTTAGGATTACAGACCTAGATGGGAATGAATTTTCTAACCCAACTAACCTCGATCAATTGAAACGATATTACGCCTAATGTAGGACAAGAAACGCGCCTCGCGTAACACCCACGTGCCGCTCATGCGACACGAAATAAAAATGGCTCTTGGCCCGCTAAAATAAAGCTTATGTCACTTTGCTCTTGCATTTTGACACTTCGGCATCCTCATATCATCAAATAAATGGAGTTGTATTTTAGGAGTAAGTAAAGCTCATGCTTATTTTCTAGTTCACTACAAGCTCTTGCTTAAAACAATCATTCTTTTACATTTATTTGAACTGCGTGCAAGGGTTTGATTTCATTTTTAAATGAATACGTAGGCAATCCTTCACAGGATACAACCCATTATTTTAAATGTAAATAGAAGGACAATTGCATTTGAAATTCGACAAGAATAATAAAAGAAAATCACAATAGTTTCTTAACTAATTAATCTTTTATTCATTTGTTCCATAAATAATACTAGTATGCCAAATAATATAAAATGCCGAAATAAATGCTAGGCTAGGATTCTAAAAACCCCGCCGTTTATTACAAATAATAATAATAATAAATAGTACTATGACTAAGGCTATTCTTCCATTTTCCCTTTGCTTTGTCACCCTTGTCATACTTCTTGTCTCGACCATGAGCCGGGCGCTCTTGTGCTATCTCCGACCTAATCACCAAAGGTCTCTCTCGCGGTCTAGCCTTACTATTTCGATCCACCACCATCTCTGCGGCAGGAGCGGTCTTTGGTTTCTTCGACGGATGAACGACTCGGAATCCGGCCTCTTCCTCCTCCTCAGTCAAGTACTTATGGTTCTCCTTTGCTACTTCGTAAATCTTGTAGTCAATAGACTCGTGCTTCCTCAATTTCTCCCGCTCTTCAGAAGTAGCAGCCTTCCTCCATTGCAAGTATGAATCAGACACACATAAGGAGCCAACAGGAGAGGGTATGAACCACATATTCCTCTGAGCCCACTTGAGGGCCCACTCTCGACGAGACTCCGTAGTGTGTGTCAATGCAGTCTGAGGAACGGTGTCAAGCTTCAGAATCTTCTGCTTAAGGCCCACTTGCCTCATCAATCTCTCCGGGAAGATGCAAATCATAAATTCCAAGCTAGGGATGCGAACTGACCGAGTCGGGTCTAAAGATGAAACTCCAGTGACTGATCTGAGATGCCACCATGGCACAATCCACCGGATCAAGGGACCTCCTTCATTCTTTAGTTTATTCTCCCAATAGTTGCAAACCCGAGTGAAGTCCGCCATGTAGAGCCTAGTTCTCATTGCAATTGATCGAGCATGGTATCCTGGCACATTAACTGGGGGCTCGATCAACCACAGACGCTCCATAAGCCAAACCTGCAAAAAAGACGGGAATTAATCCCACATGGACAACCGAAAAAAAAACGGTTGGCACGTGGAAAGTAAGTTCTTACCTGCAAAATGATGGGACTTCCCAAATAAGGAAAATCGCGGTTGGCTTTTCTGTTGTCCAATCCCAGAATGATCTCTTCTAAACAAAGGCATGCTGGGCTTTTGCGCAGCTCCATTTGTTCCACTAAGCCCAAGAAACGAGGTTCCCCTCTCATCTCCTTCTCGACATGCCCTTGAAGGATATAACAGTGCAGTAGACAAAACCCGAATGCCCTGCGTCTCGCAACATAAGAAATAGAAGGGTCTTCCCTGTTTATGAATCGGTCAATAAAGTCAAACATGCGGACTCCTTTTGAGGTCACAAGACGGTCAACCTCAGCCTTAGTTAGTCCAAGAAAGTCTCTAAATTTACTTTTATACCCTTGAGAGCTAAAAGGTATAGCGGGTGCATTTTCTTGATCTCATCCTCCAATTGCAGCTATTTCTTCAGGTAAAGGACACATAACGCCTCCAGGAAAGGCGAAAACATGAAAATTTTGATCCCAATAATCGATATAAGCATCCAAGAAAGGTTTTAAGATCTTCACTAATTTGAGACTCAAGATCGATCCCAAATTAAATGCACCCATGTCATGTTTCTCAACGTTCGTGAACTCATTTGACCACTCCTTGAGACGGTTTTCGAAAGCATCCATGATCTTGAAATTTTTATGAAGATAATAGAGTTTTTATGAGATAGACGGAAGAAATATGGAGGAATTATGTGAATAAAAGCTTCCCCGACGTCTCTATTTATACTAAACGCAAATTCCTAATTTCTGTCGAGGTCTGACCAGCTGAGGAAACGGCTCAGCACCTGCTGCGCCTCTTCCCTAGGCTGATTTCCGTGATTTTCAGCTTTGGATCTTTCCTAATTTGTTTTGGCCATAATTTCCTATTCCTATAGGTTATTATTTTGGTAATTCCGTCAAATTACCAAAATTGTATATTTCCAAATTCTTTTCGGGTTCGCTTTTCGAGATGAAATCGACATTTTCGCTAAACGTGCACACTTACCCATTTCATTTTATTTTCTTTTTTTAGGGGAATCATTTCACTCCTCATTTCACACTTATACATTTCTTTTTAAGTTTTTTTTTAGGGGGTAGCCCTCCCTATTGTCCGGTCATTTTTTCCAGTCATTTTCGCTCATTTCTGGGCAATTTTTCGCGTTTGCGGTCATTTTTGCTCATTTACGGGTACTTTTTTACTTTTTCCTCATATTGCGTTAATTTAAGTCACGTGTATATTATGTGTTCTATGTGCAAATTCTGTGTAAATTTCGGCAGCATGACGGCACAAACCGTCGTCTACCAAACCTGTTTTCTAAGCTAACCTGCAGGAACTACAACCCAGCAGCAAAGGCACTCAGACCATCATATATACAACCAAAATGCAACATGTACATCAAACTGGGAGCTCTCGCTCAAAAGATGTCCGAAAAAGTACAAAATGAAGTCCAAAATGTACAAGTATATACAAGACGATCAACAACAAAAAGGGAAAAGCAGCTACTCCTGGTCGCTGCTCAACTCGGCTACGGTCGCCTCGAGAGTAGCAATCTCAGCGTCCCTGACATCCAACTCCCTCAACAGGCGAGCTGTCTCATCCTGGGACTGCGCCAGCTCGCGCTAAAGGTCACGCTCCCTCTGCAAGTGATGAAGAAATGCCTCAATCATTTCATTCAACCATTTCAAACAAAGCGCGAGAAATTACAACAAAATTCAAAGTAAAGAGAATGAGAGGTTCATACCTATCGTCCTCGGCCACCTGCAAGTGCCTCGATACTCGTGGCTCGTAGCCGGTTGGCCATCCTCCACAGCGGCACATGCTGGGATGGCGCCACCTGCATTTCAATAAACAAAAGGGTTTTCAAAAAAGAACGAATGCATTCTTATGCAATAAACAAATGTATTCTTATGCAACAAAGACAGCGAAAGACAGCCGAAGCTGGGGGCTTACCCTCCTTACTAAGTGCTGCCACTCCTCCAGGCCAGCATCCGTCACCTCCTCATCAAAGTCACGGATCTGTGAGATCGTCGTCATCTCCGCCGCGTCGGTGTACTAAAGTGTCTCCGGGTAAGCTAGGGGCTTAACGCCTGCCACCTCGATCTCCTGCGAAGTTCAAATGAATTCTTTATTCGACGATCATTCGTCAGTTTGTCAAAACAATTCAAAAAGGAAAGTAAAATACTTACCACGATTGGCCAGTACGCCAGCCTCTGGCGAACAAACAGAGAGTACTCCTCACCAGGAAGGAGAAGGCCGTCACCGCCGATGTCCGCCAAGTCAGCCTTCTCTCAGCGTCCTAAGGCTCCCTAAACATCGCCCGTGGAGGATCGACAGGAACCGTGAAAGTGTCACGAGGGCACTGACGAGTCAAACGCTCGCCCAGGTACCACACTGGTCCCATGGACATCCTCAACAGCAACCGACTCAAGCTCCTGAGTCGAAGGACCTCAGCCACGAAGGCTAGAGCGTCAGGGTAGTCCTCCCAGGGTCTAGGCATTCACTAAAACAAGCAAACGAAAGGTCATTCCTATGATCGGCTATAAACGGGAAAGGGGGTCATTCCTATGATTGCTCCAAAATAAAAATAACAATGAAGAAAAGTAATTGAAGATACTTACGTCGCTCAACTTCAGGGCATTCGGCGTAAGAAGAACGCTGACTCTTCTTACGACACACCACCCAGTCCCCCACGACAGGGTAAGCCCTCGGCTCAGGCTCCGTCCTCTTGGGCGCGAAGCCCGGAAAGTAGGAGTACACCCACGCTTGCAAAACAAGATAATCGATAACGATCTTTCACAATTCGATAGAAATGGAAATAAAAGAAGGAAGTAATGATCTTTCATGATGCGTAATAAAGTTTCATACCTCCAACAGAAGTCCAGGACCGACAGTAGCAGGAGAAGTCTCCTTCTCCATCAGCTCAGGACGAACCATGGCCCTCATGTAGCGAGTGAGGACCGCAAAGCCAGGAGTGACCCAGTCCCACCGACCCAGGTCACTCAAGTCAGAACGGAACGAAAGAAGCTTCATCGACAACCTCTCCCCCTTGTCTCCGAGGTAAAGCGAAGACAAGAACCACCAGAGCCACAAACGAGCCCTCTGCTCTGCAGTACAAGCAGGAGGGGTCACCTTCCTCCCATCCATAGTCACCGTCACTGGGGTCCTACCCGCAAAGTAGTCCCTGACGTAAGAGCTCGGCACCAGCCCGGGAACAGTAGGAGCACCCTCTGCCAGGTTCCAGCCAATCAGCCTCCTCGCCTCGGGCGAGTCCACTCTCATGGCCGTCAACGGCCACACCACAGCCTCATCTCCACACGGAAGACCAGAGATCATGCCGTAGTCATCCAGAGTAACCCCAACCTCCCCAAAAGGCATGTGAAAGGTCAAGGTCGTGTCCCAGTACCGATCAAGGAAAGCTCAAATCAGGCAAAGGTTAGTGATACCGTCGTCAGGTACCAAAAATAAATACCTAAGTACTACTAACAGAAGCTAGCGGTAAGTAGGGTCGATCTCCACAGGGAGGCAAAAATGAGATTTATCTGTTTTAAATTAGTCTGAGAGTAACAGGGGTAAAAAGATTTTTAACTAAACTAAAACTAAACTAAAGTAGAGGGAAGAAGAGAATGCGAAATTAACTAAAGAGAGTAGATCCGTGAGAGAGAGAAAAGCTAGGATTTCGGTGCACTACGGCTGCGACGGTCTAAGTAACTAAGATCTGGTCTGGGTAACATGAGAAGGGCAGTGAAAATCTCCTTCCGGTCTCAATTCGCCCTAGACTACTGCTGACTTAACTTCCGCCCTCGTCATAGTAATCTAATGCCTAAACAACTCTAGGTCCTTCCGGTCCACTAGGGTAGTCTATTGGTCATAGTTAGGTCTATTCTCTTCCAATCTAGGTCAGAAATTACCAAAGAGTCTAACTAGTCGATGCGCATCGATTCGCTAGACAAACAATTTAAAAAACTATGAGGCAATTCTAATTAATACCTGTTCTAGATCTAGATTAAATTAATTCGTCTACGTCGTAGATTCCCTAAATCCTAACATGCAAACTAGCTACGCATAATTAAAACTAATGTAATGCATAAAGAAACTACTAGACTAAATAAGAGAATTAAAAGAGAGAAGGAGCAATAATACCGAATTAAGGGAGAGGAATAATCCAGCAAAGTAACGTAGGAAGGAGTGTTTAACAAGATGAAAGATACCCTAATAAAGTTCTCACTTTTCTTTATATAGGAATAGTGATAATTATTAACTAAACAACTAATGGGCGAATTAACAAGTAAAGCAAACACGGCTGGTAAGTAAAATAGTCGATCGACCAAAATTCCATCGATCGACTAAATAGAACAAGCATCGTCGAGTCTCGATTAGCAAAAACTCGATCGACTAAAGAGACCAGGCGATCGACTAAAGATACCAGTCGATCGACTAAAGATACCAGCGATCGACTTTTCTTCAAATACACAGATTTCCTACAACGCGCATCAACTTCAAACAAATACCGCCTGTCGGACAACAAACCGCATCATGCCCAAGAAGACACCACATCTCCCGCAAATCAAATCACCTTTGCTCCATATAATAGAACATAGGTGATGGGTCAAAGGTACTCAAGCCTTCCCTTTGACGATCTTTCACCTAGAACTGTCTAGGTAGTAACCTGTAAGGCCTATCAAAACAAAGACTAAACAAAAGATTAGAATGGCCTCAAGGGAAAGAATCCCCTGAGGCTAAAAACAGATAAAATAAAACAAATAAACAAATAGTCATCCTCCCGAACGGCGCCAAAATTTGATACTGTCGTTTCGTACCAAAAATAAATACCTACGTACTACTAACAGAAGTCAGCGGTAAGTAGGGTCGATCTCCACAGGGAGGCGGTGTACTATCTACTTGTCTATTTATCTGTCTAATGTCACAATGCTGGGGTTTGAAATGTTTTGATTAAACTAAAGAGACTAAGCGAGAGAAATGAATAAGAGAATTAACAGTAAGAGAAAGGAAGTATGCTAGGAGTCGGTCTACCGTGGCAGCTATCAGATCTTATACTATCGGGAATACTAAGGCGATTAGACTATTGATAAGAAGAGCTATGGTCGTCACCTTTCGGTCCTTAAACCGCCCTAGAGCGTAAACAGCTTAACTTTCGCCCTCACTGCAATACCCTATTGTAATTAAGCAAGCCTTCCCTTCCAATCTTTCGATCTAGGTCGGGGTTAACTAAATTTATGGTCTCCTGCATGCATTCATTCGACCGGATAACAATTAAATTGCCTAATACAATTCCTATCGCAAGACTAATCTATATAAGTCAATTAAAACATCGCTACCATGGCTTCTCTAATCCTAACATACTAGGGGAATTAGCTACGCATAATTAAAGGGAAACAAGAGTAATATAAATAAGAACAATAAATAAACATTAAAAAGAAAGAGAAAAGGGAGAGAAACAATTACTGAATTTTGATCCGGAAAAGAAAGAGCAAAACAACAGTGTAAAAGTGACAGAGTATTAAGAGTAATTAGAGAGGTGAAGAGGGAGGAGAGGAGAGAAGAGAGAACAAAATGTCGTCCTAACTTTCCTATTTATAAGAAAATAGGATTTATTAACCTAATTGCGGAAAATAAAGCTTAAAAGCCCAACCCGTCAAGGATTGTTGCTCGATCGAGCACTTAAGGCTCTCGATCGAGTGATATTCCTTAGCATTCCTCTCGATCGAGAACAATTCCTCTCGATCGAGGACTTCTTTCCCTTTAATCACTCGATCGAAAAGAAGTAGCTCTCGATCGAGCAAATGGGCTCTCGATCGAATAGAAATAGTTCTCGATCGAGCACTTCTCAGCGCGTAATTCCTGCTTCGCGCTCTGAACTTCAAACGGCTGCCATTCCTTCGTTACTTGGACAAATAGGGCGTGGTTGGTGGCGTTGGAAAGCTAAGAGGGTAAGCTTTCACCTCCAACTGGAATCACCTTAATAACTGTTGTAAAACTCGAGATATGGCTCTTACAAGCAGGAACTAGCGAATTGAAGCACTCTCTTGGCTCGCCTAACTTCCTTACTCCAATGCGCATCTCAAAATAGCACTTTCCAAACTCCGACTCAACTCATCTCCTAAATGCATGCGTAGGGACATGTTTTAGGCTTGATTCCGCATCTCTAAGCTCATTCCTTCAATTAATACAAGAACTTCCAAAGTATGCAATTCGGGGCATATTCGTAGCAAATAACTACTAAAATAGCATAAAGATGCGTGCAAGAATAGACTAAAAAGACTATATAAAATGCACGTATCAAATCTCCCCAAACCAAACCTTTACTCGTCCTCGAGTAAACTAAAATGCAACTAATGGAACGGAAAAGATAACTCAGAGCTAGCTACAAATGCCCACTTAAGCCAATTTAATGCAAGCAAACTAACAATTATAGCAAACAGTCAAATGCAAACGAGTTGTAAGATGTCTATAATAAAGCTGAACCGTCGACCTTGCAAGACCTTTAAAATCGGACTCTCATGGGTCACTCTTCTCTCATGAAGCAAAGGGTGAACATATATATGTAAGAGAGAAGAAGAAAAATAGTCGCTCACCTAGACTACGACCCACATAAACATGCATGCAACTAATATGATAGACAATTCTAGCTACCAAACATACATTCCAACCAAACAAGGTCCTCACACAAATGAGAGGGCTTACAAAAATATGGTAAAGTGAGGCAATGGGTAAGAAAAGGCAAAACATTTATGGGAATGTGGAGGTATAGGTGATCAAGCTAGTACCTAAACAGAACCATATGAGACATATCCATTTCCAACTCAATTATAGAATAAAGCACATGCCCTTCATTTGGCATAAAACTCACCAAACCGAACCAACATACTCCTCAAACGATATAAGATAGAACATAGGAGCAGAAACCGACTCATAATTAAACATCTTTTTTTTTCTTCTCTTTCTTTATTTTTCGGTTTCTTCTTCTTTTTCTTCGAATTTTTTCTTTTTTTCTTTTTCGAATTCCTTTTTTTCAACTTCTCTTTTTTCTTCTTTTTTTTCGCGTCTTTTTTTCATCATCCTCCTTTTCTTCATAAATTACCAACTCCGAATCAACAGAATACGCGCCAACATTTGATACAATAGACAATATACCGCAGAACAATCTAAACTAGCTTGACAAGGCAGGCTAAATTTGGAATGTAGCTAAAGGTCAACATGCAAATTTGGCTAATGTGGAGTTTATGGGTAAAAATGAAAGAAAAGGGAAATGTAAGCACCTCCCTGCATGTGACACCAACCACTAACCCGAATGTATGACGGCAAAAAGCAATTGAATTTCATATATGTGCAAATTGATGATACATGCTATGCAAGGAGTAACTACTCACAATCCTACATGAAACTGGTCACAAATGACACCAGTTTATAAGGCTCTAATTCCTTAGAAATTATAAGTAGGTTGCCAAAATTTCAGGTCAAGTCTATATGTTCAGCTAAATTAAACATTAACTCGTAGATTATGCAATAAGACAAGGCTAAAAGAATAACAGTTCAATGCAAGGCTTAAGCAAAAAGACAGTTGCAGTGCAATTTCATCATGGAAATCCACCGTTCCGACTCAACCTATATGCTAAAGTAAACGTGAATATTTTTTTTGAAATTTTGAACAATTTTTTTGAATTTTTATGGAATTTTAATTTTTTATGAAATAACTAACAATGCAAACAGAAAATTAAACGTGATAACAGAAATGCAAATAAAAACAATATGCAGACACAGATATGGATGCATAACCTCCCCAAACCAAACCGTACAATGCCCCCATTGTACCAAAACATGGAAAGGAAATGCAAACTGAAGGAGAAAGAGAGTAAATACGGAAAACTCACAAGATACGCGAAATAAGGGACCTCCCCAAACCGACCATGAAATGGGAGGTTGCTAAAGGCCCGGAAAACCGTCTCAGTAAGCTAATCCAAGTCAAACGAGTGAATGGGCGTGCAAAAACTGCTCGATCGACTGGAATAGTGGTCGATCGAGTGGTTCTCTAATCTGCAGGTGGTCGATTGAGTACAATTGCCACTCGATCGAGTGAATTCATCAGCAAAAGTGCTCGATCGAGTAGAATGACTACTCGATCGAGTGATCCTCGGTGTAATTCCTGCAAAACGCAATAAAAACAGCCCGCAACTAACCAAAACAAGCTTAACTGAGACCGTCTATGGTATAATAACCATTTATTACAACTGAAATTGAATAAAAAGCAAAATAAAATCGCCGGGTTGCCTCCCGGGTAGCGCTAGCTTCAGTCAGGTCCCAGCTCGACCTTCTTTTTCTTTGAGCCTCTATAATCAGCTACAATCAAAACAGCTCAAAGCGCGCAGCATTAAATCATAAACCTGCGCATGTGCTACACAGAAAGGTAAGTAGCACCACTGTGGAATCAAGAAATAGGAAATAAAACTGTAAAACCGTTTAAGTCTAACAAATTTCCTATGCGAGCTCTTAAATTTATCCACAAAATATAGGAACTCGGGAGCAAGTAATGATAATCTAGGGCTCCATTTCAGATTAAAAATTTTGTGACGATAAGGATGGTGAAAAATCGTTAAATTACGCGT
Source organism: Silene latifolia (assembly GCF_048544455.1). NCBI lineage: Eukaryota > Viridiplantae > Streptophyta > Magnoliopsida > Caryophyllales > Caryophyllaceae > Silene > Silene latifolia. The sequence continues at coordinate 39,234,376 of NC_133530.1, forward strand.
CCACATAGAAGGGGGTATAGCATTAAATGAGATAGCGCGAGTCAGACAAGGCAATATACTATTAAAACAAACAATAATAAAATTATCGTTTACTACCTCAGGTTGGTTGCTTTCAACAATGGAATCACTGACACAAGAATGTAATACCTCATCCATGCTAGGAGTAAATACCGACTCAGCTGTCCTTTCGTCGCCCTCAGTGGAATTCGTCCCGTAAATCTCAGCCTCAAGTGCATCTAACTCAGCTTTGAATAAAGGGGACTCACCGTAACCGTTATCCTCGTCAAAATCGTCATCTAAATTAACCCCACATGATGAATCATAGCTCCCAATGGCCAACTCAGTCGATCGAGCAAAATAGTCACTCGATCGACCAATTTCCTCCTGAATTCCACTCGATCGAGCAGTGATATCACTCGATCGAGCGCTTTCTCGGCAAATCACTCGATCGACTAATATAAGTCACTCGATCGAGTGATAATTCCTGGTGGGGCTGAAATCTTCGCGAAACTCGAAATACGATAGAAACTCGTCGTCGGAGTCATAGAGGTCATCTTCAATTGGGCAATACGGTTTCCTCGGGGGAAAACCGCTCTCGAAGGTATACCTCTTCTTCTTGCATATCGGCTGCTAACTGAGCAACTACAGACGAGCTCATCAACTCGCGAGTAGAATTGTCTATCATAATCTTGCTGAGCTTGCAATTGAGATGCAATTGTCTCTATTAAAGATTTCAGCTCCGCGAATTCTTCTTCTTGCATATCGGGAGGATCTCGTTGCGGTGGCCATTGATATGGTGATTGTGGCGGCACAACTACAGCTGCTTGACTAGCTTGACTACGCTGTTGGAATGCGTAAGCTTCGTCATTCCCTGTCAGACAACAAACTGCATCATGCCCAAGAAGACCACATCTCCCGCAGAAATCACCTACGCTCCATATAATAGAACATAGGTGATGGGTCAAAGGTACTCAAGCCTTGCCTTTGACGATCTTTCACCTAGAACTGTCTAGGTAGTACTTGTAAGGCCTATCAAAACAGCACTAAACAAAAGATTAGAATGGCCTCAAGGGAAAGAATCCCCTGAGGCTAAAAACAGATAAAATAAAACAAATAAACAAATAGCTGCCTCCCCGTGGCGCCAAAATTTGATATCACGTTTCGTACCAAAAATAAATACCTACGTACTACTAACAGAAGTCAGCGGTAAGTAGGGTCGATCTCCACAGGGAGGCGGTGTACTATCTACTTATCTATTTATCTGTCTAATGTCACAATGCTGGGGTTTGAAATGTTTTGATTAAACTAAAGAGACTAAGCGAGAGAAATGAATAAGAGAATTAACAGTAAGAGAAAGGAAGTATGCTAGGAGTCGGTCTACCGTGGCAGCTATCAGATCTTATACTATCGGGAATACTAAGGCGATTAGACTATTGATAAGAAGAGCTATGGTCGTCACCTTTCGGTCCTTAAACCGCCCTAGAGCGTAAACAGCTTAACTTTCGCCCTCACTGCAATACCCTATTGTAATTAAGCAAGCCTTCCCTTCCAATCTTTCGATCTAGGTCGGGGTTAACTAAATTTATGGTCTCCTGCATGCATTCATTCGACCGGATAACAATTAAATTGCCCAATACAATTCCTATCGCAAGACTAATCTATATAAGTCAATTAAAACATCGCTACCACGGCTTCCCTAATCCTAACATACTAGGGGAATTAGCTACGCATAATTAAAGGGAAACAAGAGTAATAGAAATAAGAACAATACATTAAAAAGAAAGAGAAAAGGGAGAGAAACAATTACTGAATTTTGATCCGGAAAAGAAAGAGCAAAACAACAATGTAAAAGTGACAGAGTATTAAGAGTAATTAGAGAGGTGAAGAGGGAGGAGAGGAGAGAAGAGAGAACAAAATGTCGTCCTAACTTTCCTATTTATAAGAAAATAGGATTTATTAAACTAATTGCGGAAAATAAAGCTTAAAAGCCCAGCCCGTCAAGGATTGTTGCTCGATCGAGCACTTAAGGCTCTCGATCGAGTGATATTCCTTAGCATTCCTCTCGATCGAGAACAATTCCTCTCGATCGAGGACTTCTTTCCCTTTAATCACTCGATCGAAAAGAAGTAGCTCTCGATCGAGCAAATGGGCTCTCGATCGAATAGAAATAGTTCTCGATCGAGCACTTCTCAGCGCGTAATTCCTGCTTCGCGCACTGAACTTCAAACGGCTGCCATTCCTTCGTTACTTGGACAAATAGGGCGTGGTTGGTGGCGTTGGAAAGCTAAGAAGGTAAGCTTTCACCTCCAACTGGAATCACCTTAATAACTGTTGTAGAACTCGAGATATGGCTCTTACAAGCAGGAACTAGCGAATTGAAGCACTCTCTTGGCTCGCCTAACTTCCTTACTCCAATGCGCATCTCAAAATAGCACTTTCCAAACTCCGACTCAACTCATCTCCTAAATGCATGCGTAGGGACATGTTTTAGGCTTGATTCCGCATCTCTAAGCTCATTCCTGCAATTAATACAAGAACTTCCAAAGTATGCAATTCGGGGCATATTCGTAGCAAATAACTACTAAAATAGCATAAAGATGCGTGCAAGAATAGACTAAAAAGACTATATAAAATGCACGTATCACTACTGCTGACTTAATTTCCGCCCTCGTCATAGTAATCTAATGCCTAAACAACTCTAGGTCCTTCCGGTCCACTAGGGTAATCTATTGGTCATAGTTAGGTCTATTCTCTTCCAATCTAGGTCAGAAATTACCAAAGAGTCTAACTAGTCGATGCGCATCGATTCGCTAGACAAACAATTTAAAAAACTATGAGGCAATTCTAATTAATACCTGTTCTAGATCTAGATTAAATTAATTCGTCTACGCCGTAGATTCCCTAAATCCTAACATGCAAACTAGCTACGCATAATTAAAACTAATGTAATGCATAAAGAAACTACTAGACTAAATAAGAGAATTAAAAGAGAGAAGGAGCAATAATACCGAATTAAGGGAGAGGAATAATCCAGCAAAGTAACGTAGGAAGGAGTGTTTAACAGTATAAAAGATACCCTAATAAAGTTCTCAGCTTTTCTTTATATAGGAATAGCTGATAATTATTAACTAAACAACTAATGGGCCGAATTAACAAGTAAAGCAAACACGGCCTGGTAAGTAAAATAGTCGATCGACCAAAATTCCAGTCGATCGACTAAATAGAACAAGCATCAAGTCTCCAGTTAGCAAAAAGTCGATCGACTAAAGAGACCAGGCGATCGACTAAAGATACCAGTCGATCGACTAAAGATACCAGGCGATCCACTTTTCTTCAGCGCGCATTTCCTACAACGCGCACTGAACTTCAAACAGTCGTCATTGCTTCGTTACTTGGGAAAACAGAGCATTTATGGTGGCGTTGGAAAGCTAAGAGGACAAGCTTTCATCTCCAATTATAATCACCTGAAAATCAGTTGTAGAACTCGAGATATGGCTCTTCAAAGTAGGCATTAGTGATATGAAGCTCTTCCTTTGCTCGCCTAGCCATCTTACTTCTTTGTGCATCATAATTAGTAGTTTCGAAGCTCCGACTCAACTCATTTCCTAAATGAATGCATAGGAACATGTTTTAAGCTTGATTTCGCTTCTCTTCAGTTCAATCCTGCAAATAAGACAAGAGAAACCAAAGTAGACAATTCGGGGGGACATTTGTAGCTAAACACTACTAAATATGCATATAGATACGTGCAAATATGGTACAATAAGTCTATATAAAATGCACGCATCAGTTAGCCCGAATCTTCCTTTCCTTGATCACCTTCCACGCTCCCACCAAGGCTCCGAAGGCTCCCAACTCGACGATGGCGTTCTCCTCCACCGACAGTCTCCCGTAGGCGTCCATCATCGTCGAGTAACCAGAGAAGGATCTCATATTCCTGGCCTCTTGTATCAATTCAATGCGAAGCTATCTTTAGCACAAAGCAAAAGAGAAATGAAACGGCAAGTGAATAAGGAAAGGTGATAAGGAAATGACAAGTTCAAGACTTACCAAACTCCTCACCGTCCTGTAAGACAGGTGGCTCTCTGCTGCCCAAATGAGATGTCTACCCTCTCATTTGTCAGCCCATTCGGGTGACCCCACTAGCTGGCGACCACCTCGTCCAACGTTGGCCCGTCTCGGGACCTCCGCGACAACCTCCTGAAAAACCTCCTCAACTACCTCCTCGACCACCTCCTCAAGAGCGAGAGAAGGGTCAAAGTCAAAGTCTACGTCCATGGGAGCCCTCCCCAACATAGAGGGGACGTCACCTGCAAAATTAAAGCAAATTAGGCCGCGCCAAATGATAAGCCTCGGTGAGGGTGGTTTCAAGCCTTTTAAGCCCCGAAAATGGCCTTTTCCCGCCATCTATGACCACTTATTTCGAAACCCGACCACTCATGTGGTACTTTGGGTCAAGTCAAGTCTAAGTTCAATCCTAATCACGGGTTTGAGTCGAATTTTCGGCAGCATTTCTCTATAATAGCGATTATGCCCTAGAAAAGTGTTCTGAAAAAGCTGTCACAAATAAAAAATATGACATTGTAGGAAGTTTACTCATTACACAAGGGTTCCAAAAAACCAAATATCATCAAAAATAGACAATCCTAAGGCCATTTTCGAAGCAATTTTCGAAACAGCTGAGAAACCTTCTCAATTTCGCTCAAATGCTCAATACTTGACGAAAATTCAAAAAGAATACATGGTTATGTAACTAACATTGCCAATTATCCATTTTTAATGTCAATTTTACAAGACCAATCCATTTGGGGGAAAAGCCCCAAACTTTCGACATTTTGGGTATGAAAACCCTAATTTTCTCAATCAAAAATCAAGCAAATACAAGAATTAAAGTAATGATAAGACACATACCTCTATTAGTCGTGATTAATGGAGTGGATTGATCAAATTTTGGCGGAAAATGGTTGGAATTTGAGAGAGTTTTAATAGAAAATGTGTTTTGAATTATGAAAAAAACACGGTTTTCTGTCGAGTTTTACTCAGACAGGGACGAGCTCGGGAAAGGACGCAGCAACTGTTGCGTCTCTTCCAAGAGTCGCAGCTCTTTCTGCGCCTCTTCCCCAGCTCCCTTCCAGCTCAATTTTCAAAAGTTCATTATAAGTTAGTTGTTCGTGGGCTCATCTTTGGTGCGCCTCTTTCCCAACACCTTATGTCATATATTTGGTCTATAGGGCATTTATTTGTGTCCGGACCCGTATCTTTTCCAAAACAGACTATGAACCGTCGTAGTATTTTATCTCCTAGCAAGGATCTTTTATCAGGACTTCGCTTGCAGCAATGAGCGGATTTCGCTTTTATCAATACCCTATTATTTTCCCAGCGAGAGTTCATGACAACCGATTGTATTTCTCGAGAGATGGAGTTCGCTTGAAACCGACGCAAGCAGATTCCCCCAGCTGTTTCTACCGACGTCCTGCGGCCCTTAATATATTTTGTTTCCTCTTGGAGTTCAGCAAAGGTATCGTTCTCCGGATGTTCTCATACCAACCTTCTCTTAGGTTCCCAAACTACCCATGTTCACACACCTGGCCTCCACCTATAGGATCATAATCCTTTAGGATCGCCTTTCTCCGTGTCATACACCCAAACCACGGTTACCCTTAGGCCGCCTTCTCGCTAATGTTTTCCTTTTAGGGTCCCACACCTTAGCATAATCCTTATATATCTTTTAGGTCTTAACCTTAGCTGTTACGCTTACCGTTAGCTCCCACGCAACTCCGGAAGTATCTCGAGAAAGAAGTCTCGGGTATGATTTCTTCTTATGGCTGGCAGGTCCTTGGCTCCCACCCTCCCCGATAGTCGACAGACTCTAAAATATTCCCGACGACAGGTCCTTGGCTCAGACCCCTTGAGCTGCCTCGCGTCGCCATAGTCGTCAGGTTGTAATCTTCGATTGACCTGATGGCTATAATTTGACTTTTGCCTTATCCAAGCCTCAGTCAAAGTGGGGGCTCTGTAGATACCTCATTTCTGCACCTCCCACAAGCCACCTGGTGATGATTGGACTGCATGTTTGGTACGCGGAACAAGTTATGACAGTTCGTAAGTTTATCGTCAAGTGATAACTCAAATACTTGTATCTACCCCTTAGTTGTCATCTACGCACCTATACGGTCGTTTTGACAGTAATTAAAGTTCATTTGGAGTGCGGGTCAAAAACCGCTTCATTTTATAATAAACCGTTTAAAATGTCGAGTCCGAATGTCCTAGAATATTCCAAATATTTTTATTCCATAATTAATTTTATATCCTTTTGGTAAAATATATCCCGAAAATCTTATTTTAAAGAATAAGGAAGTTGAGATCCACCGCAATTCCATAAAAGAAACGCGGAAATCTTTCTTTCACAAGAGGAAACCTCTGGGGAAAGGACGCAGCACCTGATGCGCCTCTTCGAAGGATCGCAACAGCTGCTGCGCCTCTTCCCCAGCTCTTTTCTGCGTATTTTCATATTTTTTCATGATTTGTTTCCAAAGTTTGAGTCATTCCATAACTCTCCATATTTTCTAGTATAAATAGGGACCTCCGTTCCACATATTTCTCATGCGAGTGTCCACCCTTCTCTTCTCCCTTTGCATTCTAAGACCGTGCTCTAAGCTTTTGACGTTGTGGACAGCGGGCCGCCCACGGGGGCGCTTGGTGAAGGTCGAAAAACAAGCGTTTGCATTTTGTATGGAGTCGCCACCAATTTTTATGGGAAATTGGAACCGTTCGAATACCTCGTGTCACGTCAAGACACAAAGTAGTGACATGAACACTAAGCAATCGTTACCCTTAGCATTCTATGTCTAGAATGACTCTCGTGGATGCCAATGAACACGGGTGCTCACGGAGATCTGGAGTAAGGGGTGAGGGTACGTATTAGGAAGCTCTTTTGATCGAACACCTAATCCCGCCCGCCTCGATAGCGGCCTCTACTAATGATTAGGGAAGTTATTCGTACTCGATATATCGTCGGTTATATGCATGCGATGCAACATCCAAGTCTTAATCCTAACATGTGAAATTTAGACTAAGTCGGTTGACAGTTAATTTAGCATACAATTGGGTCGAAGTAGGAGTTAATGTTCATTACATGTGAAAGCATACAAACAATGAAAGAAATAATTATAAATTACAATAATAAAAATTACATCAATTACAATGGATTAGGCGATTTATGTCTAAAATACCTTTAAAACGGATAATTTGAGAAAAAAAGAATAAAAGGAGGAACTAACGGACAAAACAGAAGTGATAATACGATTAATAGTCAGTTAATACGTAAGCTAATTAAACTAGGTCAAGGCGAAACGGAGTTCGGGGACGAAATCATCTGGAACAGCGCAGCAGATCGCCCTCTGGAAGAGGCGCGGCGATTCTTTGCGTACTGTTCCAAGGGTGAGTTCTGGCTGTGAAGCCGGAACTGCAAATCGTTAATGTCGATTGGTAATTTTATTGATTGATTGGTAATATTTACTCGGATGGAAGTGATTAACAGGTTAATTACATGTGAATGATGGTCATAAAAACGATAAACATGGGTGATACGGATGTAAACGAATTAATTACATGAGATTATGATGAAAACATTAATGAGTCCTCTATCGAAATAAATCAATTAGGCTAAATACGGCGGATATACAACGAATATGTGAATAAGCAGATGAAAACTATATCAATGACGAACTCCAGAAACTCAATATGAACAAATTGAATCTCTAAATCCGGGTTTGAATTTAATGACGAAAACCCGCAAATATGAATTACTTAGGATTTAAGTCGGATTTGTGGCAATTAAACATGCTAATGAATGATGAATCATATGATACAATATACATGTGAATTATCAGTGACGATTATATCAAAGAATTAACGGACGAACAAATAACAAACAAAAAAGAAGCGAATTACAGAGGATGAGGAAGAAGAAAAGAAGCAAGAACTGCGGCAGCCTCACGAAGAGGCGCAGCAGGAACTGCGCTCCTTCGAAGAGGCGCAGCAGTTGCTGCGTCTTTTCTCGACGTCTGTCTACTGGAAATCCGCAAAACAGAGTTTTAAAGCACGGTTTTAGAAATCGGTTTTAATGGTGTTTTCGACATAAATCTTACAATAAAATACAATAAATAAATAAGGATTATACACCCTCAGACTTACATGTTGACGAAACGAGATGAACTAAGATATCGACTAGTGAATGCTCGACGCGAATGCAAAGAGAGTGCCCTCGTAAGAGGAAAACGATTGATTAATTAAGTTGATTGAGTGTAGTTGGTCAAATTGGTCGGTCATGCAACGGAGAGGCTGGTACCCGGAAAGATCCGAGCTTACGTGGTCGAAAGTTCAAGCACGTAGGCGCCAATTAGTAAGAACAAAGTCTAGAATGCAAAGGGAGAAGAGAAGGGCGGACACTCGCGTGAGAAATATGAGGAACGAAAGCTCCTATTTATACTAATCACGCGGAGGGAATTAGGGTTTCGGAGACTCTTTGGAAGTGAATCTCGGAAAGATATGAAAAAAATACGTAAGACATGCAAAGAAGGGCCTGGGAAAAGGCGCAGGCGACCCATCTGCGTCTCTTGGAAGAGGCGCAGCACCTGCTGCGTCTATTCCCAGGAGGTTTCCTCCTGCTGAAGAAATATTTCCGCGTTTGAGTTATGGTAGGACGGAAATAATTCGATTATCTTATGAATATTACGGGATATTATTTGCCAAAAGATAAAATTTGTGAAATATGGAATAGAAATATCCGGAACATTCCAGAATATTCCGACTCGGGATTTAACAGTTATCAGAAAATGGAGACGGTTTTTGACCCGGACTCCGAATGTACTCTAATTACTGCCAAAACGACCGTATCGGGACGTAGATGACAACTAAGAGGTCGACATTTAATATTTGAGCAATCACTTGACGACAATCTTACGAACTGTCACAAATCGTTCCGCGTATCAAACATGCGGCCCAATCATCACCGGGTGGTTTGCGGGAGGTGCAGAAACGAGGTGTCTACAGAGCCCCCACTTTGACTGAGGCTTGGACAAGGCGAAAGTCAAAGTATAGCCATCAGGTCAATCGAAGATTACAACCTGACGACTATGGCAACGCGAGGCGGCTCAAGGGGTCTGAGCAAAGGACACATCGTCGGGAACATTTTAGAGTCCATCGACGACTATCGGGGAGGGTCGTTTAAAGTCCATTAGACTACGTAAGGGGGCTCGCCAGCCATAAGAAGAGACCATACCTGAGACTTCTTTCTCGAGATGCTTCCGGGGATGCGTAAGAGCTAAGGGTAAGACCTAAAGGGTATATAAGGACTGTGCTAGGGTATGGGGCCCTAAAGGAAAGCATTGACGGGAAGGAGGCTTAATAAGGTCAACTTAAGGGTAGCTAAGGCTTTGGGTATAGGAACTTCTGGAGAATGACACCCTGTCGTACTCCGCGGGGAAACACAAAATATAGTGAGGGACAGCAGGACGTCGGTAGAAACTGCTGGGGAATCCGCTTGCGTCGGTCTCAAGCGAACTCTGGCAAAAACTTGAGGTTGAATCTACTTGCGTCGGTCTCAAGCGAACTCTCATTGGGGAATATGTTGACGACTAGGAACATCTTGATCGTCATGGAAGAAATCTTAAGTGAGCAATACTGCAAAATACTGCTGCGATGGGGACAAATATTTTGACGACTAGGAACATCTTGATCGTCATGGAAGAAATCTTGAGTGAGCAATACTGCAAAATACCGCTGCGCTGGGGACAAATGAATAATAATATGCAACAGCCCGCTGCTGGCTGATGAAAATGCGGGCCGGAACGAAAGAAAATCGTCGAAACGGACCAAAAGAGTAAAATAGCATCGAGGAAGAGGCGCACCAAAGATGGGCCCACGAATAACGAACTTATAACGAATTTTTGAAAATCCGTATGGAGGGAACCAAAGGAAGAGGCGCAGCAAGAGCTGCGTCTCTTGGAAGAGGCGCAGCGCCTGCTGCGTCTTTTCCCCAATTTGGCCTTTTCTGCGTAAAAACGCGAAATCAGAGGGGTTTATGTTCATTATTTCGAAACACAATTCTTGCAACTTCTCTCTCAAATCTTCACCATTTCCGTCGAAGTTTGATCCAAAAGCTTGCTTTAAACATGACTAATCGAGGTATGTGTTCCAATCTTGCATTAATCATCTTCATTTGTTGAATTTTGAGCCGCGAAATTTAGGGTTTTCGACCCTTTTGATCGAAAATTTGGGGCTTTTCCCCCAAATGGATTTGTCTTGCCAAATTGATGCTAGAAATGGATAGTAGGTGATGTTAGGAACATAACCATGTATTTGTTTCGAATTTTCATCGAGTTTTGAGCCTTTGAATGAATTTTGAGACGGTTTCTGACTAAACCAGTAAATTGCTTCGAAAATAGCCTTAGGATTGCCCATTTGCGATGAAATTTGATATTTGGGATCCTTGGATGATGGGTAAACTTCCTACCATCTCGGAATTTTGGTTTGTGATAACTTTTTCAGGACACCTTTCTAGGGCATAATCGCCATTATAGCGAAATGCTGCCGAATTTTCGACTCGAACCCGGAACTAGGCTTTGAATTGGACTTGACTTGACCCAATTTATCACATGAGCGATCGGGTTGGTGGGAACATGGCCAAAGATGGCAAGGAAAGGGTGTTTCCGGGGCTTTGAAGGCTCGAAAACTCCTTAACCAAGGCTTGTCGTCATGTGACGCGGCCTGAATTTACTTTAATGTTGCAGGTGATGAAGCTTCTACTTCTGGGAGAGCTCCCATGGAGATAGACGCTGTTACTGTTGAGGAGGCTTTAGAGCAGGCCTTCACCGCGCGTGATGGTCTGCTGAGACGAGACTCATGAGGAGGAGGCCGTCGAGGAGGAGGAGGCCCCGAGACGGGCCAACGTTGGGCGAGGAGGCCGTCAGCTGAGAGGAGCTCCTGCGTGGGCTGAGACCTGGGAGAGTAGGCACCTTGTGTGGGCTGCAGAGGGTCACCTGTCCTACAGGACGGTGAAGAGCTTGGTAAATAAGAATTCACTACTCATTACCTATTCTCTTTCATTCTTTTTGTCCAAACTTCTTTCAAATTTTATTCAAAACTAAAGATAGCTTTGTTTTAAATCATTATAGGAGGCCGGGAACATCAGGTCGTTCTCGGGTTACACGACAGCGATGGAGCACTACGAGCAGCTGTCGGCGGAGGAGAGGGCCATGATCGAGCGTGGAGCGTTCGGTCCTCTGGTTCAGGTCTGGAGGGATATCGTGAAGAGGAAGTTGCAGGCCAACCTTAGCCTGGTCCGCGCTTTCTTGGATCGATTCTGGGATACGACTTCCACGTTTCACCTACCTTTTGGTGAGGTGGGAGTCAATTTGGAGGATTACGGCATGATTTACGGTCATCGTGCGGGGACCGAGGAGATGGTGTGGCCGGAGACCGCTATGAGGGCGGATTCGGCCGAGGCGAGGAGATTGATCACCGGAACTTGTCGCCGAAGGTCATTGCGATCTTAGGGTTTGGTACCCAGTACTTACGTCCGAGACTACTTTGCGGGGCGACGACCCGGCGCCGTGACGATCGATGGGAGGGAGACAGCTCCTCCTCCTCAGTCTGGTGAGCGGAGGGCTCGTCTGTGGCTTTGGTGGTTCCTGTCTTTGATTTACCTCGGAGACAAGGGCGAGAGGCTATCGACGAAGCTCCTTCCCTTTCTTTCCGACTGAGTTCCCTAGGGCGCTGGGGCCGGTCATCTGCTGGTTTTGCGGTCCTCATCCGCTTTATGAGGGCCATGGTTCGTCCGGAGTTGATGGAGAAGGGGACTTCTCCCGGCGCCGTCGGACTGGACTACTTGTTGGAGGTATGAACCTTCCTTTAGACCAAAGTAAATTCCTTTCTTTATCAAATCACGAAAGATCGTCATTGATTATTCTGTTTTACAGGCGTGGGTGTACTCTTACTTCCCGAGTCTCGCGCCCAAGAGGACGGAGCCGTTGGAGAGGGCCTATCCCGTGGTGAGGATTGGGTCATGTCGGACGAAGAGCAAACGTTCTTCTCACAACGTCTACCGGCGGACGTGAACGCTCTTGGTGGCCGAGCGTGAGTATTCCATTTACTCTTCTTATACTTTGCTTTTAATTGATCATAGGAATGATTTTTTGCCTTTATATTGTCGCAGTGGGTGCCCAGACCTTGGGCGGAGTACGCTGGAGCGCCTCCTTTTGTTGCTGAGGTCCTTCGACCTAGGAGCCCGAGTCGGCTGCTGCTGTGGACGTCGATGGGTCCTGTGTGGTACTTGGGCGAGCGGTTGGCTCGTCAGTGCTCTCGGGACGCGTTGACGGTTCCCGTCGATCCTCCCAGGACGATGTTTAGGGAGCCTTCTGAGGCTGAGAGAGAGGCGGACCTGGCTGGTGCCAGTGGCGACGACCTTCTTCTGCCTGGCGAGGACTACTCGGCGTTCCTTTACGGGAGGTTGGCGTACTGGCCGGTAGTGGTGAGTATCTTTTACTTTTTCTTGATTTTGATTTTGAGGATTGCGACGAAAGACCATCGATTAACGAGAGCTATTTGTCTTTGCAGGAGGTTGAGGCGGCGGGCATCGAGCCCCCAAAGTACCCCGAGACCCTTGAGTACACTGACGCGACTGGGAGGACGACGATCTCCGAGTTGCGTGACTTTGACGTAGCCGTGACGGATGCTGGCTTAGATGACTGGCAGCATCTGATTCGGAGGGTAAGCCTCCAACTTGTATGACTTTTTTGTAAGAACACATTTGATTGAGTTTGCTCAATTTGCTGAGAATTTCTTTTGAAAATGCAGGTCGCGCCGTCCCGGTTCGTGGCGCTATGGAGGGTGGCCAACCGGTTGCGAGCTACTGCCATCGAGGCACTCGTCGGTGGTCGAGGTCGCCAGGTATGAACCTTTATTTGATTGATATATATATTTTTTTTTTTGATTTTGATTTTCGATCTTGCTTGAATTGATTGACATGAGCCAATTTGTTGTTGTTTACAGGGTGACCGCGAGCTGGAGCGAGAGTTGACCCAGTCTCGGGAGGAGACGGCTCGCTTGCTGAGGGAGCTCGAGGTTCGGGATGCCGAGATCGCCGTTCTGGTGGCGAGAGTTGCCGAGTTGGAGGGCGCCCAGCAGTAGTTTTGTGTAGTTTTGTAGACTTGTACATTTGGACTTCTGATTTGAACATTTTTGGACTTTGTTTGGGGCGCAAGCCCCCAGTTTGCTTGGACTTTTGGACTTTGTTCGGGGCACAAGCCCCCAGTTTGCTTGTACATTTGTATATACGATGGCCTGAGTGCCTTTGCTGCTGGGTTGTGTTGCTTGTACCTGCAGGTTAGTTCTTGAACAGGTTTGGTAGACAACGGTTTGCGCCGTCATGCTGCCGAAATTTACATGGAAATTACGCAAAACATACATTTTGATACATATGGCTTAATTAGCGCAAAATGAGACTCAAAAGAGCACAAAAATGCAAAATGCAAAAAATTTGTCGGAAATGACCGGACGGTAGGGAGGGTTACCCCCTAAAAAAAAAAGAAAAAAGGAAATCTGTAAGTTAGAGATGTGGAAATGTTGAAAGTCGTTAAAAATGAAAACAAAAGAAAATTATTTCCTAAAAAAGAAAATGAAATTTATTTCCTAAAAATAAATAAATGAATTAAAATAATGATAAAAAAGAAGAATTAAGTGTGATGAAAATGGCGAAGGTGTCGACGTCGCCTCGAAATGCGTGCCCGCAAAAATAGGAAACTTGAAACATGGTAAACTGTTCGTATTTACCAAAATAAAATCCCGTAGGAATAGGAAATTATTCGTTATAGAATTAGGAAAGATCCAAACGCGAAATCACGAATGTGAGCACTGGGAAGAGGCGCAGCATGAGCTGCGTCCCTTTGAAGAGGCGCAGCAGGTGCTGCGCCTGTTCCTAAGCTGGTCCGTTCTGGCGGATTTTTGGAAACAGCAATTAGTATAAATAGAAGCGTCGACGGGGCGTTAATTCACACAATTCTTCCGTCTCTTCCTCGTCTATTCACATAAAACTCTCAAAATAAATCTTCAAGAGAAAATTGTCATCATGAATACTTTGGAGATCCGCTTGAAGGAATGGACCAACGAATTTTCGAATATGGAGAAGCACGACATGGGTGCTTATAACCTTGGGTCTTTGTTGAGTTTGAAACTCATTAAGGTAGTAAAACCGTTCTTGGATGCTTGCCTTGACTATTGGGACCCGAATTATCATGTTTTCGCGTTCCCGGGAGGTGATATTTGCCCGCTTCCTGAAGAAATTGCTGCTATTGGTGGGTGGGACACCGAACATTTACCTGCCATTCCTTCCACTTCACAAGGGTATAAGAGCAAATTCAGAGACTTGCTTGGACTGACTAGACTTGAGGTGGATCGCTTAGTTACCCCGAAAGGCGTGAGAATGTTGGACTTTGTAGACCGATTCATTAACAGGGCCGACCCTACTGTTTCCCATGTTGCCAGAAGGAGGGCGTTTGGCTTTTGTTTGCTGCACGTGTATGTCTTCCAAGGACACGTTGATGAAGATTTGAGAGGTGATCCCCGTCTTTTGGGTCTTATTGAGCAAATGGAGCTGCGCAGGAGCCCAGCTTGCTTGTGCTTAGGAGAGATTATCTTGGGTTTGGATAATAGGAAATCCAACCGCGATCTGCCGTTCTTGGGGAGTCCCGTCATTTTGCAGGTAAAAGACATCATCTTTTCTTTTTCTTTCTTCTTTTCTTTTTCGTTTTTTTTTTTCGTTTTTTTTTTTTTCTTTTTTTTTTTTTTTTTAGTGTCTAATACCTGCTCTTGGTAGGTTTGGCTTATGGAACGGCTCTGATTGATCGAGCCCCCAGTTCATGCACTTTCCTATCATTCTCGTATGATTGCGATGAGGACGCGGTTGTACATGGTGGACTTCACTCGAGTCTGCGACTATTGGAAGAACAAGCTGAAGAGTGATGATGGCCCGTTGATTAGGTGGGTTGTACCGTGGTGGCACCTCAAATCTGTCACTGGAGTGTCTTCTTTGGATCCCACTAGGTCCGTGCGCATTCCGGGATTGGAGTTTATGGTATGCATCTTTCCGGAAAAATTGATGAGGCAAGTTGGGCTGAAGCAGACTATCCCTAGGCTTGATACCGTCCCGCAGACTGCTATGGCGCTTACTACAGAGAGCCGAAGAGAGTGGGCCATTAAATGGGCCCAAAGAAACATGTGGTTCTTGAGTTTCTCCGCCAATGCTTTGTGGGTGTCGGACTCTTATCCGAGGTGGAGAAAGGCCGCACTCGGAAGAACGCGAAAGATCGAGGAAACGCGAGCACAGTTGACTACAAGGTGCGCGAGGGAGAGAAAGAGAAGGAGAAGCATCGACGAGGGAGAAGAAGAAGCCGGATTTCAAGTCATTCATCCTTCAAAGAAATCAAAGACTACTCCTGTCGCAGAGATGGTGGTTAGCAAGAATGGCAGAGTCAGGCCTCGAGAAAGACCGTTGGTGATTAGGTCTGAAGTGGTGCAAGAGCGCCCGGCTCGAGGTCGTGACAAGAAATATGACAAGAGTGACAAGGGCAAGGGGAAGATGGAGGAATAGCCCGAGTCTTTATTTATTATTTGATTATTATTATTATTGTTGTTGTAATAAAAAGGAGGGATTTTTAGAATCCTAGCCTATTCTATTTTTATTATTTAACGTACTATTATTATTAGAAAGTGAATGAAATAAAAAGGTTAAATGGTTATGAAACCGTTGAGATTTTCCACTTATTATTCTTGTCGAATTTCAAATGCAATGCAAATGTCCTTCTATTTACATTTTTAGATATAATGGGTTGAATCCCGTGAAGGATTGCCTACGTATTCACTTAAAAAGCGAAATCAAACCCTTGCGCGTAGTTCAAGTAAATGTAAAAGAATAATTGTTCGAAGCAAGAGCTTGTAATGAACATAGAAGATAAGCATGAGCTTTTGCTTGTTCTCAAGGTGCGAATTTAGTTTATTTGATGATATGAGGATGACAAACTTGTCAAAATGCAAGAGCACAAAGACATTTAGCTTATTTCAGCTTGGCCAGGGGCCGTTTTATTTAGTGCCACAAGAGCGACACATGGGTTTACGCGAGGCGCGTTTTTGTCCTATTCTAGGCATAGTACCGTTTCAATTGGTCGAGGTTTGTGGGGTTTGAAAACTCGTTCCCATCTAAGTCTGTGATTCTAACCGCACCCCCGGGAGTATGGATTTGACTAGAAATGGTCCGGCCCGATTAGGTTTGAATTTTCCCCGTGGGTCGACAGCAAAAGAGCTCTAACCGATTTGAGTACTAAGTCTCCTTCTTTGATGTTTCTTGGCCTAACCCTTTTGTTGAAAGCTCGTTTGATACGGGCTTGATATGTTTGGACATTATGTAAGGCGCGTAGCCTACGTTCATCCAGGAGGATGAGTTCTTCATATCTATCCCTCTTCCAATCGGCTTCCGGGATTTGACTTTCGAGTAGAATACGCAAGGATGGTATCTCTAGCTCGACCGGTCGTCATGCCTTCCATGCCGTAGGTCAAATAGAAAGGAGTAGCCCCAGTGGGCGTCCTGACAGATGTACGGTATCCCCATAGGGCAAAGGGTATCTTGCTTGGCCAATCTCTATAGTTGTCAGACATTTTCTTGAGAATTGTGACAACGTTCTTGTTTGCCGCTTCTACCGCGCCGTTAGTCTGTGGTCTATAGGGCGAAGAGTGGTGATGCTTAATCTTGTATTTGGCTAGCAATTGCTCTGCTTCAGCTTGGAAATGTGACCCATTATCGCTAATGATCTCATGTGGGCAACCATATCGACAGATGATGTTGTTTTGTATGAATTTGGCCACATTTTTAGCCGTAAGACCAGTGTAGGAAGCCGCTTCTACCCATTTGGTGAAATAGTCAATTGCCACTAGGATGAAACAGTGACCTCCTGTTCCGGCTGGGGTTATTTTCCCGATTATGTCAATTCCCCATGCGGAAAATGGCCAAGGCGATGTCATCGTGTATAGCAACGAAGGAGGGACATGTTGTACATTCCCGAAGATTTGGCAATTGTGGCAATGTCTCACGTATTTGATGCAATCGGATTCCATTGTGGTCCAATAATACCCTAAACGTGTGATTTTCTTTGCCATCATGGGCCCACTCATGTGAGGACCGCATTCTCCGTCGTGGACTTCTTCCATCACCTTTCGTGCCTGTGAATGATCAAGGCATCGTAGGACTACACCAAGAGGTGTTCTTTTGTATAGTTCTCCTTGCATCAGTATGTATTGGGAAGCTAATAGGCGTATAGCACGTTGTCCCCTCTTGTCCATATCCGGTGGATAGGTACCATTAAGCTTGAAATTCAGGATTGCTTGGAACCAGGGTTCCTGTGCGATTTCCTCTTCATCGGTGATTTGATGGACGTAAGCCGGCTCTGAGCGTCGTTCGATACATAAAGGCATTTCCACCATGTGATCTGGCATATTTATCAAAGTGGCAAGTTTCGCAAGAGCGTCTGTAAATTGATTTTCCTCCCGAGGTAGGTGCAGATATGTTACGTGATCAAAGGACTGAGCGACTTGGTCTATCCTAGCCTGATAGGGTGCGAGGCTTTCGCTTCGGATTTTCCAAGATCCTGTAACTTGGTTGATGATCAGTGATGAGTCCCCATGTACTCGGAGGTTTTTGATGCCTAAGCTTACCGCTTGTAGACCAATGAGACAAGCTTCGTGATTCTCAACGGCGTTGTTTGTTACCTCGAAGTCGAGTTTGACAAAGAATCGGTGTATGCTCACCTTCAGGAGAAATGAGCAACACTCCTATTCCGAATCCTCTTAAGTTTGATGCTCCATCAAAGTATAGGTCCCAGGAGTCTACATCTGTTTGAAGTATATCCTCGTCGGGAAGTAACCAAGTATCTATGGTTTGTGCGTCGTTGATGGGATTTTCTGCGAAGAATTCGGCGACGGCGCGACCTTTTATAACTTTTAGTGGCACATATTTAAGGTCGAATTCTGAGAGCATCAGAGTCCATCTTGCCAGACGTCCGTTGAGGACGGGTTTCTCGAAGAGGTATTTGATTGGATCCATTTTGGAGTATATCTTGACGGAGTAGCTAAGCATGTAGTGACGTAGCTTCTTCGTTGCCCACACAAGAGCGAGGCATGTCTTTTCGAGTTGCGGGTATTTGCACTCATATTCCAAGAACTTCTTACTTAGATAGTAAATAGCTCTTTCTTCGTTCCCTACAGTTTGAGCCAACATGGCACCCATGGCGGTTTCAGTCACTGTGAGATATAAACCAAGAGGTTGATCTTGTTGTGGCGGCATGAGCACTGGTGGTTTAGCCAATATCTCCTTAATTCGGTCAAACGCCTTTTGACAATCATCATCCCACATGGTGTGGACGGTTTTCTTGAGTTTCTTGAAGATAGGTTCACAAATCATCGTAAGTTTCGATATGAATCGACTTATGTATTGTACTTTTCCCAGAATCCTCGACTTCTTTTTCTTTTGAGGTTGTGGCATTTCAATCAGAGCTTTGATTTTGGAAGGATCTATTTCTATACCGCGTTGGCTAACGACATATCCCAGAGTTTCCCAGATGTTACCCCAAATGTGCATTTACGGGGTTGAGTCTCATGTTGTACTTTCGTAGCCTTGCGAAGAACTTGCGAAGGTTCGCAATATGTCCCTCTCTTTCCTTGGATTTGACGATCATGTCATCTACATATACCTCAACTTCTTTGTGCATCATGTCATGTAGGAGTGTAGTTGCGGTGCGTTGGTATGTAGCTCCGGCGTTAATCAATCCGAATGGCATTACCGTGTAGCAATATGTTCCCCATTGGGTGACGAATGCGGTCTTGTGCATATCTTCCATGGCCATCTTGATTTGGTTATAACCCGCATATCCATCCATGAAGGATAGTAATGTGTGGTCTGCAGTATTGTCTACCAATATGTCGATGTGAGGTAGAGGGAAGTCATCTTTCGGACTTGCTTTGTTCAAGTCCCTGAAATCAACACAAACACGGATTCTCCCATCCTTTTTGGGCACGGGTACTATGTTAGCTACCCAGTCAGAATACTCGGAAACTTTGATGAACCCGGCTTTGAATTGCTTGTCCACTTCTTCCTTAATCTTTAGAGCCCATTCTGTTCTCATTCGTCGAAGCTTCTGTTTTACAGGTTTGAAACCTGGTTTAATCGGAATCCTATGTTCGGCGATATCTCTGTCGATCCCTGGCATGTCTTTGTAGGACCAAGCGAACACGTCTTTAAATTCATTTAGGAGGTCTATGAAATCGGCCCTTTCGGTTGAGCTCAAGGTAGTCCCTATCCTAAGTTCTTTGGGTTCTAGTTCGGTTCCTACATTGATGGGTTCGGTGTCCTCTATTACAGGTCCCCCTTCCCCTTCCTGTAGTATTTCTTTGGCTACGTAGGGAGGTATTTCGGTCAAGTCTGGGTCTTGGTCATCCTCGGTATCATCGTAAACAGAATTGCACTCAAGATAACACAAAGAGTAAGCAGAACCTGATTTATTCATATTAAGATTTGAGTAAAGTTGAAACAAAGAAGCCAACTGATCCATGGTCAGTGGCGGCAAAGGGACAGTAATTGGGGCATTTCCCGAACTACCGTGACTACTCGAGGCTAAGCTAGGAGAAACAAAGGGAGTGGGGATGACAACAGGAGTAGATTCCCTAATGACTCCTCTAGACTCTGACTCTGACTCCGACTCCGATTCCGACTCGAACTCGTCGTCTTCTGGTTCTCCTTTGAACATCTCTCCTTCTCCAGTGGTGAGCTTGAAGAGTCTTCCTTGGTTGTTGGTCCATTTGATAGATTTTCTCCACCCTTTCTGCTGCTTTGTGTCGATTTCTGTGATCAACGCGGTGGGGTTGAAGCGATCGTCCTGAAGTATCATAGTAATGATCTCATCCTGCGCGGCCCTAATGAATCGATCTTCTCCAAACAATAGGCTAGCAGCTTGTTCGTCGAAGCAAGGTGCTTGACGGGTTTTGACGGTAGGAACCTTTTCGGGAGGAATGAAGTAGCAATCGTGAAAGATCTCGATTCCGGCTAACTTCCTCTCAAGATAATGCCAAGGTTCGGGAAATCCGTGAAAGAGTTCTGAACTTCCTTCTTGAACGAAGTACCCATTTAGAGTGGGGAGATATGGCCTCATTTGGACTCCCACGTGCTTGCGATTTTGGACTTGGGCGAGGATTTCGAGAACTTCTTCTTTTGTGGGTTTGTACCCTAGTCCAAGTGGTATCCTTGTCGAGTTGCCTTCCTTGTATGGTGCGAAGGTGTTCTTCCGAATTGGGTTTAAAGGCATTCCAGGGAAGTATCCCTGGGATTTGAGTATGTGGTTGACCACCAAGTTAGAGTAGGGATTATAGTATAAGGGTGCCAACTCACTTTCTATGACGTTTACACTTTGGAAGCCCCCAAGTTCGCATACGGGATCCGCAAGGACTTGATTGTTTGATTGCTTTTCGATTGTTGCCTTGATGGGTGACGAAGTGATCGTCACTACTTTGCCATTTAGTGGGATCTTGATCTTTTGATGAAGGGTGGATGTTACCGCTTTGGAAGCATGAATCCAAGGCCTTCCCAGAAGTATGTTGAATGAAGCTTCGATGTCCACTATTTGGAAGTTAACCTTCCGTTCGATTGGTCCTGTGGCTATGGTTAGATTAGCAAGTCCTACCACTTTTCATCGTGTACCGTCATACGCACGTACACCATGATTTGTAGGAGTCCAATCCGACTCTTTCATGCCTAGTTTGTATGCCGTTTTGAGGGGTATGACGTTGACCGCGGAGCCATCATCTACCAAGGTCATTGGCACGTTCTTCTTTAGGCAAATGACAGTGATGTACAGAGCAAGGTTGTGACTAGCACCAAAAGGTGGCAAGTCTTCATCCGAGAAAGTAATAGGATTACTTAGCTTAGGTGATTCTTGGAAGACCAAGTTGACTACATCTTCAGGAGTGGAGTTATGTGCTACATTCAATTTGGCCAAAGCTTGCAGTAAAGCTTGGCGATGTGGAAATGAGCTTGCCACTAGTTGCCAGACTGAAAGATCAGCCTTGGTCTTCTGTAATTGCTTGAGCAAATGATCAGTGGGGTCATCCTCGTTGTCATTTGGTGTGATGACGTTGGTTGGACCGTTTTGAGTAGTGCTTTGATATGGGCGACCCGAACGAGTTAGGTGATCCATATCTTGGTCTTCACCATTTTGGACTATTTCCTTGACTAGGGAGTTTTCAATGAGATATTCGTCTTCATCATCATCGCCCAAACCCCATTAATCTGCACTAGTTCCTTCATTCTCATGATATCACTTTCTAGTCGTATGATTTGATCGACTAGTTTATCAACCACGGTGACTACTTCTTGCATAGTGGCATTTTGAGAGAAGATCAATGGTACGCGTTCTTTAGGTATTGCATTGGGATTGCGCAAGACCGTTACCATGTTTTCTAGTTCCCACACTTGTCTATCTACATTCCTTGCCCATGTGATGAAGTCGGAAATGGTAGGGGAGATAGTGGAGTAGAGCCTTTCTTTCTCAATTGCATGAATTTCATTTTCGGTGGGAGAAATGAGGTGTGAGCAATCTAAGGTAGATTCGTCACTTGTAATCACTAGAACTCCAAGAGGATTCTGAGTGTTGTTGGGCTTACTGATAGGTGCATTTTATATAGTCTTTTTAGCCTAATTTATGCGCGTATCTTTATGCTTTTATCGTGGTTTTATGCTACGAAATGCCCCGAATATGCTACTTTGGTTTGTTTTGTCTTATTTGCAGAAATTAACCGAAGAGGAGCTAAATCAAGCCTTTTACCGTCCTTTTAGCATTCATTTGGAGGAAGAGTGAATTTGGAGCGGGAATGTAGCTATCTTGAGATGCGCAAAGAAGAAAGATAGCTAGGCGAGCAAAGGAAGAACTTCAAATTGCTAGTGCCTATTTGGAGAGCCATATCTCGGGTTCTACAACAGATATTCAGGTGATTCCAATTGGAGATGAAAGTTTGTTCTTTTAGCTTTACAATGCCACCGGAATCACCCTGTTTGACCAAGTAACGAAGAAATGGCAGCCGTTTGAAGTTCAGTGCGCGAAGCAGGAATTACGCGCTGAGAAGTGCTCGATCGAGAACTATTTCTATTCGATCGAGAGCCCATTTGCTCGATCGAGAGCTACTTCTTCTCGATCGAGTGATTAAAGGGAAAGAAGTCTTCGATCGAGAGGAATTGTTCTCGATCGAGAGGAATGCTAAGGAATATCACTCGATCGAGCAACAATCTTTGACGGGCTTGGGTTTTTAGCTTTATTTTCCGCAATTAGGTTAATAAATCCTATTTTCTTATAAATAGGAAAGTAAGGACGACATTTTGTATTCTCTTCTCTTCTCTACTCCCTCTTCACCTCTCTAATTACTCTTAATACTCTGTCACTTTTACACTGTTGTTTTGCTCTTTCTTTTCCGGATCAAAATTCAGTAATTGTTTCTCTCCCTTTTCTCTTTCTTTTTAATGTTTATTTATTGTTCTTATTTCTATTACTCTTGTTTCCCTTTAATTATGCGTAGCTAATTCCCCTAGTATGTTAGGATTAGGGAAGCCGTGGTAGCGATGTTTTAATTGACTTATATAGATTAGTTTTGCGATAGGAATTGTATTAGGCAATTTAATTGTTATCCGGTCGAATGAATGCATGCAGGAGACCATAAATTTAGTTAACCCCGACCTAGATCGAAAGATTGGAAGGGAAGGCTTGCTTAATTACAATAGGGTATTGCAGTGAGGGCGAAAGTTAAGCTGTTTACGCTCTAGGGCGGTTTAAGGACCGAAAGGTGACGACCATAGCTCTTCTTATCAATAGTCTAATCGCCTTAGTATTCCCGATAGTATAGTTGCCACGGTGGACCGACTCCTAGCATATTTCCCTTCTCTTTCTGTTAATTTCTTATATTCATTTCTCTCTCGCCTATTAGTTTAGTTCAACAATCAATTAAACTCCCATTTCTGTGACACCCTCACAGACCGAATTAAACAGATAGATAGCAACTTAGCCTCCCTGTGGAGATCGACCCTACTTATCGCTGACTTCTGTTAGTAGTAACTTAGGTATTTATTTTTGGTACAAAACGACCGTATCAAATTTTGGCGCCGTTGCCGGGGAGGCGACGCTTTTTATCTGTTTTATTTGTTTGTCCTTTCGCCTTAAGGGAAGACTAAGTACCTTGAGGCCGTCTTATCTTTTTCGTTAGTGCTGTTTTGATAGGCCTACAGGTGTATTAAACAGGCTACTGAGGGAGATTATCGAAGGGAAGGCTTGAGTACCTTTGATCCCTCTTGCCAAGATGACATCTGTCTCCCGACTAATTGCTCAGTTTGAAGCCCAAGCTGAGAAACCTGCTAGTTGGGAAAGGAAGAAATCTTGGGGATGTGGTGCTGCTGAGCACAATGCAGCTGTAGTTATGCCGCCACATCCACCCCATCAATGGCCACCGCAACAAGATCCTCGTGATATACAGAAAAAAGAAATCGCGGAGCTGAAATCCTTAATTCTAGAATATGATAGATATATGGGTGCTCAAGTCACCGAGCTGCGATCAAATTGCTCGGTTAACAGCTGGGTTGGATGATCGGCAACCAGAAGAGGTGTACTTGACCAAGAGCGGTTCTTCCCATGAAGAACCCGCGTTGCCCAATGCTGAAAATGATTTCTATATTTCGGATGAAGACTTTCTATCGTATTTCCAGAGTGTATGCGAGGATATCAGCGCTGTACAGGAAGAAAGTCCTCGATCGAGTAATATCTCTTCTCGATCGAGTGACATGCAGGAGGATAGTTCTCGATCGAGTGATTTTGTTACTCGATCGAGTGAGATGCGGGAGGAAGTTGGTCGATCGAGTGAGTATTTTGCTCGATCGACTGATTTGGCCATTGGGAGCTTTAATTCGTCACTTGGGTTCATTTTGGATGACGAGTTTGACGATGATGAAGATTACGGTGAACCTCCCTTATTCACAAAGTCGGATACACTTGAAGTCTGCGATTTACGGGATGGATTCCACGAGGAGGTTGATGAAGAAGCAAACAGAGACGGTAATTGCTCCTAGCACGGATGAGGTAATCCATTCCTTCGTCGGTGATTCCGTCGTTAAGAGCGACCAACCCGAGGTAGTGCGATAATTTCATTATTGTTTGTTTTAACGAAAGATATTGCCTCGTTTAATTTGTGCTCCTTCTTTTAATACTACACCCTCTCATATGTGGACGCATAATTTAACGAATTTTCACCGTCCTTATCATTTCAAGTTTGCTAATCTGAATCGGGACCCTTATATATTGACAATTGCTCCCGCGCTCCTCTATTTTGTGGATAAATTTAGGAGCGCTCATAGGAAATTTGTTAGGCTTAAAAAGTTAAACATTTTTATTTCCTATTTTGCTATTCCACTTTGGTGCTACTTATGCTGTTGTGTAGCACATGCGCAGCTATTTGACAGGTTGCTGCGCGCTTTGAGCTGTTTTGATTGTGACTAATTATAGAGGCTCAAGAAAAAAAGAAGGTCGGGACCGACTGATCAAGCTAGCGCTAACCAGGAGGCAACCCGGCGATTTTATTTTGCATTTTTATTTACTTTCAGTTGTAATAAATGGTTTTATACCATAGACTTTATCAGTATGCGTGTTTTTATTGCGTCTTTGCAGGAATTCTACTCGATCGAGTAACTTTCCACTCGATCGAGTAACTTTCTACTCGACCTAGTAAAAAAAAAAAAAAAAAATTACTCGATCGACCACTATTCCTCTCGATCGAGCTGTTTTGGACGTCCATTGCTTGGATAGCTTCTTGTGACGATGTTTCGGAGCTATTAGTGACCTCCCACGTTGCTGGCTGGTTTGGGGAGGTCCCTTATTCGCGCAATCTTGTGAGTTTTTCCGTATTTACTCTTTTCCTCCTTTAGCTTGCATTTCCTTTCCATGTTTTGGTACAATGGGGGCATTGTACGGTTTGGTTTGGGGAGGTTATGCATCCATATCTGTGTCTGCATTTTGTTTTTACTGCATCTCTGTTATCATGTTTAATTTCAGTATGCATTGTTGTTTATTTTCATAAAAATCAAAAATCTCACAAAAATCAGAAAATTGTTAAAAATTCAAAAAATTTGCACGTTTATTTTAGCATATAGGTTGAGTCGGAACGGTAGATTTCAATGATGAAATTGCACTGCAACTGTCTTTTTGCTTAAGCCTTGCATTAAACTGTTATCTTATTAGCTTTGTCTTATTGCATATCTACGAGTTAATGTTTAATTTAGCTGAACATATAGACTTGACCTGAAATTTTGGCAAGCTACTTATAATTTCTAAGATTTAGAGCCTTATAAACTGGTGTCACTTGTGACCAGTTTCATGTAGGATTGTGAGTAGTATACTCCTTGCATAGCATGTTCATCAATTTGCACGTATATGAAATTCAATTGCTTTTTGCCGTCATACATTCGTGTTAGTGGTTGGTGTCACATGCAGAGAGGTGCTTACATTTTCCCTTTCTTTCATTTTTACCCATTAAATTCCACATTAGCCAAATTTGCCTGTTGACTCTTAGCTACATTCCAAATTTAGCCTGCCTTGCCAAGCTAGTTTAGATTGTTCTGCGGTATACTGTCTATTGTATCAAATTTTGGCGCGTATTCTGTTGATTTGGAGTCGGTAGAAAAGAAAAAAAGAAGATGAATTGAAAAAAGAAGTTGAAAAAAAAAAGAATTCGAAAATGAAAAAGAGAAAAAAATTCGAAAAAGAAGAAAAAGAAGAAATCGAAAAAACAGAAAAAAAAAAAAAAAAAAAAAATTGTTTGAGACGGTTTGACTCCTATGTTCTATCTTATATCATTTGAGGAGTATGTTCAGCTTGGTTTGGTGAGATCTTATGCCAAATGAAGGGCATGTGCTTTATTCTATAATTGAGTTGGAACTGGATGTTGTTAAATGGTTTTGTTTAGGTACTAGCTTGATCACCTATACCTCCACATTCCCATAAATATTTTGCCTTTTCTTACCCATTGCCTCACTTTACCATTTTTTTGTAAGCCCTCGGCTGTGACAGGACCTTGTTTGGTTGGAATGTATGTTTGGTAGCTAGAATTGTCTATCATATTAGTTGCATGCATGTTTATGTGGGTCGTAGTTTAGGTGAGCGACTATTTTTCTTTCTCTCCTACATATATATGCTTACCCTTTGCTTCATGAGAGAAGAGTGACCCGTGAGAGTCCATTATTAAAGGTCTTGCAAGGTCGACGGTTCAGCTTTATTATAAACATCTTATAACTCGTTTGCATTTGACTGTCCTGCTATAAGTGTTAGTTTGCTTGCATTAAATTGGCTTAAGTGGGCATTTGTAGCTAGCTCTGAGTTATCTTTTCCGTTCCATTAGTTGCATTTTAGTTTACTCGAGGACGAGTAAAGGTTTGGTTTGGGGAGATTTGATACGTGCATTTTATATAGTCTTTTTAGCCTAATTTATGCGCGTATCTTTATGCTTTTATCGTGGTTTTATGCTACGAAATGCCCCGAATATGCTACTTTGGTTTGTTTTGTCTTATTTGCAGAAATTAACCGAAGAGGAGCTAAATCAAGCCTTTTACCGTCCTTTTAGCATGCATTTGGAGGAAGAGTGAATTTGGAGCGGGAATGTAGCTATCTTGAGATGCGCAAAGAAGAAAGATAGCTAGGCGAGCAAAGGAAGAACTTCAAATTGCTAGTGCCTACTTTGGAGAGCCATATCTCGGGTTGTACAACAGATATTCAGGTGATTCCAATTGGAGATGAAAGTTTGTTCTTTTAGCTTTCCAATGCCACCGGAATCACCCTGTTTGACCAAGTAACGAAGAAATGGAAGCCGTTTGAAGTTCAGTGCGCGAAGCAGGAATTACGCACTGAGAAGTGCTCGATCGAGAACTATTTCTATTCGATCGAGAGCCCATTTGCTCGATCGAGAGCTACTTCTTCTCGATCGAGTGATTAAAGGGAAAGAAGTCTTCGATTGAGAGGAATTGTTCTCGATCGAGAGGAATGCTAAGGAATATCACTCGATCGAGCAACAATCTTTGACGGGCTTGGGTTTTTAGCTTTATTTTCCGCAATTAGGTTAATAAATCCTATTTTCTTATAAATAGGAAAGTAAGGACGACATTTTGTATTCTCTTCTCTTCTCTACTCCCTCTTCACCTCTCTAATTACTCTTAATACTCTGTCACTTTTACACTGTTGTTTTGCTCTTTCTTTTCCGGATCAAAATTCAGTAATTGTTTCTCTCCCTTTTCTCTTTCTTTTTAATGTTTATTTATTGTTCTTATTTCTATTACTCTTGTTTCCCTTTAATTATGCGTAGCTAATTCCCCTAGTATGTTAGGATTAGGGAAGCCGTGGTAGCGATGTTTTAATTGACTTATATAGATTAGTTTTGCGATAGGAATTGTATTAGGCAATTTAATTGTTATCCGGTCGAATGAATGCATGCAGGAGACCATAAATTTAGTTAACCCCGACCTAGATCGAAAGATTGGAAGGGAAGGCTTGCTTAATTACAATAGGGTATTGCAGTGAGGGCGAAAGTTAAGCTGTTTACGCTCTAGGGCGGTTTAAGGATCGAAAGGTGACGACCATAGCTCTTCTTATCAATAGTCTAATCGCCTTAGTATTCCCGATAGTATAGTTGCCACAGTGGACCGACTCCTAGCATATTTCCCTTCTCTTTCTGTTAATTTCTTACATTCATTTCTCTCTCGCCTATTAGTTTAGTTCAACAATCAATTAAACTCCCATTTCTGTGACACCCTGACAGACCGAATTAAACAGATAGATAGCAACTTAGCCTCCCTGTGGAGATCGACCCTACTTACCGCTGACTTCTGTTAGTAGTAACTTAGGTATTTATTTTTGGCACAAAACGACCGTATCACTTACCTCCTGGTGGAATTGGAAGTCGACCATCTTCAATCATATCTTGAAGCACGTGTTTCAACTTGTAGCATTTTTCTGTGTCGTGCCCTTTGCCCCTATGGTATTCGCAGTACGAATTTTCATCCCAAAACTTGGACTTCTTTTCGGGTTCGGGAGTAGGTCCAATGGGTTGGAGTTTACCTTGCTTCATTAACCTTTTTAGCGTTGAGTACGTATCCCCAAGGTTTGTGAATTTCCTTGGTGGAGTAGTTTTCTTAGATGGTTCGAGAAGGTTAACTTCGTCGGTCTTACTAGTAGAGCCGTATGAACGACTTGTGGACCCTTGATATCCTCGACCTACCGTTTTGGACAAGAGTCCTTTGCGGATGTCATCTTCAATTCGTGTCCCTAATACGGTTAAGTCCTTGAAAGTCTTGATGTTTTGATATCTCAAATGGTTGGCATATATGGGCTTTAGATTATCCACAAACTTTTCCACGAGAGTAGCCTCATCCGGGCGTTCAACTAGTTGAGTACTAGTCTTCCTCCACCTACTTAGGAAGTCGGTGAATCCTTCTTTGTCATTTTGGGTAAGAACCTCTAGAGTACGCATGTTGACTTGGATCTCGGCATTATCCGCGTATTGTTTCGAGAACTCGATTGCGGCGTCTTCCCAAGTAGCGACCTTCTTGTGATCTAAAGTGTAGAACCATTGCTTCGGGATGGTGTCGAGAGATGAAGGAAAGATCCTTAAGAACATCTCGGGTTTGATGCCTTTGATAGACATGTAATCCTTGAAGGCACGGATGTGGTTCAAAGGGTTCTCATGTCCTTTGAACTTAGGGATATCCGTCATGCTAAAGTTAGTTGGCAATTTGGAGTTGACGGCTTCATACTTGCGATTGTTTTCCCTATAAATGTCATCCCCCTTAAGGTACATCAATTGCTCCTCTAGGTATTGGAGTCTTTTCTCAGCTGCAGTTGTCCCTATGATAGGATTCTCATCCCTAGACTCGTCGTCGGAGAAACGTAGTACTTCACTTTTGAGGGGAGACAACCTTCCCTCTACATCAAAGATACGGCCTTCGATGAGTTCAAGGCGGTCATAGGTTTGGTTTTGGGTAACTTGCATTTGGGCTAGCGCGGCTAGGATTCGATCATTACTATCTTGAATTTGTTGGAGGTTTGTTTCTTCACTTGATCCGGGCATCTTGGAAACTGGATGAGAGATCGGCGACGAATCAAAACACGATCGACCATTCTATCACACTTGCTAAAAGAGGAAAAGTTTTGACTCGTGAAGTGGGTGTGTGCCACTTGTGTTGAGTGGATTTTGAAGAAAGACAAGGTCTTTGAAAATGTGTGTCCTAGTCAACTGTAGTGTAGTTGTAGGAGTGGACTCGAAGTGAGGTTTTGAAATGGGCTCGTGGCCCGAATTTTGACACGACAAACGGACATAGTTTTGACCGGATTTTGCGCTAATTGAAGGCCTTTTTCGAAATTTTGATTAAGAAAAGGGGTTTTGATTTTTGAAAATTCGTCATGATTTGTTTAGAAATGGTGATCACGTAAGGTTTACACATTTATACAAGCATTATAACGGATCTTTGAGTGCATTTAAAAGGGTTTTGGTTTAAAGGGTGGGTTGCCATACCGAACCATCAAACCCGAAGTCTATGGAGAGGCTCGTGCCAAACAAGAGTAAGGCCGATTCCTAGTCCATTTCCTCAAGTAGTGAAGGCCCTTGATACAAACAAGAGTAAGCATCATGGTATGGATGACGTCAATCGCTATCCATCCTTAGGCCCGAATAAGAATTAGGACCGTTTAGACAGGACGATTGGTCGAATGGGTTGGGTTGGGCCTAGGAAGGCCGAATAAAACGGTCTAGGAAGACCGAGTTATGAGAACCGACAATTGTCTTGTACAAACTATTCCCTAACCTTGTTCAAGTTTCACCCTTGGCTACACGTAAGTGTATTATCCCTAGCGGAGTCGCCAAACTGTGGACAGCGGGCCGCCCACGGGGGCGCTTGGTGAAGGTCAAAAAACAAGCGTTTGCATTTTGTATGGAGTCGCCACCAATTTTTATGGGAAATTGGAACCGTTCGAATACCTCGTGTCACGTCAAGACACAAAGTAGTGACATGAACACTAAGCAATCGTTACCCTTAGCATTCTATGTCTAGAATGACTCTCGTGGATGCCAATGAACACGGGTGCTCACGGAGATCTGGAGTAAGGGGTGAGGGTACGTATTAGGAAGCTCTTTTGATCGAACACCTAATCCCGCCCGCCTCGATAGCGGCCTCTACTAATGATTAGGGAAGTTATTCGTACTCGATATATCGTCGGTTATATGCATGCGATGCAACATCCAAGTCTTAATCCTAACATGTGAAATTTAGACTAAGTCGGTTGACAGTTAATTTAGCATACAATTGGGTCGAAGTAGGAGTTAATGCTCATTACATGTGAAAGCATACAAACAATGAAAGAAATAATTATAAATTACAATAATGAAAATTACATCAATTACAATGGATTAGGCGATTTATGTCGAAAATACCTTTAAAACGGATAATTTGAGAAAAAAAGAATAAAAGGAGGAACTAACGAACAAAACAGAAGTGATAATACGATTAATAGTCAGTTAATACGTAAGCTAATTAAACTAGGTCAAGGCAGAAACGGAGTTCAGGGACAGAAATCATCCTGGAACAGGCGCAGCAGATCGCGCTAGCCTCCTGAAGAGGCGCAGCGATTCTTGCGTCTGTTCCAAGGGTGAGTTCTGGCTGTGAAGCCGGAACTGCAAATCGTTAATGTCGATTGGTAATTTTAATGATTGATTGGTAATATTTACTCGGATGGAAGTGATTAACAGGTTAATTACATGTGAATGATGGTCATAAAAACGATAAACATGGGTGATACGGATGTAAACGAATTAATTACATGAGATTATGATGAAAACATTAATGAGTCCTCTATCGAAATAAATCAATTAGGCTAAATACGACGGATATACAACGAATATGTGAATAAGCAGATGAAAACTATATCAATGACGAACTCCAGAAACTCAATATGAACAAATTGAATCTCTAAAATCCGGGTTTGAATTTAATGACGAAAACCCGCAAATATGAATTACTTAGGATTTAAGTCGGATTTGTGGCAATTAAACATGCTAATGAATGATGAATCATATGATACAATATACATGTGAATTATCAGTGACGATTATATCAAAGAATTAACGGACGAACAAATAACAAACAAAAAAGAAGCGAATTACAGAGGACGAGGAAGAAGAAAAGAAGCAAGAACTGCGGCAGCCTCACAAAGAGGCGCAGCAGGAACTGCGCTCCTTCGAAGAGGCGCAGCAGTTGCTGCGTCTTTTCTCGACGTCTGTCTACTGGAAATCCGCAAAACAGAGTTTTAAAGCACGGTTTTAGAAATCGGTTTTAATGGTGTTTTAGACATAAATCTTACAATAAAATACAATAAATAAAATACAATAAATAAATAAGGATTATACACCCTCAGACTTACATGTTGACGAAACGAGATGAACTAAGATATCGACTAGTGAATGCTCGACGCGAATGCAAAGAGAGTGCCCTCGTAAGAGGAAAACGATTGATTAATTAAGTTGATTGAGTGTAGTTGGTCAAATTGGTCGGTCATGCAACGGAGAGGCTGGTACCCGGAAAGATCCGAGCTTACGTGGTCGAAAGTTCAAGCACGTAGGCGCCAATTAGTAAGAACAAAGTCTAGAATGCAAAGGGAGAAGAGAAGGGCGGACACTCGCGTGAGAAATATGAGGAACGAAAGCTCCTATTTATACTAATCACGCGGAGGGAATTAGGGTTTCGGAGACTCTTTGGAAGTGAATCTCGGAAAGATATGAAAAAGATACGTAAGACATGCAAAGAAGGGCCTGAGAAAAAGGCGCAGCGAGCCCATGCGTCTCTTGGAAGAGGCGCAAAGACTGCTGCGTCTATTCCCAGGAGGTTTCCTCCCAAGAAAGATTTCAGCGTTTGAGTTATGGTAGGACGGAAATAATTCGATTATCTTATGAATATTACGGGATATTATTTGCCAAAAGATAAAATTTGTGAAATATGGAATAGAAATATCCGGAACATTCCAAATATTCCGACTGGGATTTAACGATTATCGAAAAATGGAGACGGTTTTTGACCCGGACTCCGAATGTACTCTAATTACTGCCAAAACGACCGTATCGGGACGTAGATGACAACTAAGAGGTCGACATTTAATATTTGAGCAATCACTTGACGACAATCTTACGAACTGTCATAAATCGTTCCGCGTATCAAACATGCGGCCCAATCATCACCGGGTGGTTTGCGGGAGGTGCAGAAACGAGGTGTCTACAGACGTCTACGTGCTTGATCAATCAACCACGTAAGCTCAGATCATTCTGAGTACCAGTCACGTTGCATGACCGACCAATTTGACCAACTACACATCAATTAATCAATCAATTTAATCTAAATCCTCTTACGAGGGCACTTTCATCATACATTCGAGTCGAGCAATCATTAAAACGTTAACTTAGTTAATCTCGTTTCGCCAAACATGTAAGTCTGAGGATGTAAATCCCATCTTTATTATTGTATTTTATTTTTGTAACAATTAATGTAAGATTTACGTCAAAAATATGCTTAAGACTTATTTCTAAAACCCTTTGTTTTTTTACGATTAACAGTAGGTAGACGTAGAGAAGAAATGCAGCAACTATTGTGCCTCTTCGAAGAGTCGCAGCATCTGTTGCGCCTCTTCCGGAGGCTGCCGCAGTTCCTGCTTTTCTTCTTCTTCCTTGCTTCTCTGTTAGTTCGTCCCCTTTGCTTCCTTTTATTCTCTTTTCTTCGTATATAATAATCTTTTAATACATATTCTTAATAAATATCACGCTTTAATTCCGACTTAAATCCCTTATAATCGATATTTGCGGGTTTTCGTCATTAAATCAAACCCGGATTTTTAGAGACTCGATTTGTTCATATCAAGTTTCTGAAGTTCGCCTTTGTACATATTTTTACCGTTTATTTCCAGTTTATCTAGTCCTTTCAATTCGTTTCCGTCTCTGTAAATAACAAAATTAAATTGTAACTAGTTTTTAACTCGTCTATAATTCGTTTTAATTAGTTTTAATTCGTTTCAATTCGCGTTTATCGCTTTTATGACGATTTCATATGTTAATAATACGCTAAATCACTTTAATCCGTGTCAAAGATCAATAATCAACCATTAAATACACCAACGAACATTAACAACACGCAGTTCTGACTTCACAGCCAGAACTCACCTCAGGAACAGACGCAGTGGCCACTACGCCTCTTCCAAGGGACGCAGCTTTGTTGCGCCTGTTCCGGGGTGATATATGTCCCTGAACTTCCGTTCTTGCTTTGACGTGGCTTTAATTACGTATTAATCGACTATTAATCGTAATATCACCACTAATATGTCCATATTTTCTAACCTAGTTTATTTTTCCCTTATTTTCCTCAAATCGTCCGTCTTAGATATATTTTTGACGTAAATCAATTAATCCATTGTAATTTATTGTAATTTTAATTATCGCAATTTATTTATTGTATTGTATTATGTATGATTTATTTACTTGTTTT
The DNA here is from genome assembly GCF_048544455.1 of Silene latifolia. NCBI lineage: Eukaryota > Viridiplantae > Streptophyta > Magnoliopsida > Caryophyllales > Caryophyllaceae > Silene > Silene latifolia. The sequence continues at coordinate 39,268,067 of NC_133530.1, forward strand.
CACATGTAATTAGTTCTAAACCCTAATTCGACATAATTATGTGCTAAATTACATGTTCACCGACTTAGTCTAATCTCACATATTAGGATTAATCCGTGGATATTGCATTGCATGCATATAATCGACAACATATCGAGTACAAACGATTTCCATAATCATTAGTAGAGGCTGCTATCGAGGCGGGCGGGATTAGGTGTTCAATAAAAGGACTTCCTAATATGTACCCTCACCCCTTACTCCAAATCTCCGTGAACATCCGTGTTCATTGGCATCCACGAGAGTCATTCTAGACATAGAATGCTAAGGGTAACGAGTTCTTAGTGTTCATGTCACTACTTTGTGTCTTGACATGGCACGAGGTATTCGAACGGTTCCAATTTCCCATAAAAATTGGTGGCGACTCCACAAATGTAAACGCTTGTTCCCAAGCGCCCCCGTGGGCCCCCCGTGTCCACACCCCCATGACCCTTGAAGGATCCCCACGAGTTAGGGGACAGCCAAGTGAAGAAGAAGCAAAACTGCTCTTCAGGACGGAGGTCCCATAGATAAGACGGACGTCCCCAAGCTCAGCCCGAGCATCCCCAAATCAGGACGGGCGTCTTTCAATGCAGGATGGGTGCCCATCAAGAGGAGTTCGTGCGTCCCAAGTTAGGACTTACAAGGCGTTAAACTTCATTTAAGGAGCTTAATCGTCATTTAATCCCTTAGTTGACCTAATACTTGTACTTAGTATAAATACTCCCTTGTAATAGGAGATTAGTACCAAGTTAATTTAGTAAATTAAATATCAATTAGCTTAATTACACTTTAATCCTTCTTTAATTATTGTTCAAGAATTCTTAGATCTAGTTGGATAATTGAAAATTATTTGGGTTATTATTGGAGAATTGACAACTCTTAATTATCAATCAATTTTTCTTCTATTATTCTTTCCTTTCCATTTGTTCGTCTTAAGATTGGTACAATTTCTCTACTCTTTACTTAATCCTTGTTTATTGTTTTACTCTTCCATCATGTTTATGCTTGTTAAGATGATTGACAAAATTGTTAACATGTTTACCATGATAATGAGTGAGTAATTCCCTAACTAGGGTTAGTGGGGGATTAGGAGAGTTAATCATGGGGTAGATCTTTACTTAATAAGTTCATATGAATGCTTGCTTGTTGTAGTTTTAACTTATGCACATGTTATGCTTGATGAAATGCTTGATTGAGAACCTAGCATAATTCTCTTATCCTTTCAACAAGACTTGTAAGACATAAACCAACTCAAGGCTTGTTAGACCATGCATATAGTTGAATAGGGAAGACTAAGTCGATGTAGGTGTTGTAAAGTCTTGATCGACTCGGCTCCGAGACCTAAAACTCCCTAGGAATTGTATGATATAAACTAACTCGATTCCATTACAACAATAAATTGCTTGCATCTATGTAACTCATTTATGTGATCTCATCATGATTTCCCTATGAATCCATGACACCCTAGTGTTTTAATCAATTCCTTACAAACTTTATTTGCTTACTTTGCTTTGCTTTCATTTATTTACTCTTCCTTTTGTTAAGTAATTTAGATTGCAAATCTCAACCTCAACCCAAATTGTGACACTAAAGACATAGCTTTTACAACCAATAAGTCAATACAATACCCGTCCCTTAGAATCCGGCCTTTACTTACCACTCTACTAAGATTAGTTTGTTGAGAATATAATATTGTTTGATTGGGAGCATAGACGACATACACTCGACCGATCAGTTTTGTTTCTTAATGTGTTGTCTTACGTATATTTTGCTCTTAATGCATGAGGTAGACGGATTCTATAATGTGGGAACATTATGTTGTAGATAGTATGGGTTGTGAGGAAGATGTGTGATCGTGTCGAATAGAAGTGAAGTTGATGAACTTATTGAGGCAAAGAGCATGTTTTGTGAGATGGTGAGCGATATAGTCGTAAGCTTCAGTAATGTAGTGATAAGTGTATATGGTCAAGGGGTAATGTACTTCTGAGGAATGTGAGAATAAAAAGTTTGAAATGAGGGATGTGAATTGTGGTAATTTGGGATATGTAGGGGTCTAATGGAGGGAGATGGGTATGACTATGTTGGTGGCGGATAGGTATACTGGGAAGCCGTGATAGAAGAATGGAAAGGAATGGTGTTTAGTGAGCTTAGGTCGATGGATACCGCTATGTGGATTTGTATGTAGTGGCTGTGTTTGAAAATTTGGGTTACCAGGAGGTGAGCTTAGTGTGTAATTCTTTGGGAAGTAACGGGATAAGGTGAATCTTGATTTTTGGAGATATTAAAGGAAGATGTAACCAATAAAGAAGAAACCTTTGAGTGGGTGGACTTATTGGACTTATTGGTGGTGAATATGAGTGAGTAGCATGATGAGAGAGAATGTTGATAAGAAATGAATGAGAAGTTTTTTTTTTTTTTTTGTTAAAGTTAAGTATATTATAAACAAAATCGAGACCATACAAGATTTGTTTTGGGCTATCAGCTTAGCAGCCCAATGCGAAATCCAACAAATCCAAATACACTCAGTGGAGCAACAAAAAAACGCATAAGAACAAAATCAGATTTGGGAATGGAAAATCCCTAAATCCCTAAAATCTATCTGCTTTCCAGTACACAGAAACGATCGCAATCAACACCAATGACTCACTGCACAAAAATACGATCCTTTTCCTTCACCAGCCCTGAGATCAGGTATTTGACTCTATAGCGCAACTCCTCTATGATCTGTTGTGCCACTTTCTCTAGTCGGAGGATGTTGAACTCATGTTTACTTTGATTCCTTTGTTTCCATAGATGGTAAATGCAGTTGTTGATGGTTGCATTCACAATACCTCATTTGGTTTTAGAGCCCATGAAACCCAATCTCCAAGTCAGGAGGTCATTGCTCGGTAGCGAGATCCCAAGCCATTCTCCTATGTTGATGAGCACTTTATGACTGTAAGGACAAATGAAGAAGAGATGTTCAATGGTTTCTGTGTTGTTCTGCAAATCCAACAGGTATCCTCATCACTGATATTTAATTTGTATAATTTTTCCATCGTATTCATATTATTGTGATGATATACCCATGCCATAAAACTGTGTTGAATGAGAAGTTATTGATATAGACTATTGGAATTTAATTTTTGGGAAGTAATGATAAGGTAACGGAATGATTAAAGAGCTAGGTAGTAAGAGTAATGAGTTGAGTGGATAATGGGTGTTGTCAAGTGCAATGGGATAAGAAGGATGGGGGTAAGTCAAGTGAAAGTTCGCAAAAGTTATGGGGCACGAAGGTAAGGAATCATGAAAACGTAGACTACTAAGATGAGAATGTGAGTTAAAGGATGTATATATATATATATATATATATATATATATATATATATATATATATAAGATACATGAGAAGCATGTTAGTCGTGAGTTTCAAGGAACTAAAGGAATGAGAGTCTAATAGAGTAACTACATAGTATGAGACCTTGGTGGCAAGCTAGGTGGCGAGGTAATCGAGGACAAAAATTAGTATGGATATTGAGGTAATTTTTGTTGATAGGATTAATGGAGTTGCTATAAGAATTGATATACATGTTGCGAGAGAGTATCAGATGTTGATGTAGAAGGCGTTTGCTAGTAGTGGAGCATTAATATTATGGTCACATCGATCAGAAGATGGTAACTATGTGAATTGGAGAATGGGTTATGAAGAGCATATGAGTTTAATCTGGTGTTAGCTATATACTTTTCCACTTGGTAACTTGCGTGACTTGGAATGGTTAATTATACTTGAATGTGTATTTATGATGTATGTAAGTGATCGTGTGAGGTTCCGACCTCGTAAGTAGTAGTATGGATGATATTCATAAAGTTGTTATCTGGTTATTCCATGTAACATGTTGCGTGGTTGGATGAGTCATGAGGTGATCATTGTGTCGGGACACTGTTTAATAATAATCTGGTAGTTGTGTTCCGGGTTTTGATCCGGGCACGGTACTCCATGTTGCGATGCGGATACTTTCGCGCTGCGGTGCGGCTATTGGTGGCGCTGTTGCGACGCCGTCATCGGTTGTGGTGGAGTAGGTGGGGTACTTGTGAGACGAACTTCTGAAAGTATATGTCAGCCTAGTATGGGCATATAGATTGTTAAGTCTGTTTACTGATGTTTCCTGTGATTTTCGGCTTGTGCGTGAGAGTAGAGTATAATATGGAAAAAAGTTGCGCATGTGGTTGTTGTTGTCATAAAACAGTGATATTTTGTTGTTGGGACATAGTTGTGGGATGTTGTGAGAATACTTTCGATCTTGTTTTAGATGAGGCATTGTTGACATAGTTGTGGCAAGTAATTGGGGGAGCATGTGTATACTGAGCTGGAAGCTGTAGGTGGTTCATAATATTTATCAGGGCGGTAAGTATGGAGTGTTGGGAATTAGTATCATGTTAAGTTATGGACGAGTTTGGCGGCAGAAAAAGGGAAATTTGAGGACCTAGTGAGTGCGTAACAATTTATGGATCGTGGGTGATGTTGTGGGGATAGTTGCGTGAATAGGGAAGAATGTGGTTGTGCGGTAACATGGAAGAGTTGAAGTAGTGGTTATGCTGAGGATTTTGTGGTATATGTTAGGTGGTGTGCGGAGTGATTAGAGGTATGGAACTGTTAAAGAAAGAGAGCCTTGGATATGGGAATGGTTGTCGGTGTTGAGGTTATAGTCGGTGATCAGTGACATGAGATGGTGATAATGAGAAGAAGTAGCTAAGGATATAGTACTAGTTGGGTTACGAGAACGTAACGTTTATCTTAAGAGTGGTAGGATCCGACAGAGAAAGTTTGAGTCTTGGTGTAGAATAAGGATCGACTTGTGGTTGATATTATTAAAGGTAAAGGTTATGCTTGTAGTAGTATGTATTTTATATGTATGGTTTTGGACTAAAGTTATAGGTAAGTATGGTTGCAATAGTGTTGACAGTTTTGGTGGTGACGTTTATGAATATGAGTAAACTTCGCGGACGAAGTTCATTTTAAAGGTAGTAGAATGTAACATCTGTTTAGTGGATTGTGTTGGTATTGAATTTGCTAGCGAGAGGTATGGAAATAAGACAAAGTTGGCGGCACTGGTGTTGTTGGTATTCGATAGTATTATGGAGTTAGGTGGGCTACTCTATGGTTGATACTATGTTGCGGGCTGCGTTGTTGGAGGTAGGTGTTGTTGGGTGAGTTAGTGTCAAGGTTGGAGGATGAGAGTTGAGTGGTGTTGGTTGGTGAAGTGGTATGTGTGCATGCTATGTAGGTATGGGTGTGAATTTCGAGGACGAAGTTTGTTTTTAATGAGAGAAGACTGTAATACCACAGGTTTTTGACTATAAGGAATTCGATCAAGTGGATGATACTCGACCGAGTGGGTCATCGGGTGATTGAAGTTTGCCTTCTGAAGTGTTAGCACTCGACCGAGCTTGTTGGTACTCAATCGAGTATGGTGTACTCGGTCGAGTATGTCAGGTACTCGACCGAGTGCTCGGTTTGTTACGTTTATTTTTCGCGGTTTTGATTAAAATAATTGGAGAAGTATATAAAGGCGTGTTAATAGTTTCTAATCATTTCTTAATCATTTTTCTCAAACATAAACTACGTACACTGCCTCTCTAATCATTTTGATTATCTCCAAGGCTAAGGTTGTTAAATCTTGAGTTTTAGCATCTTGTTTAGTGTCAATCGCAGTAGTAAGTGTCTTGTCCTTGTTGATTTATTTTTATTCTTATAGTTACGTAAACCCTAATTTGGGAAAATTGAGGGAATTGGTAATTCGGCATACTAGATCGGTTAATTAAGGGGTAATTAGTAATTGTATGTGATTATGATAAGTCCATTTTATATACATTTTGACCCTCTACTTTAGCTCTAATATATATGTCATTTGCACTAATCTAGTGGTTTTATGAGCTAATATTGTGTTCTAGTTGTCTTTGCATGGTTTGTCACATTTTGTAGAAACTTGAGCTTTTAGGAGCTTATTCTAACAAAATTTGTAAGAGCTAGTATACAAGGTAAGTGTGGAGCATGAGTTAGACCAACATTGAAGTGCTATATGGATTTGCATGCATAAAGATATGGATTAAAATGAAAATGCAAAATAAAGTCTTATGCAAAGTCAAGCCCAAGATTTGAAGTCCAACTAAGGTGGAAACATTGGATGCTTAGTGAAGCTTAGGATGCTAATTGAAGAGTTTAACCAGGTGATTAAACAAGGCATTAAACATCAACTTAGGATACCTTGAGCATTAACTAGAGAATTAAGAAGACGGAGCCAAATCATCACGACCCCGATCGGGGTTGGCGCCCCCGATCGGGGTTAGCCCCCTCTTGATTGTTTACGTTACTCCCTTCACCCCTATATAAAGGGTATTGATTCGGGACCTAAAGGATATCTCTCTTACACCTTCTACGCCACTTTTATACTCTCATTTTAGTTCTTAGTTTAGGTTAGATTAGATTTTCTTTAGCATTTCCATTATGTTATAAACAAATTTTATTCAAGTTATATACAATTTACATTTCAAGTTATTTCCATTTGTTCTATCTTGTTCTTCATTTCCAAGTTCATTCCCAATTGTTAAGGTAATCTTATTTTCAGTATTGTTTTGTTATAGATTTGCCATTTACATCACTAGTTAGTATGTTTATCTTTATCATTTCATATGTCATTAGATTAGTTTTCGTTATGCATAAGTAATTCAATTGTCTAGGGAATAAGGGAAACCATGCATAAGTAGTTCTTGCAATTCTTAAACTAGGATGTTATAATATCATTTCATTGTTTCTATCACATGTTTGTATTGTCATGATTAATCTTTGTTTAATGGATCATAATCATCGATTAATTTTGTTAATTCGTTCTATAAGTCGAGAGGCACGGAATCGGATTAGACTAAGCATGTGTAGTAGGACGACCTAGTCATAAACGAGAGTTTCTCTAGGACCCGGTCTATGGTTGACACTAATATCGTGAAGTGGGTGTCTTTAAACCTAAACAATTAACGATTTATCAACTCCTATGTTTAATTTGAGCATTTACATAATTTGCATGTGTGACCCGACCTCCCTAGACTATTTCTTTATCATTATTGTTTTCTTCCATTATCCAACCAATCAATCATACAATAACCGACCTCAAGATAAAATTCACTCCATAACAACTAATTAACAACTACCGTCTCTCTGTGGATTCAACCCCTACGTACTATATTTATTTGCGTCTAGGGTATTTATTTTTGCATAGGTGTGCGATAGCCTGTCAAATTTTGGCGCCGTTGCCGGGGAGCACGGTTTTGTTAGCTAATTAGTTGTTGAATTTTATCTTGTTTTATTTTGTCTCGAGGAACACTTGTTCCTTGAGATCTTCTCACGGTTTATTTGTAGTTTTAGTGCCTATTTTGTAGGTAACAAAGCTTGGCCTTTCGTAATGAATTACGAATTCGCCCCACAACTCCAAGATGAGCCTTTTCCTGACTATCTTGACCGATTCTACTACTTTTGTGATGGTCTCATCTCCCTTGGACATGTCCTTGACGGGGATTACTTGGGTCATTTCGTACTTGGTGGCATGGATTCTGAGACCCGTGGATTGGCTCTAAAGTTGAGTGATGAGAGTCTCTACAACATGATTAGGCCGGAACTTTGGAATTTCTTAGATTCCATGGCTACCAAATGTCGAGAGTTAGCACGCCAATTCGACGTGTGGCGTATCCAAGAGGAGCTCAAAGTGCTTCAAGCTCGTTTGGAACAACTTTCTTAAAAGAAAGCGAGCCAATGTGAGCTTATTACCTCTCCTTATGCTCTCCCAACCTCCCAATGTGAGTCTTTTGACCCTAATCATTTTGAATTATTGGATGACGATGACGATGAACCGACTTTCATTATTGAAATGCCCTCTATTATCGCTTCAATTTACCATTTCGTGGAGGAGGTAGTTGACACACGTGTCATGGATAAGCTTGAGCCCGACTATAGTGAAACGGATAAGGTTTTGCCCGAGTCATTTGAAACCTTTGAAAATCCTTTCACATGGGATGTAGTTGACCATTCGAAGTTGATGGAGGACTTAGTGATGCTAATATAGAGGATAAGTGGGATGAACCCCCCATTTTTGATGAGTCCTACCACATTGAGTTTTCATACCACCAATTTAAGACCGTTCATGATTATAATTTGTGCACTAACGGCTATTTTTATGGTCTTAAGCCTGGTGCTCCTTCTCTTGCTGACGAGTGGAGTACGGTGGTTCTATTTGAAATCTCTCATGGGCAATTTGATAAGATTAATCCTTTCTTGCCTTTGATCTTTTATGCTTATATCTTATCAATTGCTTACATATGCTTGTGTATTGCTCATGCGCAGGAATATGATCAACTTCTAAGGACGTTGACATGCTTTTTAGAGGACAATGGATATTCATTTCGGAAAATTTGTTTTACTTATGCTTTTTAAGACAATTTACAATTGCAATTTCAATTCGGTTTTGATGTAATAGTTAGGACAATAAGAAATTTAGCTTGCTTTCGTATGTAGTAGCTTGTCTTTCGCATGTACTTTGCTACTTGGATTGGACTTTACCCCGTTTTCAAGCTAGCTTGGGGGAGCTTCTACGCAGTTGTATGCTTTCTTTCCTTTTTTTTATTTCCGCATATGTCGTCCCATCTCCTTTTGTTGGGTGTCCTTCTTTGTTTTACACATTGAGGACAATGTGTTGTTCTAGCTTGGGGGAGGGATTTATTGAGTCTAGTTATGGGAAATCCACTAAACTAAAAATTTGAAAAAATTAAAAAAAGTTGGTTGTTGTGTCCACCCTTTTGTCTTATGCATAATGTCTTTCCTCTTTGCATTTCCCATATTGTAGCTTTTTAAAGCTAATGAGTCGCGCTTTTGACGGGTTTTGCATACATGGGGATGTCTTGACATAGTAGGTGGATGATGAAATTTGAACCAAATAGGTTTGATCTTGACTTTTGGCAAGTCACAAGATGATAAGGTAGAGCCTCCTTGGACCGGTTCATCCATTTCCGGTCTCACTTAGATGAGTGTAGGTCTCCTTATGGTGTGTGTTATATCAATAACGCACAAGTATGGTTTTTATTTCATCTCTGTTGAGTTTATCGATCCGGTACTTAAGAGGGGGAGGGGTGAATTAAGTAACCTTTTAAAAATTAAAACGAAATTAAAGCGCTAGGCCGTTCACGAATTTCCTTCTGAAACAATACACAGGCTAATTGAACAGTCTCGGTGACTGTTCAAACAATCAGAGTTGTGCTGTATTCTTCGTTTGAGTGAATACGTGAATCAAAAAGGAAAAACAAATAAAACAAAGGCAAACGAAATAAAAGAAAGCAAGAGACACACGATTTTTAACGTAATTCGACCTACTCTCTAAAGGTCTACGTCCACCCTCTCTCTTATTATTATTTCCTTTATAACCAAACTCGATTACAAAGAAAACCCCCACGATCAACCCCGATCGTGCGACTCGAGTACAACCCCGTACCCCAAAAAAACACTCACTCACAAAGAAAAAATTACAACACAAATTGTCTCCTTATATGGTTCAACGATTGGAACGATGGAGACAAAATAATCTTATGAGTATAAGAACTTGTGTACTCAAGAACGATCTTATAAAACACAGCTTTAAAAACTATTTTGCAAATTCAAAAACAAAAGACGTTTTAATCAGATTTGCAAAAATTACTTTCAAGAACAAATGCGACAAAGCGATTTTAGCTGTAACCTTATTGGACTCTTAATCTCTTGGTAAGTTTTTCGTTGAAAAAAATCTTAAGGTCAAATCTTTCTTTTATATATGAGGTTTCATGAGAAAACCCCTTTTACACGTTAAGCATCAGCAAGATTTCCTTGATAAAATAATTTCCAAAACATTTGACCAAATCATATCTTTTTGTTAGGCGACAAACACCACTTAACAAAAAACTTTATACGCTATCTTTTTGTTTAACGAAACAAATTTTTCAACAGAATATTTTTGGTCAAAACTATGTGGAAAAAAATATATTTAAAAATCCTTTGTCGAAAAAAGATAAGCTGTGATTTATTGGACCGAACAAAAGAGTAAACACACATTTTATACTCTTACATATTTCTAGACCCAATCCAAGACATGATCCAAGTATCGTCCATCTTTTCTTCCGAGTAAATACGATCTACTTGTGGACCTGTCATACACACATCTAGCACACACCATTAAGTTAGAGGGATAAAAGTGAAGGACTTGTCATCATCAATAAAATTGGTGCAACAGTCTCTTTTATGAGCATTACTTTCATTATATGTTTGCATTTGAAGCCATTCACATAGACATTATTGCCCATTTCTAGCCCCTTCTTACACATATTTTACATCTTATCTAGCTACATCATACTTGCCTACCTTGTTAAGCTAGTAGCTATGTCTTTAGTGTTAGGGTGCTCATTTGGGATTTGCTTAATTTTTGGTCTTTGTGAGCTTGGTTATGCCGGATTTGCTAGTTTCCGGAATTGGATAATGAAAGAAAAGAAGTGAAAAAAGAGTTGCGAAAAGGAAAAGAAGAAAGAAGAAAGAAGAAAAAAAATGAAAAAATCACATGAATGAAAAAGACGGAAAAAAAGCATGAATTGTATTGAGATAAGGAAGAAGAAGTGGAAATTAAGGAAATTCTCATGTTTTATTATCATCTTTTGGAGAATGTTCTTATGTTTTGCATTGAAACATTGGGTTTAGTTTTGGGATTGAGCATCCTTTCACTTGGTTGTTGCTAGCTTGACTTAGCTCCACATACCATAATTCATATGTTCCTCTTTCTTACCCATTACATATTGTCTTCTTCTACCCAATGGCTTCTTTTATATGCTTACATTTTTATTGTTTTTGACTTGTGATTTGAAATGACTACCATATTAGATTGCGGGCACACTCTCATGAGCCGAGGATAGGTGAGTGCTACTCATATAAATATCCTTTTACATATAAAAAAGCTTGAGTGTACCGTGAGAGTCCAAAGTTAAAAGATCATGCAAGGGCCGAAAAGTTCATTTGAAATCATTCATGCTACGCCGTCATATAAATCTCATCCATGTTGTTGCATTTTCCCTATGCCCACGTTGTTTTGGGATTTGATTCATTGTGCTGTAAAGTTACTTGATGGGAATTGCATTTGGAAGGGATGATTGTTGCTCGTACCCTTGCCTTATCATACATTGTATTGTGTGCTTGCTTGAGGACAAGTAAGGGTTTAGCTTGAGGGAGTTGATAAGTCCATTTTATAAACATTTTGACCCTCTACTTTAGCTCTAATATATATGTCATTTGCACTAATCTAGTGGTTTTATGAGCAAAATATTGTGTTCTAGTTGTATTTGCATGGTTTGTCATATTTTGTAGGAACTTGAGCTTTTAGGAGCTTATTTCTAACCAAATTTGCAAGAGCTAGTATACAAGGCTAAGTGTGGAGCATGAGTTGGACCAACATTGAAGTGCTACATGGATTTGCATGCATAAAGATATGGATTAAAATGAAAATGCAAAATAAAGTCTTATGCAAAGTCAAGCCCAAGATTTGAAGTCCAACTAAGGTGGAAACATTGGATGCTTAGTGAAGCTTATGATGCTAATTTAAGAGTTTAACCGGGTGATTAAATAAGGCATTAAACATCAACTTAGGATTCCTTAAGCATTAACTAGAGAATTAAGAAGACGGAGCCAAATCACCACGACTCCGATCGGGGTTGGCGCCCCCGATCGGGGTTAGCCCCCTCTTGATTGTTTACGTTACTCCTTTCACCCCTATATAAAGGGTGTTGATCCGGGACCTAAAGGACATCTCTCTTACACCTTCTACACCACTTTTATACTCTCATTTTAGTTCTTAGTTTAGGTTAGATTAGATTTCCTTTAGCATTTCCATTATGTTATAAACAATTTTTATTCAAGTTATATACAATTTATATTTCAGGTTATTTCCATTTGTTCTATCTTGTTCTTCATTTTCAAATTCATTCCCAATTGTTAAGGTAATCTTATTTCCAGTATTGTTTTGTTATTCATTTGCCATTTACATCACTAGTTAGTATGTTTATCTTTATCATTTCATATGTCATTAGATTAGTTTTCATTATGCATAAGTAATTCAATTGTCTAGGGAATAAGGGAAACCATGCATAAGTAGTTCTTGCAATTGTTAAACTAGGATGTTATAATATCATTTCATTGTTTCTATCACATGTTTGTATTGTCACGATTAATCTTTGTTTAATGGATCATAATCATCGATTAAGTTTGTTAATTCATTCTATAAGTCGAGAGGCACGGAATCGGATTAGACTAAGCATGTGTAGTAGGACGACCTAGTCATAAACGAGAGTTTCTCTAGGACCCGGTCTATGGTTGACACTAATATCGTGAAGTGGGTGTCTTTAAGCCTAAACAATTAACGATTTATCAACTCCTATGTTTAATTTGAGCATTTACATAATTTGCATGTGTGACCCGACCTCCCTAAACTATTTCTTTATCATTATTAACAGCGGAGTAGCGAAAGTAATAGTAACAACGAGCGTAGTGAAATTAACATTATTAAATGTTGAAATAGTGAAAGAAACGATAATGACTGCGGCAGTAGTAAAAGTAATATTAGTCACAATAAATGTAATGAAAGTAACAGTAGGAATAACGACGAAAGTATGAAAAATTAGCTAACAATTTGATTTAAGATTTTTTATTTATTTATTTAAATATGAGTTTGATAAAATGAACGTGAATGAATATAGCCGTAAAAATAGCGTGAGTAGTCAAAGAAACAACAATAACCGGGGGTGTAGTGAATATAATACTACTATTAACATGATATTTCGTGAAAGTAATAATACTCCCTCCTTACCAGACCAATGGTTACACTTACCTAATACGGGCGTACCACACCAATGGTAACATACTATAAATGGACTGGGTGTTTTACAATAATACCCTTATATTCTCCTTATATTTACACAATGACCACTTGTGGCCCACTCAGTAACCCAATAATTTAATCCCTTATATTCACTTTACTTTCCATCTTTGCCCCTACTTTTACCCTCTTTTCTTAAATATCCCTTTTTTTTACCACGTTACCATTGGTGTGGTAGGGAGGGAGTATTAACAACAGGAATAGTGAAATGTATCTCATCATTTTTTGATAAATTCTACATTTCAGTATAAATGGTACATAGAAGTTAATCAAGTCTTACTTAAATTTCATTTCCCAAAAAATAAAATAATGATAAATAAAGGTAACTCGAACGGAGCGGGCGGTATACTCAAAATTTATGAAATGGTGGTACGGTGAATGAGTTAACACTAAGACAAGGACCCCAGCTATCACTTTTATTCCAGTTACGAACCTCAACTATATTTTTTCCAGCTAAGGAACCAAAACCCAACGCTGTCAACATTCTGTTATCTTGTACTTCAATCTATAAATATTATTAAAAGGGTAAACCTTAAAAGCCACATAAACAATGCCACCTCGTATTACCAAATGCCACCTTGCATTACCAAAATTTCACGTCACCAATCCTCCATATAGTATGACATGTTTAATTAAGAGGGTAATTCATATTCGTATAATGACCCATTTAAAACGATACACAAATTAAAAAATATTTACATAAAAAATAAATTAGCGTAACAAACATTAAATTTTGGCCTTTTTAATTTCTAGATAAATTAAAAAAACAATTAAAAATCAAAATTCATACTAAATTTTAAATTTCTACGTTTATTCGTAGATATTTTAAGTAACAAATAAATATCACATAATTGTAATTTTACGCCGTTTATGAAATAATAAAGAATTTATAACTATTAAGGGCAAATAATAACATACTTAACATTAAACATTGACATTTAAATTTTTAAAACTACAATTGGTTAAACGAAAAATAAAAATTTACATCACTCTTTTAAATTATTTATATTTGCAACTCCTTCTTAAATATTATTGCAATAAACTTGCTCAATTTCATTAAATTGAATACATATGTAAATCTATAAATATGATTTATAAATAAAACTGAAGACAAAATATCTACCATTTTTTAGTTCGTAAGATAACCCCCTAAACAATTCTCATGCAATGTGAATTTTGTAAAAAAAAAAAAAAAAAAAAAAAAAAAAAAGTAAACCTTTTATATTTCATTTCGCATTACCCTATATTTATGTCTATATTAAACTTGCTAATAATGAAAATGAATGCTCAAAAGTCATAAAATATTTATACATATTTATGTATATATTAAATTTGGTAATAATAAAAAATAAACCCAAAAGTCATAAAACGCATCCTCATTTGGCTATAAATGTTTGATGGAAGGCAACATTTGTAAGCCGAAATTCAAGCGAATATTTTTTTACCCCATCGCCAAAAGAATTATATATATATATATATATATATATATATATATATATATATATATATATATATATATATATATATATATATGAGTAAATTAACAATTACTCCCTTATAGAAACCACTTTTCTAAAAAAACTCCCTTATGAAAACTTTTTAATTTTTTACTCCCATAAAACTTACTCTGATCAAATATTACACCCAAATGGACTCTCCGGTGACTGATTCCGTCAGTTTTTGAATTTTATGATTTTAAGTCTATTTTTATGACCAATTTGCCCCTCTCCTCTCTTATATACCTCTTATTACTCTTCTCTCTCCTTTATACTTTCACCTCACCTCATTCATTCACCCTTTTCTTTAAATTTCCCCATTTTCCCCCCAAATTAAGGTATGTTCTTCTTCCTCTTAATTTTATTTCTATACTCTTAATTTTTGATTTTGTTATTTGCGGTTGTTTTGCTTCAAATGAAGAGCTGCGATTTTTGAAAACAAATTAGGGTTCGATTTTTGCAATCAAATTAGTGTTCATATTAGTGCGATTTTACTCGTAGCTATAGTTTAAATGTGCGATTTTATGCATTCAAATTAGGGTTCATATTTTCTACATTTTGTTCAAAAATTTAGGCGCAACATGTCAATTGAAAGCAGCTATGAAAACAGTCATCATAGTGTTGTTGATGAGCAGCCAAAGAAGTGCTTCTGTGGTGTTCCTGTTGCCATTTTGACGTCTTCCACACATGACAATCCAGGAAGGAGGTTTGAAAGGTGTAAATTTTCTAACCCATCAGCTGGTATGGGAGGTTGTCGTTGGTTTCGTTGGCACGATCGTGTTCAAACAGAGTGGCAGAAAGATGTAATCAACAAAATGAATGCCTCGTGAAATTCAATGGTTGAAGGATGATAGGAAAAAGCTTCAGTTTGAGATTGAAAACTTGAAGAACAAAGCTTTCATGTCAAAGTGTGAAAGGGCTACTTATTGCAAAGGGTTTCCATTGGCAATTGTTGCTGCCATTGTCATTGTTTTCGTAACTGTAATAGTATGTAGTAAGTAGGTATTAGTTTGGATGAATGTAATGTTAAGAGTAGTCTAATGTTGAAGAATTTGGCGTAATGACAATGCTTTCATTTGGCGTAATAGCAGTTGAACAATTTTCTATTTTACGTACTTGTTTGAAGTTTCCAATTTTACTGGCATGTATAATGTAGTGTTTTCATTGTTAATGTTGTGTATTATCAGCTTAAGGCAGTCAATATAAACAAGTAATCCTTGTTTATATCTACTACCTTGAGCTTGTAATGCTCACCATTGACAATAAAACCACTAATACCGCCCTGTAAAAATCTCAAAAACTGAACAAGCAAACCAGAAATTCAGAGCACATCAATTGCTCCAATATAACAACAATAATACTCACCTGCAACACACATTGTTTCAACAAAACAAACAGTCTGTGAAGACTGAAATTGACATTCACCACATAAATTGTTCACTTGTTCAAATACATGGTTAAGAGGGTACTACTAAATAGACTACATTGTTCAAACACAACAACAAAAGCATACTGAAAATTAAAGTTCAACAGCAACAACAAATGTAGATAAGATCAGATCATAGAAGATTGTTTGAAGCTTGGGATAAAAGTTCAGTGAATGACAGTGAATTGGGTGGTGCTTGGTTGGGTGCATTTGCAGTAGTGGATGTACTTAGGGAGTTGGCAGTATGGTGTGTTGTTCTCCAGGCTTCCTTTCTTACATCCCTAGCCTGCCTCTTCTCCCTTGCATTATTTGCCCACTCACTTCTAGCAAGGGGCCTTCCACCAGAAGCTGCAGCTGTCTTTGGAGGTGCAGGAGGATTTTTGCAGGTTCTTTTGTAATGCCCTGAGCCACCACAATGGCTACAATTGTTGGTCCTCTTCAACCTCTTCACTTGTTGGTCTTCCTTTTCACCAACTGATTTCCTTCTCTTTTTTTATTTTGGTCTTCCTGGCATGGTCCTCATTGGTGGTGGTAATGGCTCTGGTAAACCAGTAGGTTCCCATTGTTTGACACCAGGCATAGGAGAAACAGAGTGAGCATAGGTCATCATGTACCTCTCCTTTGAGTATGCATCATCTACAAAGTTTCTGGGGTCCATTCTCTTTTCAAGCATGCAACACATTGCATGGGGGCAAGGCAGTCCAGTTAAGTCCCAATGCTTGCACCCACATGACCTGGTGTTAAGGTTCACAACAAACTGCTCCCCTTTCAACTCAACCTCAAACTCACTATCATTAGATTGCATAAAAGTTCCAAATCTGGCCTCCTCCTTTGCCCAATCCAAGTACTTGGTCACATATGGCATCAACCTGTCATCAACTTTCCTTCCACCCTCTCGTTTTTGACAAATTCTTTGCATTACATACCTCCTCATCCATTCTAAATGTGTGAGTATTGGTTTATCTCTTGCCTCCTTCAAAACTGCATTGAATACTTCACACAAATTGTTCAGGAGGAGGTTTGACTTGCATTGTACATCAAATGCATGCCTAGACCAATGTTGAGGGGGAATGTCATTCAGGTAGGCATATGCCTCTTTTGATAGGAACTTCATGCCCTTCATTTCTCGCTTGAAATCAGCCTGTAATGATTGAATATCAGTTCTAAATAGAACTACTAATAAATAAGCTAAAATAGAAAAGAATAGAAATTTACTACTCAAATCAGTCAAGTAAATAAACAGAAACAGATTATAAACTACTCAAAATAAATGAATATCAGTCAAAATAAATGAATAAAATTGAATATCAGTCAAATTAAAGAATAACTTATGAATTAAGTGCAATATAAACTAAAATAGAAAAGAATAGAAATTTACCCTTGTCATTGCTCTAGCACATGCCCAAAATGTTTCTTTGAATAATTGACCACTCCACCTGAGCTTAAAATTGGCCCAAATGTGTCTAGCACAGCACCTTATGTTGGCCTTTGGAACCACATTAGCTAGGGCATCAACTAACCCTTTCTGCCTGTCTGACATCACAGTTAATCCTTCCCCATCCACCTTCTCAATGTCATGGCTCAAGAGCTCTAAAAACCAAGTCCAAGAATCCCTGTTCTCCACCTCCACCACTGCCCATGCTACTGGGTAGATATTATTATTCCCATCTAACCCAACAGCCACTAGACACATGCCTGGGTATACTCCCTTCAAATGACAGCCATCAATCCCAAGTATAGGTCTGCAACCAGTTTTGAACCCTTCTTTGCAAGCTTTCAGACAAGTGTAAAACCTCTTAAATATAACAGGTGGCCTGTCAATGTTATCACAAACCACAAAAGCTGAACTGCCAGGATTATATTTAATCACAGCTTCTGCATAATCCCAAACCCTTGCATATTGATCTTTTCCATTACCATGGATAACCAGCTTGGCTCTTGACCTTGCCAACCAACATGTCATGTAACTGACATGAACTCCAAGATCCTTCAAAACATGGTTCTGAAATCTTTTTATCTTCCAATCCAAGTTAGTTCTCCAAAACTCTAAATACTTGTCAGCAAGAAATTCAGAACCAACCTTTCTATTGTAAGTTGTCATTACACAACAGTGCTTCAACTTCAACCCTCTAATTTGAAATGTCTCTTGGCCTGTGAGCTTCCTAGCATGCACATAAAACTTACAAGGATTCTCAATCCCACATACACACTTTTCAAGCTTTGACCTTTTCTTGTTCCATGGACAGTTACATCTATTGTAGCATTGGGCAGTCACCTTGTCCCTTCCATTGTGAGAATACCAGAAATCATACCCATTCTTCACACTATGATGGATCAAAGCCTTCCTGAATATCTCAACACTTGGAAATTTCAATCCTTTGCTGAGTTTTATACCCTTTCCAAAGTCAACATCGGGATTAAAACTAGGATAAGGACATGCCTCATCATCAGATCCCTCAAGACTCCTTAGCTCATCTGAGTCACAATCCACATCTGAGGTGACATTAACATCTAATTCATCAACCCCAACCAACACTTTCTCTCTTGCTTTAGAACATTCAACTCCAGCTTCTTTATTATCCCTCTGGCCCTCAACACCTAATCCAGCTTCCACTCCCTTTAATATTGAGTCACCCTCTTTCTCTTGATTATTAATGAAATAATCAAAAATATTCAAACCAAGGTCAAACTCATTCAAACCAAAATCAAGATCACTCAAACACTCGCTTCACTAACCTCAGAATCAGTGAACTCAGCCTCATCATTGTCATCACCATCATTTGCTTTGTTTTGAGACACCTTCTTCTTACCTTTTTTCAAATTCAATTTTTTTTTCCCTATAATAGTTCTTTTTTTAGGAGCTACCTCCTCCTTTCTGTTTTCACTAACCTTTGCCTTCCCTTTTATGTCACCCTTTTTCACCTTCAGCTTCTCCTTACTGCTTTCACTAGCCTTAGCCTTCCCCTTGCCTTTTTCAGTCACAACAACAGACCCATCACTACACTCTTCAATAACAACATGTTCAGCTCTTTCTCTTATAACAATTCCAGGTTGAACACCAAATCCCAGATTCCTTCTCAAAGGCAACTTCTTCCTTTTAGTTGGGACATCAACAATTTGGAGATCTGAGGTAGAGATTTGTTTTTCAGAGTTTTGTGTGCTAGAGTTTTCTGTGGTAGTTTTCTTCAGTCTAGGGCTTTTTCTTTGAGATAAGGCAGGACATTTATTTTGGGTGGGTAGCTTTTGTCTTGGTGCTTTGAATTGTAAAGAATCATTAAGGCTATTATGGGCCCCCACCAACTGTTTTTTTTCTGATAAAGTATTGATTCCCTCCTCAGAATTTTTTTCTAAAGGGTCAACACTCACACTTTCTGTCCTTTGTACAACACATGAAGCAATAGATGATGTCCTTGGTAGAGTAATCCACACACTCACTGTATTGGTTTTCTTGCACACAGTCTTCAAAATATTGATAAGATCAAAACTGGATACTAACAACCCCTTTCCATGTGCATCACAAATACTCCTCATTGGCCTTCTATACCAAATTTCAAAGTCCTCACTTCTAGTTAAGCGACTAGCCAATTTCTTGAAAAAATCTACAGTGAGATTATCTAACAGAACACCAGCTCTAAGGTGTACAGCACCACCCTCATACTCAAATTTTCCATTGGCCTTAGGCTCAAAGTTACCCCCATGAAAGGCACGAACAGTTACCCTCTTGTGAGCTGTTTCTGAGGTCATTTCCTACAAACTTACCTCAACAATTAGGGATGTGAACCAATAATTTAGTGTTGAAGACAAAGTAATTAGGGGATTTGAAACAAATAAACTAGTGTTTAAGACATAAATTAAGAATTGAAACCCAGAAATTTGGGTTTTAAACCCAGAAATTAGGGTTAAAGCCAAAAATTAGGGATTCAAACCCAGAAATTCGGAACTAAAACCAAGAAATTAAGGTTTAAAAATCAGAAATTAGGGTCTAAAACCCAGAAATTAGGGTTTTAAACCCAGAAATTAGGGTTCCAAACCCAGAAATTAAGAGCTCAATCCCATAAAGTAGGATTTCAAACCCAGAAAATATACATAAATACACATAAATTTGGGTTACAAACCCAGAAATTTGAATAAAAATGACATCAATTTAACCCATAAACTGAGCAACACGATAAATATGACTACGAACAAAAAAATTCATTCGAACTTAAACCCAGAAATTTGAATAAAAATGACATCAATTAAAGCCCTAAATGAAAAATAAAGCAATTAAGTTCACAAATTAAAACTAAAGACATGAATTCGGGAGGAAACTTACATATATGAATGCTGAACCGTCACAAATTAGAGAAGGAATCACCAACGCGCCAATTTGAAGGAGGATTTTAGAGTAAAAGTTTGAATTTTTTTGTCGAGGAAAGTGAGGGAAATGAGTGGGAGTTGTAAAAATTGAAACCGAAGAGTCAAATTGGAAATGTTGGGTTAATCAAAAAAACAAGGGCAAAACGGTCATAAAATCATACATTTCACCTGAAAGTCCATTTGGGTGTAATATTTGATCAGAGTAAGTTTTATGGGAGTAAAAAATTAAAAAGTTTTCATAAGGGAGTTTTTTTAGAAAAGTGGTTTCTATAAGGGAGTAATTGTTAATTTACTCTATATATATATATATATATATATATATATATATATATATATATATATATATATATATATAAATCTATATATATCTGTGTGTGTGTGTGTGTGTCAATAATCTTTCTTATCATTGTATCAACATCAAGGTAAGTGTACTAAGGTTTTAAATTAATAATTTATTTATTTATTTTTAAGTTTTATTGGTTATGAAGTAATCTTCACATTTTTAACCTTCAAATATATGTTGGTTTGTTCTCATTTAAGAGCTATCAAGATTTGTGGAGTTGTGTTATTCATAAGTAAATATACTTACATCTTTATGATTCAATACCCTATTTCTTACATTATTTAAGGGAAAACTTAAATTAATAACAATAATGTTAATATTGAATAAATCAAATTCCACCATTTTGTTTTTTATTAATCACTCAAAGTTTTTTTAAGGATAGTTCATTGGAGAAAGAAGACCATTTGAAGAAGGGAAATATTAGAATTGCTTAAACAAATATTCCCTCCATTCCACTCAATACTATATTATAAACTAACTACAAAATTGACTACATGAATGAGAATGACTAATTGTTTTTAGGTTCATAAATAAAATTTAGTATTTCAGAAACTTTCAAATGTATGTTTTATTTGGGTATGTGTTTCTTTTTTATTCATCATTTTTTCTTTGAAAAATAGTTCTCATAGAATGAAATTGGACTTGCGAGGATCTCAATCTTATTAACAAGTTGGACAAAAAAAATATATTGACATAGTGGCTAAATATAAATTATTATCTAATATTTATGCGTACATGTCATATTATCTCATGCATATGTCTTATAACACATAAGAGATTGCAATGTGATTTGTAGTACGCTATTATTTAACTCATTTTATCATTTATGCAAAAATATAAAATTTGAAAATTTTGACAAATTGGTATAGATGATTTAGTAAGACTAGCATTTATTAAAGTTCATAACTATGCTACTATATGATTTATGACAATTAAAATATTGAGAAGATAAAAAACCTTATAATTCTATATGTTTTAAGCTCCTTACATTGTGAGATTTATTATTCTCAAAAAAAAGAAGGAAAAAAAAAAAGAAATAATTCATTATGCATTAATTTGCCCTTTCGTCTTTACTTACTAACTTTATTTGTCGGAAGACAAAGCGACGTTCAAACTTTTACATAGAAAATTTAGTACAAAATCTATACAACCTAATCAAAAAACAACCTTAAGCATTTAATTTTTTTACACGGTGCCATGAATTACTGGACTCATTGAAAGGTAACTTTTTTTTAAAAGCACATGTTTTTAGTATATTAATCAAAATAACAATTAAAATACAATATATAGTTTTGAAAATAAACCAAAATTGTCAAAGAAATAAGGCATTAACCAACTAACTTTTATGTATTTCAAGACGATATGAAGCGGAAAGGGACACTCAGAATCTCCTTTGCAAGCAGAGGCTCTGGGGATAATGAAGGCCCTAATATGGGCATGCGACAGTGGCTTTCTTCATCTGGAAGTTTCATCGGATTGTCTTCAACTTCTGATGCAATGGGCATGCAGTGGATCAAGGCACTGCCAAATAAAAGGCATTTTAGACGACATCACTTGCTTATCGGCTAACTTTCATTGTTTATGTGTATAGGGAACGCAATGTCGAGGCTCATCTTCTTGCTCGGAGGGTCATGACAATAGCGTAAGAATCTTTCTTATCAGTTGCCAAAAAAAAGATTATATTTTTTAAATGGATCAACTAATTATTCAGACAAATATAAACAATACGATAAAAATAACAAAAATTAAAACAGATAAACCCGTGAATCTCACGGGTCACAAACCTAGTTGACATTTTATAACTCTTAATTTATGGAAAAAATTAAGTTGTTTATCTTATTTGTTTGTGCTTTTACATCATATTATATACGTATTATGTATTATATATAATCCTTAGTCTCTTTCCTTAGGTGCACTGTACTAATACTGCTTTCACAACATATGCTTTCTCCATTTCGCTTGCTTTAATTTCATATTTTAATTTTCATATAAATTTAAATAAATTGGGTTAAGCTTTTGATTGTGTTCATATTCAATGTCAAACTCTCAATACATTGTTCATCGCACTTCATAACCCTCGCTACTAGAAAACGCGTATATTTCGTTTGACCGCTTGAAATGTTATTTAAAAGATAATTTTCCGACCATATTTTCCAACGTTAAACCGACTTCAGTTGCTACAAATGTGACTGAAAACTTCACTGTGGTTTTAATTTTGACTAATTTTCATTCGAATATCGGTCGCACACTTAAACTTTTGTGACCACTATTCCGACTGATGTGATATACTCGTAATATTTCCAGATACTACATTGAGCCACCTATAATTACGGTCATTATATAGCACTAAAAGTCTGCGGTTTTAATTTTGGAATGTGATATACTTCATCACAAACATAAAAATTTTATTGAAGGAGTTTGTTATTTATGTAGGCTATGCGAGAAAGGTGATGAGAGATTAGGGGGTGTTTGGTAAACGGCGGATTGATAAACTTTTAGCATATTTAAGTCGTTTAACATGTTTGACTCATCAATCTACTATTTTGAGTGTTTGGTAAATGGCATATTGAAAGAGTAGATTGGAGCTCAATCTACTGTTTTTCAATATGCTGCTCCACCCAGCATATTCACATTAGTAGATTGTGGAATATGAATCCGTCAACCATTTACACATATATACAACAATCTATTAACCAAAATCTGCTAATTACCAAACACTTCTACTAAATTTGTTAATTGAAACATACTAGTCAAACCTGTCAATCTAATCGCCATTTACAATCATTTCACCAATGCATCGCTAATATTAATCTGCTGAGTACCAAGTACATGGGTTGTTTGTTGATTTGGGTTTACAAACCAAATAAAATAATCAATACATATATATAAAGCAGAAACTTTTCGAGCGATATTAGAGAGTCCAATTTTTTTAGAAATCATATAATTTAAAGAAAAATTTAATAAATTATCCTAATAAGAGTAGATTTCTAAAAAAAAATATTAAATTTATAAAATTATCCTAATAAGATTAGATTTCTTAAAAAAAAAACAAATTTTATTTAATTTTATATCCTAATATAAGTAGATTGAATTTATTAAATCACACACATATATGTAGATTTTAGTGATTATAAATTTATTTATATGTGATTGTGAGTACCAACTTCTCATTTTATCTTAAGTTGAAAATGAACTAAAATGACATTCAATGTATCCTAATAAAAGTAGATTTATAAAAAGAACAAAAAAAATCAATCAATCAATCCAATCAATCAATACATATATATAAAGTATAAACTTTTCGAGCGATATTAGAGAGTCCAACTTTTTTGGAATTCCTAATAAGTGTAGATTTAGCTTTTTTATGATAAAATTATCCTAATCAAAGTAGTTCTAATAATTTATGAGAAAGTAATCCTAATAGAAGTAAATAAATGTAATATTTTATAAGAAAAAAATACTAATGGAAGTGGATCTAATAATTTATCGATTATTCTTTACTAACATAATAATAGATTATAAAGAATATTTATTTTAAAAATATTTATAAAGTCAAAAAAAGTCATTCAATAAACGTATAAAAGTGTTAAAATTGTATATTTTATACACATATAATTAATCTTTGTGAGAAAAAAAAAAGAGATCATAATTTCTTACAAATATAAATATTGCCAAAAATCTAAGTTATTCGATTTTAACTATTTGGTGAAATTCATGTAGTAATAAAGATAGTTTTATTTAGAAACTTTTTTGAATATTTAAAAGATTTACAAAAGATTCGAGTTGGTAATTATAACCAAACCTGTAATTGTCTTACACAAAAACCTTAGGAGGAAGCTAAACTTTATTTTAAAAAAAAAAAAACACTTCATGAAAAAGTAATATGTCATAATAGGAAAAAGAGGTCAATAATGATATTTACTTGGCATTTGACAGAGAAATATTTCTACAATGACAAAATTAGAAATAAAGAACTTCAACGATGGCATGAAATAGTTTTAACTCTGACTTTCTACAACGTATCAAATATGTATGATCAGATTACCAATAATATTCACATAAGATTAAAAAAATTGAGCTACCATTTAAAAATATTAAATAAGTCTCATATCGATTTTGTCAAATGAGCCAAAAAATAAAATACAAATGAACAAAGTCAAGAATTTCGATTTTAGGCAGACTAATATTTTAAGAACCAGCTAACTATGAATAAATCAGTGTAAATATATATACAAATTGTGAGAACAATATATAATCTACTATTATATCACCAAATTGTTTATTCAAACTGGTTTCAAATTCATATCAAATCCATAATAGATATTAAAAATGTATTGAACTGCGAAATATACAAAATTATGCGGTTAGATCAATTTGTACTTTTTAAATTCCAATTCTTCTATGTGTTTTTATTCACTTAATTATTTACCGCGGTTTGCGAATGGCTGGTTATTACTTTGTCATGTATTGATCTATATAATACTATTAAAAGGGGAATTTAAAATGCCACGTCATAAATGCCACCTTACACTACCAAAAAGCCATGTCACTTACTACACATGCCATGTCAAATTTTAATATGACATGGCGAGTTAATGTGGTATAAATCATCAACTTATTATTATATGACATTAATTTAAATATATTTTTTTTCCAAAATTTATATATCTCTTTCAAATTTACATCAAAATTTCATAATTTATAATTAAAATTTACACCAAAGTTTACATCATTATTTCTAATTTTAAAAGTAAAAAAGAAAAAAAGAAAGAAATATTAAATGCAAATAGTATTACAAATATTATACTTTGGACTTTTAAGCTTGTAGATAAATTAAACAACAATTAAAATCAAAATTCATATTAAATTTTAAATTTCGACGTTTATTGTTAGAATATTTTAAGCAACAAATAAATATCACATAATTCTAATTTACTCCGTTTATTAAAAAAACAAATATTTTGTTGATATTAAGAGTAAATAATAACATATTTAACATTAAACAAGGTGACTTTTGTCAACAAAAAAATAAAAAATAAAATAAAAATTAAAGCAAACCTTTAACATTTCATTTCTCCTTGCTCCATATTTATGTTTATATTAAATTTGCTAATAATGAAAAAGAATGCTCAAAAGTCCTAAAACCTTACTACATAATTATTATATATATTAAATTTGATGATAATAATAAAAAGACACCCAAAAGTCATAACATGCATCCTCAATTGGATATAAATGTTCGATGTAAGACAACATTTGTGAGCCAAATTTCATGCCAATATTTTTTTGCCCTCATCGCCAATAAAATCGTAGTTGTATATGTAAATAGTCTTTTTTAAATCTTATCAGTATATCAACATCAAGGTAAGTGTATTAAGGTAAGGTACATGTATTAAGGTTTTAAATTAATAATTTAATAATTTATTTTTAAGTTCCATTGGTTATGAAATGCTCATCACGTTTTAAAACTTTCTTATGTAGGAACTATCAAGATTTGTGGTAGGTAAATGTATTAAGGTTTTAAAATAATAATTCATTTATTTGTTTTTAAGTTCAATTGGTTGCTCATCACTTTTTAAAACTTTCTTATGTAGGAACTATCAAGATTTGTGGTATTGTGCTATTCGAAGGTAAATAAATATACTCACATCTTTATGGCTCAATGCCCTTTTTCTATTATTATTTAAATAAAAACTTAAATTAATAACGATAAGATTAATATCACGTAAATCAAATTTCACCATTTTATTTCTTATTAATTACTCGGTGGATTTTGTCCTTTTTTTCCCTAGAGATGGTTCATTGGAGAAAAAATACTATATGGAGAAAGAAAATATTAGAATTGCTTAAACAACTACTCCCTTCATTCCACTCAATACTATATTATAAACTAACTACAAGATTGACTATAAGTTTTTGACGGAAGACAACATTTGTGAGACAACATTTAAGTAAATATTTTTGTACCGCTATCGCGAAAAGAATTGTATATGTCACTAACTTTTTTTTTATCATTGTATCAGCATCAAGGTAAATGTATTAAAGTTTTAAATTAAGAATTCATTTTTATTTATTTTCCATTGGTTATGAAGTACATCACATTTTTATCCTCGCATATTTGTTGTTTATTTCTTATTTAGGGATATTGAGATTTGTGGTGTTGTGCTATTCAAAGGTAAATATACTTACATCTTTAGACTCAATGTCATCTTTCTTCCATTATTTAAGAGAAACTTAAATTAATAACAAAAATTAATGACTAAGTGATTTTTTTTATGTAGGGATGGTTTATTGAAGAAAGAAGACTAAGAAGAGAAATATTAGAATTACTTAAACAAATACTCTATTCATTCGACTCAATACTATATTATAAACTAACTATAAGATTGACAACATGAATGTAAATGACTAATTGTTTTTAGGTTCATAAAAAAAATTAGTATTTCAAAAACTTTCAAATGTATGCTTTATTTTGATATGTGTTGTTTTTTAATCATCATTTTTCCTTAGAAAAATAACACTCATAGAATGAAATTAAATTTGCGAGGATCTCAATCTTATTGACATGGATAATAGGTAACATAAATAATGGAGTGAAAAGCCCAAAAATTATCATTTAAGAAAGGAGTTAGATGTTAAATTAGTGAGGTGAATTAATTATCAATTATTAATAACTATAAAGATGAGAGAAATCTAAAAAGTTTATTTACATCTACATTATTCTTTTGTACACCTTAAATTTAATTTTCATTTTCTTTAATTATACACATGAGACACATGCCTATTCAAAATGGCTTTTGATAGAAAACATGATTGAGTGGAATGCTTAGTTTATCTATTTTGAAGTATACGGTTGAATCCCCAACGTGGAAAATTTGGAGAAATGTCAAAGCACATTTTTGCTTAATATTGTTTAATGGATGAAGTATAGGGACTTAATGATCCAATTATTACGAGTTGCTCCTTTCAAATTCTTAGTTTCGCAATTTATTATAGTACTAGCTACAATATTATGGGTGCTGTGAAATGTTAGTTTTTGTCACAACAGTTCTAATCGTGTGTTTTATATTAATTTTGGATTTGTTGATAAAATTTTAATATCTAATTAGTGAGGGTGTTGCATGTTTGGCGATCTTTGTTTGATAATATTATGGTTTCATGTAATGTGATTATGCGAATACCTATATTATTAATTGATTTTAATCAGCTTCCATTGAGTTACTTCAGTTTTCGATTATGCGAATACCTGTATTATTAATTGATTTTAATCAGCTTCTATTTGCGCATATTTGACATATCACAAAGCACGTAAAAGGATTTGAGTAACACCACTTACCATTTAAAACCCTCATAAAAGAACGTCAAATAATGACATGGTTTTGATAAAAGTATTTACTATATAACACTTTAGTTTCTGATTTTACATAAAATTATTGTACAAAAAAACTAATTTGTCTTGATTTTATAGAAGTCTTAAAACATGAAATCATATTGTAGAATGTTATGATTTGATTCACTAAAAATATCATAGTAAAAAACAAAAGATCCCGTAAATTTCACGGGTCACAAAACTAGTTGTATATTAAAAAGTGCAATAGTTTTTACATAGCTTTTCAAAGGTTTTTTTTTTTTTTTTTTTTTTTTTTTTTTTTTTTTGCAAAATTTCCATTTTGTTCCCTGAGATTTGGGTTAATTCCACTTTAGTGCCATGGGGTTTGCATTATTCCACTTTAGTGTCCTAAGGTTTCGACTACTTCTACTTTGTTAACTTGAGTTTTGAATAAAATTTCATTTTTGGTGGCCTAAAACATTTAATAGTCAACTTTTATCTCAAGTACTTATATTTTCAGTAAAATGAAGTGCATAATTGGATATTAAACTGCATACAAAATAGTAATATTGCAAAAAAATGCCTGATTTGTTATGTTCAAAATATTTTTTTAGTACTCCCTCCATTATCTTGTATCTTCTCATTTCAATAAAATTCTCTCACATATATTAGAGAAGTGGCCGGGGAGATAAAAGATGATGGAGGGAGTATAAAATATTATGAATGTTATGTATAGGTCACTTAAGTAGGAAGTAGACCTCAAGGCACCAAAGTGTAATTATGCAAACCTCAGGACAGTAAAGTAAAATTAAATTAGGCTGAACCTTAAGGCACCAAAGTGGAAATAATCATTTTTTTTTTGTTTATGGTTAACTATGGGGTATCCCATAAGGATTTAGTTGAATATAAAGTACTCCTTAGTGTAATAAATTAGGTCAAACTTAAGAGTTTGACCTTAAGATAAAAAACATAATTGCATATATATTGGTTAAGAAGAAAAACGATTGTACGTATATAATTAGTAATTTGAAGCAATTTTCTTAAAATTGAAACTATTTTTGAAAATTTTTTCATTTTGTTATTATAACTAAAAAGTAGAATAACAATATAAGATAGCGAGACTTGATTTTGTGAATAGATAACATTTCAAATAAACAAAAATGAGTTATATTATAATTTTAATAGAATTAATCTAAAACTAATCTATTTTAAGAGTAGTATCATAATATCCTACTCCCTCGAATCCACACAAAACCCCTGATTTATTTTTTGGAGGTCAAACTTTGCAAAATTTGACCGTTAATTCACTTAAAAATATATCTCACATCTAAAAAATTAAATTTCGTATTATATATTTTACATGAAGTTCATAGGGAACAACCAGTCTTAATGGTTAATAGTCAAAAACATTTTTTTATTGTTTAGAGATCTAACAAAATTCCTCCAAACAGGCTACATATATAATTGAGATACATGTTATTTTGCGTACTACCATTCAACATTTACATGGTCGTATGCTTACAAAATGGAATATTCGTAAATGTTATAAGTTAATCTAATTTGTGAATCTTATAAAATCGGCCTCAGTTATCACGTGTTCATTTTATGAAATTAAACCACATTTTTGGGAATAACGTTTTAAATTAACTAAAATCGGTGGCGCGTACAACAATAAAAATAGGTAATTACATAACATAACCGTGTCTTCAGATGCTATACAACTGATATAGTTAATACCAAAAGGAGTAGCTTTTAAGTTAAAGGGACTGATGATCCATCAATAATCAACCCAAAAGTTTTCTATGTTTCGATTTTCAAGATAGTTGGACTTTATTTTTTATCAACTTAATTGACTTTTACTATCAAACTATGACAATGTAAACCAACGTTTGCAATCTGTTGTTCAACAAATTCTTAGAACGTTTAACATGCATATTGTTAAGATGATCCTAATGGGAGCCTCATGCATTCTATGTAACAGAATCACAAATATTTTTGTACTGTTGTTTAGAGACTACTAATTTTATTAGAATTTAGTATGGATTTGATTTTACGAGAAGGTATATAAAGAGCAAACTACTCTCTTAATTGTAGATAGTCAAGGTAAACGTTTGCTATAGGAGATCTAACATTTCTCTAAACACACTAAATATAGATATTTATGATACTCCTTGCTTTACGTAACACCATTTAGTTTTACGTAGTTGTTATGGGTTAAAATAATTTGCAGAACTCATAAAGGTCTGTCTCAGTTATTAAGGGCGGTTCATTTGGTGAGCTGCACTATATTTATGGAGATAATGTTTTGTACGGAGTATTTAATTAAAACCAATGATTTCTATAACAAAAATGGAAAAACTAATTACATACTCTTACTATGTAATTTGATGTTTTACAACTGAAATGATAACTACTAAATGACAAAACTACTATGCTAAAAGCACCGATAGTTCATTGATCAACTACACCAACCACGAACTTTTGTTTATCAATGATTTAAACATAATTGAACTTCTTTTATCAACTATAGAATATATTTATAAAGATAACTTAATAATAAATTTCACAAGATCGCACGGGCTTTTCAACTAGTAATACAGTATAAGAAAAGTAAGTATTTAATTTAATTTCTGAAGTATTTTATTGGTAGATTATCCAAACTTAACGGTAGAATGGATGGATTTTGGTTGTGAGGTTCTTAACTGTATACATTGATAGTTTAGGTCCTTAACTGGAAAAAAAATAATAGTTGAGGTCCTTAATTTGGGGTTAACTCTACGGTGAATGGTCTCGAGTGTGTACTCTGTAGGGGTCTAAAAACCTAGCTAATCCACCATTTTCACTAGTTTGTCACCAAAGAAATGACCCTTTGTTCTTCTTGTCTTCTCTTTTGCTGCAACCCTTTGCCTTAATCCTTTTCTCAGACACAAAACCCCTCTCTAAACCCTCCTTCCCCAAAAATCCCATCTCTCAAATTTGCAACTTACAACAAAAAGACACAAACTTGAGCCTAAAAACGGGGTCTTGTATGTGTAGCAAGAGTACCCAACACTTGGGTAGAGCTTCATTTCGAGCTATATCTATGGCTTCTTCTTTTTCTTCTTCTTCTTTGAAAGCTCCTTTTCCTCCCCTTTTCTGGGCTTCTTCTTATCCTTCTCGTTGCCGAACCCGATTTTTTTGTTTTTCTTCGCTTGCTCGTGAATGGTCCGTTTTCTTCCTTTCTTTTACTACCCTTTTGCTTTTATGTTATGTTTCTTTGGTTTAATCTGTTTGTGGGTTTATGATAATTGGGTTATATTCATGTAGTTATTTGTGATTTATGGTTGTTTTTGTTGAGGTGGAGTGCTCTTCTTTTTGGGTGTTATTGCTGGGACATACCTCACAACTGCTGGTTTACGCCTTCTTTGTGCAGACAATTAGGGAGAGGGGGGGGGGTTGACCAGATGGTGAGGCGAGGCGATGCTAATGTCAGTTTGGATCCTTCTTATGTTGGAAGAACAACATTAGCCTAATGTTCAAGGCCGCCGGCAAATTGCAGGCTATGGGAGTCGGATGTATGCAGCTTTACCCTTGTGCTTGCAACACGAACGACCAAAGATGAAAATTGAAAATTGCATTGAGAACTGCATGGAATGAATGATGGTGCTACACAATAAAAAGAATATCAGCCAATTTAGTGAGCTATTTTGCTATATTCCATCATCATTCAGAACCAAACAAGGAACTGTACAAGGAAAATTGTCCCACCCCCTTTCCCTCTATGTACATCCATCCACACAAGTAGTTAGGAATTTTATTGTTGATAGTCGACAAATTCGTTGCTGCATTTGAGAGTGCAGAACTCCATGGTGAGGCGAGGCGATGCTAATGTCAGTTTGGATCCTTCTTATGTTGGAAGAACAACATTAGCCTAATGTTCAAGGCCGCCGGCAAATTGCAGGCTATGGGAGTCGGATGTATGCAGCTTTACCCTTGTGCTTGCAACACGAACGACCAAAGATGAAAATTGAAAATTGCATTGAGAACTGCATGGAATGAATGATGGTGCTACACAATAAAAAGAATATCAGCCAATTTAGTGAGCTATTTTGCTATATTCCATCATCATTCAGAACCAAACAAGGAACTGTACAAGGAAAATTGTCCCACCCCCTTTCCCTCTATGTACATCCATCCACACAAGTAGTTAGGAATTTTATTGTTGATAGTCGACAAATTCGTTGCTGCATTTGAGAGTGCAGAACTCCATGCTGTGTGGTTTTTTGGGTAGGCATTTATAATTAGGTGCACACGAGAGTACATTAGACCCCATGTATTAGCCGTCTTTTTTGGTGGCGGGCAGTTTATTTGGTGCTCTTGATCGTACATACTGCCCAATTCACCCCTCATTATGTGTTATTTCGAGAGGTTCTTGTTGAAGGTGGGCTAAGAAGTTGCTGCACTTGCGAGTACGTATTTGTCAATTGTGTCTTGTGTAAGTTCTTAACCTGTCGGGTATGATACTATAATGTGTTTTATATAGAATGATTGTGTAATCAAGTAATGTTTATTGAATTGGAAAAAAAAACTTCGTGCTGATGCATTACTATCATCCCCATTACTTAAGAATATCTTAATTAGTTTACAGGGAGGACCATTTACTCCAACAGCGGAAGTGTGGACTTTCCTATAAAGATAATGAATTATGGACCAGATCCACAGAATCAAGAAGGCACTATGAACAACCCATGTGTTCTCTGAGACAAAGTACAACTGACTCAACTAGTGATTTTGCAGTAAATTCTATGCCTCCATGTAATGCTTTTTCCTCTTTCATAATTAGGTTGTTAATTAAAATTGGCTGTACTCTTCTGTATCTGAAACACACTCAGAGCCGACTCCCACTAACTCTACTTGGTGGGGGGAGCCTATGCCGGGGCTTTGTTATTATGCAGTTCCAAAATGATCTTTGTGAGAACACCTAAGATATTGGGCCTCCAAGGGTCTTCAAATCTCTGTGTTTGCTTGCGGCCTTGTATTTTACAACTGTTTCATATCTTCACAATTGAGCATATTGGACATCAAAGTTTTGCCTTATTTTGTGACTGGGGGCAAAGACCATTTTGGATAGGTTTAAAGGAGTAAATATTGTGGTGACGGGATGAAAATTCACATGATAGCCTTGCTCACTTGTTGCTGCTCTTAAATGTAGGGAGATTGTCAAGGCAAACGCGTTACGAGGAGCCTGGACGACCGAAGGTAGTCACAGGTTCTGAAAAAAGTCTTTGGAGACAAAATACAGAGGAAGTAAAGAATAGTAAATTGCACTTCAGCCAAAGTGTGGTGGAAGTTCAAAGAGCACCTTCTAAGGTCACACAAAAGCCTTCCATGGACTCTTTACACGAAAGCATAAATGAGGAGTCTAGGTCTCTTGGCATCTCTTCTGTTCCTGGTCCTCGTCATATTTCCACGGCAGACTTGACGATTGAACCGGATTGTAGTCCGGTTGAAGCACATGAACGGCTGAATGCAGGTACCCCTTTTTTTGTTCTTGTGTGATGGATGTTAGTGTTTTTTCCCCATTTTGTGCTTCCTTTATTTGATAGATCGAGCAACAAAGCACGTAATGAATTAAAGTATGCTTCTTATTCCTTGGCAGATGCTACTAAAAGGGGTCTCAACTCTAATGGTGTCCTGATGGAGAAAGTCAATGGCACATTGTTAACACAAGACAAAGATACTGCGCATCAAAAGTCGGTTACTGCTGATTATAGTCCATTTCTTGGGGATGAAGTAATAGATCTATCTGCTAATGGTCTTCCATTTTCTGAAGAATGTGATGATTATACAATATCCCGGGAAGTAGATGTTGATAACCAATCCAAACTTCGCTGGCGGCTTTGTAGCATCATTAATAAAGTTCTTATAGTAGATAATATTGCTACTGCAAGAATGGTTGTTCATAAACTCACACATGAGTACAAGCACCATGTACATGCTTGTGATACAGAGGTATGTTTTGTACCATTGAATTTATAGTTCCCCTCATAGTCTCTGATTAAGGAGTTGTAATACTCCATCCTGTTTATATCGTTTCCATTTGACTTAGTAGTCAGTGATGTCAACTTTGAATGATAATCTATCACAGTATACATAGGTTTATCATATAACATTCTCTTCCTTGAAGAGTATATGCTGCAAATTTATCCGGGAGTTAATTGTTTTATAATCTAATGAAAACTATTTTGTAAACCTATCCTCTTGATGGGGGAAGGGAAAGTATGCCTTCTGCTTCATAGGCTCAGACTACTCTAGCAAGCTAATGAAGGATCTCATATATACGATTTTATATCGGTCCATGGATCATATATGTAATATCCTGCAGTTGTATCAATTCGTACTGTACTTTGACGTGTGTATATATGGAATATATGCA
This sequence comes from Silene latifolia, assembly GCF_048544455.1. Taxonomy (NCBI): domain Eukaryota; kingdom Viridiplantae; phylum Streptophyta; class Magnoliopsida; order Caryophyllales; family Caryophyllaceae; genus Silene; species Silene latifolia. Next base: position 39,302,416 of record NC_133530.1, read on the forward strand.
TTATGTATTGAGTTCCTCAATGTTGGTTTTACTGATTGGCTTTTTAAATATGTCATGATAGGTATCCGAGATCGACGTGAAACAGGATACACCTGTTAACCATGGTGAAATAATCTGCTTCAGTATTTATTCTGGAAAAGATGTGGACTATGGAAACGGGAAATCTTGTATATGGGTAGACGTGTTAGATGGAGGTGGGAAACATATTCTGGCTGAATTTGCTCCATTCTTTGAAGACCCGTCGATTAAAAAGGTGAAATTGCTTTAAAGATCCAGTATTACTAGATGAATTTTGTGCATTCGAAGACATGGTAAAATGTCTACGGATAATACCCTTTATGTTTGATTTTCATGCATAACATACCATTTTTGTCGCTATAAAAAATTCAATTGACCATAACTCCTAGACCGACATTTAGAATCGGCCAATTTTTGTTCTAAAATGATTGTCTCATCATACTCTATGATTTGAGAAGGGGGGGGAGCGAATGTCGACGACGTTTTGTCGTTTTTTTTTTGTATGAAAACCTCAAATCAACCATAACTTCGATCTTAAATTTCCAAATAACCAATTTCGTTTTGTCAAATTATAGATCTCGAAAAGTTAATCAATATGAAAAAAAGAATTGCCAAAAACCGATTTCTTGTCTACGATTTATGCTCAATTGAAAATTTTAAGAACGATAAAAAGGGCACGTCATGCTTGAAAATCAAACCTCAAGAGTACTTTGTGCACAAACCTAAAAAGTTGGGTACCACGTGCAAAATAGCATAGTTCAGGGGTACCACGTGAATTTTCCGAAATGTGTGAATTAAAACTGTTCCCATTTCTTGCTTAAAACAGGGGTTAAAGCTAAAATTTTATTGCTGTTCTTCTTTAAGTTTGCCTCAATACTCCATCATCTGTTCTTGTGTATAAATTGGTGTATTCAGTCCTTTTATTTTCGATTTCTTCAAATGTAATTTCTCCACTTTATGTTTCCCTACTTTCCCTTCTCCTCACGCCTTCTTTCCTCTTTAACATTTCTTTCTTACACCTATTCACTTCACTTTCCTTTGCTTTTTTCATTATTTTTCCTTTTATACCTTTTTTGTACTACTAACTAACATTGACGGATCTATATGATTATTCATGTTAGCCACCCCCAAAATGGGTTTGGGACGAACACTAGGTTTGGATACAGAATAGAGGAGGGAAAGGGAGATTTCTCCAAATCTTTCCTTTATTGGAGGGATTTAAATTAGGCTTGTAGGAGGGAAAATGGATCCCTCCACTTCTCCACTTCTCCCCTCCTCCAAACCTCTCAATCTCTGCTTGCTTACAAAACAGGGGATTTTGTCCCTATTCGTTTTACTTCCGAAGCCCTCTGTGGCTCTGTCCATACAAATGTAAGGCGTTGGAAGGGTTGCCACCAATGATCAATGTTTTTCACATGTTTAGTTACCGCTTATACAACATTGTGTAGGTTTGGCACAACTACAGCTTTGATTGCCATGTTGTAGAGAATTATGAAATCAAATTATCAGGATTCCATGCTGATACAATGCACATGGCAAGGCTGTGGGATTCCTCTAGACGAACAGAGGGTGGTTACTCCCTTGAGGCTCTAACAAGTGATCCAAGGGTCATGAATGAGGGCAAGATGTTCCAGGATGAAGACTTGATAGGTAAAATATCAATGAAAACCATATTTGGGAGGAGAAAGACGAAAAAAGATGGGTCGATGGGGAAAATTGTGTCTCTTCCTTCGGTCGAGGAGTTGCAGATAGAAGAAAGGGAACCATGGATCTGTTATTCTTCTTTAGATTCTATGAGTACTTTGAAACTATATGAGAGCTTAAAATCCAAGTTATCAAAAATGCCGTGGGTAATGAATGGTAATTGTTATGGTAATATGTTCCATTTCTATGAAAACTACTGGCGGCCTTTTGGCAAACTTCTTGTGCAAATGGAAACTGAAGGAATGTTAGTAGACAGAGCATATCTTTCAAAGGTGGAAAAGGTGGCTATTGCTGAGCAACGAATTGCTGCTGACCGTTTCCGGAATTGGGCATCTAAGTACTGCCCAGATGCTAGGCATATGAATGTGGGGAGTGATACCCAGCTAAGGCAACTCTTTTTTGGTGGCAGTTGCAACAGGTTTATGTTTTTTAGCTTCTTGTTTTCCTTTGATGTTTTGGACCCTCTTTTATGAAAATTTAATTTTGTGATTGAAACCCATACGACACTTGGAGAAGATGTTAAAAGTGAACCTGTACATGTCCAACTTAGAATTGACATTTTTTTTGCTATGCATAAATTTAATTCAGAGATTTTGTTTCTGGATGCCATCTACAATATTGTTCTTGTTCATCATTCAACATTACTTGAGGGAATCTGTTATCTAATACAATTTTGAGGAGTATGAGGTTGATCTGATTAATATTATTATCTTTTTGTACATGGGTGCCACACACACACCTTGGTGTCCCTTGATTTATATTATATCTTACTTATAAAAAGTGTGAGGTTGATTTGATTTGACATTTAGCAACAAAGATTTGACATGTCTTGCGCACCCCACAGAAGATCATCAATCTACTATTTAACACTAGACTCCAAAGCTGAAGCTTTGTTTTATTATTAATAAATATCATCACTAGTTTAAAGGTGAGATGTTTCTGTTATTCTTATTGAGAATTGTCGTGACTGTCTGGTGACTTACCTTCTGTATCTTGTAACAGGAAGGACCAAAATGAGTTTCTTCCTACAGAGAAAAAATTTAAAATTCCGAATACTGATAATGTGATTGAAGAAGGAAAGAAGGCCCCGAAAAAATTTCGCGATATTACATTGTACAAAATTGGTTCTCCGTTACAGACTGAGTTGTACACGGCGAGTGGATGGCCTTCTATGAGTGGAGATGCTCTGAAGGCTCTTGCTGGGAAGGTATCAGCAGAATATGATTTTTCTAGTGAGGCTTCTGATCTTGAAGCATTGGATGCTCCACAAAACTCAAGAAGTAAGGATGTAGATATATCTGCTTATGGATCGGCTTATGCTGCCTTTGACGGAGGACATGAGGGAATGGAGGCCTGTCATGCGATTGCTGCGTTGTGTGAAATGTGCTCGATTGACTCCTTGATTTCAAATTTCATACTTCCTTTGCAGGTATATATTGTACTGTCCCGAACTGCATAAATTTCTTAAGATAATATGCTTTATTTAGAAACTCCGACATAAATACCTAAAAGCTCATACTATGAAAAAAAAGACTTAATCCCCAGATGTCAGGGTTGACGAACATGAAAAATCATTTAAAACGTCAATAAGAGGTGGAACATATTTCTAGAATCCAGTGATCCATTAGATGACATGTGAATATCCAATGATTATTGAAAACTGATGTTTAAAGGTTTAACCTTCATTCTTAAAGGATAAAAAGCTGTTAAAAGGATTTTCTTAGGCGGCACATTTGCTATCTGAGGTCTCTCATTTGCTTTCTCTCGGTATAAAATACCTTTGGCCTACCTTTGTTTTCTAAAGTCCAAGGGTTATCATGTTGTTGCTAATTTCAATGTTAGTTTTGGACTTTATAGGCATGATGATGTTGATTCTTTATATGGCTTGAATATTGCCTATTCAGTTACTCCTGGCATTCAACAAATGTCTCAGCCGTTGTTTTGTCTTTCAGGGCAGTCATATATCAGGGAAGAATGGGCGCATTCATTGCTCGTTGAACATAAACACAGAAACTGGCCGGTTATCTGCTAGAAGACCAAATCTACAGGTAGCCATCATTCATATGATGACGATTCTTCTGAACTTTATTTTGTGTTGGTGAATATTTATCGGTCTCTTGTTGGATCAAAGTATAGTTGCTCCATAAGCATTCTATCATGTGAATGTTATTTTTAAGAGTACTGATATTCCCTAAAAATTCTGAGAGTAAGGTCTGGGCTATGTATGTTAAACTGACTCGGTGGCGAGTTTCGGATGCGACACGGTGCCAATTGTTTGGCATGGCTATTTGGCGAACAAGTTTCATGTTTTTGGTCTAAAACAAAGTGCCAATATATCGTGTTGTATCCAGCAGGCAATATGCTGCTGGAAATGAAGTATCTGAATAACATGGGATCTAGGTTGAGTATTTTTATGCTGTCCTCGCGTAATACATAGGCAGCGCAACAGGAAGAAGCTTTCTTATTCATTTTACCTATATTGATTCTCTCTCTTTACTATCCTTCAGAACCAACCTGCTTTAGAGAAAGATCGATATAAGATTCGCCAAGCTTTCATTGCTTCCCCGGGAAACTCACTGATAGTTGCTGATTATGGACAGGTTGGCAAACTGTTGCTCTATTAATTCCTTGGCTATTCTAATATCTGATTTCCTATTATAATGACTTTTATTTGTTCCCTATGACAGTTGGAACTTAGGATTCTTGCACACCTTGCAGACTGTAAGAGTATGAAAGAAGCATTTGTGGCTGGTGGTGATTTCCATTCTAGAACTGCAATGAATATGTATCCATATATTAGGGAAGCAGTTGAACAAAATGAAGTAATTTTAGAGTGGCATCCACAGCCCGGTGAAGAAAAGCCTCCTGTCCCTTTGCTTAAGGTATGAAAATCTTGCCCTAATTTGGTGATACAGTTTTTGATCTGTTGAGAATGTTTGGTCTTTAAACGCTTATGATGCACGTGTTAGGGTTTAACTGTGTGACAGATGAAAGTTTGGCGCACATTCTTGTTTAGGTTAGTTGTTGCAGTTTGATTCGAGGAAAAACCATAGATTTGTGATTAGTGTTGTATGACATAAAGTTCGGTTCATCTGTTAATCATTGGCATTACTCTCAGGATCCGTCACCCTTGGGCTAGGAGTCTAGGATTGTAATTCTGCAAAGCTGGTATAACTTTGTCTTGTGACAACAAACAGCAGAAAAGAAGAAAAACTTGTCTAAAAAAACTTTAAAGGTTAGAAGAACACCAAATTACTTTAGCTAAGAAGTTACAAGTGTTTTCAATGATTTTTGAGAAAATTAATTGGGTTCCCCTTTAAACAACCCTCTGCCTTAGCCCAAAATTTAGCTCCATTACAACCCTCTCATACAAAGAGTGACTACTACTAGAGGAAAAAATATGAATTTTGTTTCACACAATTAAAGCAAAAGAGAAAAACCATTTGTGACCCTTTAGATGACATTTCGTGGTTGGTGGGGAGGCTCTTACTTGAGATACATGACTAAGCTCATTATTGACACTGATTAGGTCAATCGCGTCTCAGGGTTCGAACTTGAGATTGGTTTGACCTAATCAATTTTGAGGGATTGTCAGATGGGATTAGTTCACTTACACCCCTTCACAATCCTACAAGGGCGTATTCATTATGTTAGAAAACATATGTTCTTTTAGGCCAGCATTTCAGTCAAAATTCCTTGTCGATTGATTGAGCTACATCTTTTTTTGTTTCATCTCTCTGAATTCATTTTAATAGCATAACTACTTCCTAGGATGCTTATGGATCTGAAAGAAGGAAGGCGAAAATGCTCAATTTTTCAATTGCATATGGGAAAACTCCCATGGGGCTTGCTAAAGACTGGAAGGTATCTTCGTTATTCCCGTCACTCTACCTGCTGTATTGTTGCAATTATTTATATGCGGATCAGTACTCTTGTAATTATGTTCTCTGTTCTGTGTTAACCAAAGATCTGAAATCTTACATTTGGATTTAGAGTTCGAAAATTAGTGTGCTGTTTACCAAGTTGTTATATTATTCCATTCTTTATCTGCAGGTTTCTGTTCAAGAGGCAAGGGAAACTGTTGATCTGTGGTATAGAGAACGTCAGGAGGTGTTGAGATGGCAAAAGGCAAGGAAAAAAGAAGCCTTGACACATGGTTGTGTTCACACGTTGCTAGGGAGGGCTCGTCGCTTCCCCTCAGTAGATAAGTGTTCACCCTTACAAAAAGGTCACATTGAACGTGCTGCTATCAACACACCCGTGCAGGTAGCTATTTCTGCTGCACTTGTGTCTAGATGGCTTGTGCTTGCATAGTTGCATGCAACAATAGGTACATTAAATGCTGTCCTAAATCTTATGGGACTGCCACCTTAAGTGTGACCAAAAAGATCCAGATACAAGTTAAAGATGGTAAACTTAGAAAAGTAAGCAGGTGAAAGTGAGACTAAAGGAGAGAAACGTAATAAATAAGATAACAAAGATGAGGTCAAAGGAATCAAATTGGTTTAATATAGTCTAATCCATGCCCCATATTCTCTTCATTCCGGATTTCCGGTCTTACCAACACTTATATGACTTTGGTACTTAATTTGGTTGTGTGTCATCACGACACAAATATCTGACATATCCTTTAGGCCAAAACATGGAGTTTTTTTGAACAAATTAGTTGTATCTGACACTTCACTTACCCACGTCACTCGTTTAACATAGTCCGAGCATATTTTCTTCGGTTGCAAGAAGACACATATCACTTGCAATCACTCGTACCTAAGTTTCTTTTAGGTGTTCCCTTACCTCTCACAAAGTCGCAAATATAATCATTTCGCCACTCTTGAAAGCTGCTAACGGGTGCATCACTTGGTCTTTGTATGAAATGGCCACAACATACCCTTGACATATGTTTGAGTTATATTTAATCCTTGTTTCTCATTTGTGTAAGCCATCTGTGTCTTACTTGGAAAGTGATTCCATTTTCACGGCACTTTCAATCAATCATATATATGTGTTTTTTTTCATGCTCATTTCACTTCTCAAAGTCACAATATCATCATTTCACATCACAAAGTCCCAATATCATCATTTCACCACGCTTGCAGGCTACTAATTGGTGCAACACTAGATCTTTGTATGACATGGCCACAACTTATTCTCAACCTATTTTTGAATCTTTTTTCATCCTTGTTTCTCGTTCGTGTAGGCCATTTATTTCTTACTCAGAAAGTGATTTTGTTTACATGGTACTTTGTAATGTAGGGAAGTGCTGCTGATGTCGCCATGTGTGCCATGATGGAAATAGAGAGAAATACACGTCTGAAAGAGCTTGGATGGAAACTGCTTCTCCAGGTTCGGCTGGATTATGTTTTTTTTTTTAAGCTTCTCCCATTTCATTACAAATGGCATGATTAAGAAATAGTGCAAAAAAAGCTTGTACGATACGGTTGTATGCATAGATTGCATACAACCTAGCCATTTAATGTCAAACGGTCTTGATTTGTTGTATGCATACGACCATCTCACACAAGACTCACCAATTAAAAGATTGTTCTCAAAATTACTCGTGAACTTCTGGACTTCTAGTCTAATATAGTAATATGTATACTCCCTCCGTCCCAATCATTTGTTTACCATTGATTAAACTATCATTCGCAAAGAATATAAAAGGTAAACAAATGACTGGGACAAAGGGAGTATGACTCAACTTTTTCCTTTGGTATCCTCCATAAGCCGGTCAATCACGGAATTGTAAGATGCCGTTTCCTTTGTGCAGGTTCATGATGAAGTGATCTTGGAAGGACCTTCAGAATCCTCAGTAGAGGCCAAGGATCTAGTTGTGGAATGCATGTCAAAACCATTCGATGGGAAAAACATTCTCAGTGTTGAGCTAGTTGTTGATGCCAAATGTGCCCAGAACTGGTATGCTGCCAAATAAGTTTCCCTTGGGCAGTCTAAGTACTTGAGGAAACTCGTTAAATGCTGATGGTTTGTTGGGGTACGTGAGTTTGGGGCCCGTTTTGTGTGCCAGTAGCCCCGATGTTCTGCCACTATATAAGGTGGGTTTGTGTATATAGAAGATATGGATGTCCCTCAAAAAGAGTTGGTACCCCTAATTCCGGAGCAACTGGGTTGTCAACGTAATTTCAAATTTCATCTGGTTCTAGCTTCTTGATCCTATTATTATGTCACTATCATGGCCACTCCATGAATAACCCTCGATTGCCTGTCTTTCCATTTTGACTTCAGTAGATTTGTGTAAATGTCGGGTAATCTAACCGGTAAAGTCATTGACATTCGTCGACGTCAAAAATGTCATTGTAGCTATCTTTACTAGAAGGAAAAACAAAAACTAAGGTAATGCCCCTTTCCTTTAGGAGGTAACCTATTATGGTTGGGCTTGTTACCCATTTTTATTTGGTTTTAGTTCTAATTGGTTCTATTTGTCACCGCTTAATCTCTCCCCGCTCCCCTCCGATTTCAAACAAACAAAAAAACCTTTGTTAGTTGTTAGACATGTTACTACTATTAGCCGACACTGACTAATTTTTGGTGTTGGTAATTTGGTATTATTTCGTATCTCAAATCTGAAAAAATAAAATAAAAAACAATAATGATATTTGAGGTAAATGATTGCCTAAAAAAACAGTCGCGTAAAAGTTGTGTTTTCTTTTACAATTTTGCAAATTCAACTTTCCTGTTCACAATGGAAGAGCCCAAGCCCCAACCAGAGGTGATCATGGATTCATGGCTTGCGCGGCGGGTTTGAGCCTGGCCTTAACAAATAGCCAAGATATGTGCGGGCCTAATAGCCCAAATCTTTAGCCCAAATCTAGCCCACGGATCAATTCAGGCTGGCTCTAATGGGTCATTTTTGGGCAGGAGACGTGGAAGTTGGAAGTCGAAACTAATATAGAAAAATAAATAACATAAATTCTTTTCGTGTCAATTATTTGTTAATCTTTGATTATAATGCTTTTAACAGAATACTAAAGATTAAAGATAATAAAGAACGAGAAAAAGGGGTTAATACATTTATATGACTACTTTATTAAAGACCTTAAAAAAACATAAAACTTATGTTAAGCCATGGAATTATGCTACAAAAAAAAAAAAAAGATAAACACCAAAATATTTCATTTTTGCATGAACATATCAGCTACTTGTAAATATCTAAGCATGTGATCACTTTAGTTTCGACTGTCATTATTTTTATATACTTCGTATAATAGAAATAACATAATGTGAATAGATGTGCTGTTAAAATGTTTGTAAAATTATTTGACTAAATTAACAAAAAATAAAAATAAACAAATAAACTTAATTTGCGTTAAATGTTCAACCAGACGCAACCAAAATATTAGTCGAGCCTATATGGGCTTTATCTGACCGAGATAAGAGGCCCAAACCTAACAAAAAGTCGAGCTAGACCGGCGAACTTGGCTCGTTTTATCACCACTAAGCCCAATTTACCCCATTTATCTACTAGCACTAGTTGATATAATCCTTTAAGATGCTTAAAAAATCTTGAAAACTTTATAAAGTGACCAAACCTACCACTAAATTGAAGATGAAAATGACTAGTAATTGTAGGCAAGGTAAGAATTTATTAAATAAGTTCCAAATAAGGAGTATGTCGAGGTGTTAAGATTCTATAGATGAAGTATTTGTGGTTGTTATGATGATATGTGATCAAAGGTGAGGAACGAAAGACATGCCCACAATTTCTCATGTAAAGAAAAGGATATGGGACTAAAAAACAAAGGCCATTGGTTCCATTGAAACACTATGTACTTGACCTTTAGACACTTGGAAAAGCCTACTACTTGACCCAACAAGGAGCTATGTGATGGAACTAAATTTGTTATCCTAAATATTTTTGTTGAAGTAAACTTGTTGGGATCTTGAGTTAGATATTTTCTTGATTTTGGATATGATAATATTAGTGTTTAAACTATGATTTTTCTGTTGTATTTGCATCGTTATTTATATCTTTTACATAAAGTTGTAAATTAATCGTTATTTAATATTTGAATTTTTTTGTTATATGCATGTTTATACTCATTTTGTCCTAATTATTTATGACAAAGTGTATGTGAAAGAGTAAAATATGTATGTGAAAATATAATCCCGATATTTATTTTCGCAGTACGTATTTTACTCAACCCAGTACATTTTGTCATTTTTTTTCCATTTCATACCCCTAGGTAAAAAAAAACCTTTCAAACACAATTCTCTCAACTACAATTCCCGCAACAATTTTTTGATTCGTCCGTTTTCAATTAGACCTAGTTTAACTATAAAACAGTGATTTAGTTTGTAAATTCTATAATTATGAACTAAATTAAGGCCTTTCTTTCATGATTTTTAGATGATCTAATTTAATTTAGGGTTTTAGTTATCTATAAACTATTGTTCTATGACATTGGTTGTTGGGTGGTGGCGGGATGGCGGCGTGGGTGGAGAACGACAAGGGTAGGGTGGCGCAGGCGGAGGGCGGTGAGAAAAGGGGCGGAGCATGGTGTTCCGGCGAAAAGTGGTATGTCATGGGTTAGAGGCAAAGGTGGAGAAGGTTTGATAGGTAAGGGGAAGGAGTTGCTGTAACACCCCCTCATACCAAGGTGCCTTACCAGGACCACCCTACCATGAGAGTGCGTTACCATCTCGGTTGCCCGAGGTTAGTACATATCAAAAGCGTCTGAAGTGAGCACATTTATTAAAGTAATGTAAATTGCAAAGTTTACAATATCCAAAACCAAATACTGTCTAACGAAATACAACTTCAAAGTCTTAATAATAAAAGAAACTCGCTAAGACTCAGACGGTGATGCTATGACTCATGGTGGCAAATCTCCCAAGATAATCCCCAAGCTCTCACTAGCAAAACCTGTCAAGCCTGCTCACCATCCCCGAATGGATCACCGCAGATTCCACAAACAGCAACGGGGTCAGTATTATGCAACAAACAAGACAAACAAATGCAATACTCGTCTGATCATCATCAACTCTCAATCACCCAAGCTCACATAGTAACCGACTACACACTAAAGTGTGTAGCCCTGCCAGATTACCCATCGCAACAGGTAATCCTCGCCGCCAGTGGGTGACCGCAGCCGATCCCACCTAGTCCAGCTCCTCAACGAGCGACAACGATCCCTGTCCCTTAATGTGCACATCCCCTCCCGTGGCGGGTTCCACGGAGGGCGAACTAGGGTGTGAAGCCACTCCCGCAAGTGACTCCACCACAAACACAAACACATGACATTACTGTCATCTCAATCCCCTCACACCAACACTGTCACAACAATCTCCGTACTATGATGATCAGCAGACAACGATAATTACAACAACATGTCATGTAAAGCATAGCAACCTGAGTAGGGAAACCCTACCTTAGCAATCACAGCAGTATGCAAGCACGGACAATCAAAAAGGCTCCTCTACGAAGTCTTCTCCTATACAATGATCATACAACACAATTACACTTTGTACAATTCCCAACATCCCCTTCCCATATAAATGTACAGTAACCCAAAAAGATGCAATAATTACAAAGATAGAACTTACCAACAATGCAACAAGAACTTATACGCAAGAATCACCGCAACTATCCACACAAATATGCTACGAAATGCTCAATGAAAGGATTAGGGAATGATTTGGGTATGATTAGGGTAACGTAGAAATGATAATGCTATGAAAAGTGATATTAGAAACTGACGCGGAAATATAAAATACCCTAATCACTCCTTAATCAAACCGTCGAAATATAACTTCGCCAAACCGGACACTCGGTCGAGTAAGTGCATACTCGGCCGAGTGTCCAATACTCGGTCGAGTATTCACTATACTCGGCCGAGTATTCCTCGGCAGAACCAAAATAACACGCACTCAGAGCACTACTCGGCCGAGTAGGCTCTACTCGGTCGAGTAGGCTCCAAAGAAAATCCGTAGTGTTACAATCTTTCCCCCTAAAAAGAACTTCGTCCCGAAGTTCACACTCTACTACAAGCAAGCACAACACCACGACACAAGACTCTAACAATCACATGAGACAACTCCAAGGAACTATACAAGCATCACCACAAGTTACCCCAAACGCATCTCCCGACTCGAACCAAACAAAGCAAAAGAAACAACAAAACACCATCGCGACCATCTCCTACCCCCCTAAAAGACTACGGTTACGTCCCCGTAACCAAACATACCTGATCAAAAAGGTTAGGAAAACGGTCTCGCATAGCTTCCTCGGGTTCCCATGTGGCTTCCTCCACATTATGATTAGACCAAAGGACCTTGAGTAAGACCGTCTCACCATTCCGGGTCTTACGAACCTTGCGATCAAGAATCTCCTTAGGAATCTCGGCATAGGACAAGGATTCATCAAGTTCGATGTTCTCCATCTCGAGGATGTGTGACGGATCACTCACATATTTCCGGAGTTGAGACACATGAAAAACATTGTGCACTCTATCCAAAGCTGGTGGTAAAGCTAACCTGTAGGCTACCTCGCCAACACGGTCCAGAATTTCATAAGGACCTATAAACTTTTGGCTTAGCTTACCCTTTTTCCCAAACCTCATAACACCTCGCATAGGTGACACTTTCAAAAGCACCTTGTCACCTACCGCGAACTCAATGTCCCTGCGGTGTAAGTCGGCGTAGCTCTTCTGACGATCTTGAGCTGCTCTCATCTTTTGGCGAATCAACTGGATTTGCTCAACCATATCTTGAACCAATTGTGGTCCCAAAACCACTGTCTCGGAACTATCATCCCAACAAACTGGACTTCGGCATTTACGGCCATACAAAGCTTCAAAAGGTGCCATCCCAATGCTTGTATGATAACTATTATTGTATGAAAACTCGATCAAATCAAGTCTGTCTTCCCAACTGCCTCCAAAGTCCATAACACATGCCCTTAGCATGTCTTCTAAGGTCTTGATGGTCCGTTAATGTCGACCATCGGTTGCTTGGATGAAAAGTCAGTACTCATCTTCAGTGTTGTACCCATCAACTCTTGCACTTCTTGCCAAAACTTTGATATGAACCTCGCATCACGATCGGAGACAATATCTTTCGAATACCATGTAACCGAACCACATGCTTTCAGTAACCCATGCCACCGCATCTTAGACCAAGTATCCTTCATGGGGATGAAATGGGCTGATTTGGTTAACCGATCCACAATCACCCAAATCATGTTGTTACCTTGTTGTGACCTAGGTAACCCCACAATAAAGTCCATGGAGATCGACTCCCACTTCCACTCGGGCACTTTGTCGAGACCGAATCTTACCTTGAGGTCTCCTTTGTTCACCTTTGACCCTTTGGCAGGTCAAACATCTAGCCACAAACTCAGCTACATCTCTCTTTATGTTCGGCCACCAAAAAGTCTTCTTAAGGTCTCTGTAAAGCTTGTCACCACCCGGTGAACTCAATAAGGAGTGCAATGAGCCTCGACAAGATCATTCTCCTTAACTCGCATCGTCAGAACACACCATCTCCCATCAAAACGAACACTCCCATCTGGATGTATAGAGAACCCGGAAGTCGCTCCACTCTCTACCTTTGACTTCCACTCCTGGATCTTAGGATCAAGCTCTTGCTTACCTTTGATGTTTTCATACAACTCTGGCTCGATCGTCAAATCCCCGATGGTATTCCCCTCTCGAATCATAAAGATCCCCAATCTAGACATCTCATCTCTCAACTTCAGCAAGGACATAGATGTACATAGCGAATGAACGCTCTTCCTACTCAAAGCATCTGCGACAACATTAGCTTTACCCTCGTGATAGATGATCTCCATATCATAATCTCCAATCGCTCCATCCACCGCCTCCTGTCGCATGTTAAGCTCCTTCTGAGTGTAGATATACTTTAGACTCTTATGATCAGAGAACACCTTAAAAGTTGCGCCGTAAAGGTAGTGCCTCCAAATCTTAAGAGCGAACACAACTGCACCCAGCTCCAAATCATGAGTAGGGTAGTTCTCCTCATATTGCTTCAGCTGCCTCGAAGCATAAGCTATCACTCTCCCTCCCTGCATCAAGACACAACCAAGACCGTTCTTTGAAGCGTCGGTATAGACCTCAAAGTTCTCACAACCCTCTGGCAAGGCTAGGATAGGAGCTGTGGTCAAGCGTTCTTTTAAGGTCTGAAACGCCGTTTCACAACTCTCATCCCAAACAAATCTGACTTCTTTCCTCATCAAGGATGTCATAGGCCGTGCTATGGTAGAGAAATCTTTCACAAATCTCCGGTAGTAGCCGGCAAGGCCTAAGAAACTCCGAATCTCAGCAACATTCTTCGGCGATTCCCACTTGGTAACGGCCTCAATCTTACTAGGATCCACAGATACCCCCGTCTTGGATATTACATGGCCTAGAAAAGCCACTTCCTCTAACCAAAACTCACACTTGGATAACTTGGCATAGAGCTGATTTTCTCTCAAAGTCTGCAAAACTATCCTCAAGTGCTCTTCGTGCTCTTCCTTAGTCTTGGAATAGACTAGGATATCGTCGATGAAAACCACCACAAACCTATCCAAAAACGGTGTGAAGATCCGGTTCATCAAATCCATAAAAGCTGCTGGCGCATTGGTCAACCCAAAAGGCATCACTACATACTTGTAGTGACCATAACGAGATCGGAACGCTGTTTTAGGAATGTCTTCGTCCGCTATCCTCAGTTGATGATACCCCGACCTCAGATCAATCTTAGAGAATACACCAGCTCCACTTAGTTGATCGAACAAATCATCAATCCTCGGCAACGGATACTTATTCTTCACTGTAACCCGATTGAGCTCTCTGTAATCAATGCACAGTCTCATACTCCCATCTTTCTTCTTTACGAAAAGAACTGGAGCTCCCCACGGTGACACGCTAGGCCTGATATAACCCTTGTCTAACAACTCATGTATCTGCTTCTTCAACTCAGCCAACTCTTTAGGTGCCATACGATAAGGTGCTTTAGATATAGGACCCGTTCCCGGCTTAAGCTCCACGCTGAAATCAACATCCCTCTTGGGAGGCAACCTCGGTATTTCCTCAGGAAAGACATCTTCAAATTCTTTCACCACGGAAATCTCAGAAGTTGTCGGCGGCTCTACTCGGTGATCTCTCACATGACAAAGAATTAAGGGACACTTCTTCCTTAAACATGACTTTAAAGTCATAACCGCTATAAACCTACACTTAGGCTTTACCACAAACCCTCTATAGGACACCTTAACACCCTTGGGACCCTTTAAAGACACTCTCTTTTGTCTACAATCTATCCTGGCATCATACCTACCTAGCCAATCCATCCCGACAATCACTTCAAACCCATCCTTAGGAAACTCTAACAGGTTTACTGGTAAATCTACCCCTCCAATCACCATAGATATACCCTTATATAACTTGAGACACGACACAGACTCCCCCGAAGGTATGAACACATCATCTTTTACAACCTCAAACTTGCCCAAACCCATAGACACATCATGACTTTTAGACACAAAAGAATGTGTAGCCCCGCAATCAAACAAAAAAAAGGACGGTACATTATTAACAAGAAAGGTACCGGTAACTACATGAGCATCATCTTGTGCTTCCTGCTTGTCCATCATGAAGAGCTTTCCATTATTCTTCTGTCCTCCACCCTGAACTGAAGCATTGGAGGTACTAGGCTTAGCTGCCGAATCCTGGGTGACACTGTTATTCTGGCGCTGGTAAGATCCACCACCACCACGGTTGTAACCGCCCTGGTTACCCTGTCCACCTCTGTTGCCCCATGAACCTCCCGGTCGGTTACTAGCAAAACTCTGAGTCGGCCCCTGAGAGAAATTTCCTGATCGAGCTCCTGAACCATTGCCGGGCTTGTAGCTCGTGCATTCTCGCCTTTTGTGGCCTATACCACCACAGTTGAAACACGTAAGGTTGGTGTTGTCACTCACAGCCCGACCTCCATTCTTTCCCCAACCACGAGAACCTCCCGGAGAAACCACTCTCCACTAGAGAAAGCCTTGGAATGATTGAAATTCCCTTTCTTGTTGGTTGGGTGATTGTTGTTCCCGCTATCGGCCTTCCTCTTTTTGTAGCGATCCTCTCCTCGATCTCCCTTGAGAGATCCACCATTCTCTCGGCTTGACCCGCTCTCAGATACACTTCCTTGAGGTCCGTAGCAACCCCAGCCGGCATACGACTCACGATCTTAGCAGACAAACCCCTCTCAAATCGGAGAGCCAAACCTCTTTGTCCGAGTTGTAAATCTTCCACATAACGAGATAGCTCCATAAACCGATGATAGTAATCGATGATCGTCATCTCCTCGGACATAGTGAAAGATTCAAAGTCGGATCTCATCTTGTGTCGGATATGCTCCGGACAAACTGCTCTCTCTCATAGCACTCTTCAACCCAGGACCACGGAATAGCCCCTTCCTCCCGGTAGTAAGCTCTAGCATCATCCTTGACGTTACGCCACCAAACCGCTGCGACTTCTCCTCTTAGGTAGTACACTACCTGCTCAACAATCATATCCTCGGGGCACTTAACCATTTCCATGAGAGCTTCAATCTCACGGTGCCACTTCTCGAGCGACTTTGGTTCACCTACCCCGTCATATGTGGGAGGGTGGAAACGAGCAATGTTGATGCTAAGCTGGGTTGCATCCATCGTCTTCTCGTTTCCTTTTCCCACATTTTTGAGAGCTTCAAGGAGAGCCTCTTGCTGCTCAATCATGCGAGCAACCTCATCAAGAGACATCTCTGAAGCTTGGATCTGCGCGGGAGTTCTTTTGGGCGGCATTTTGAGCTGATAAGAAAGAAAGAAACGTAAACACATGCTCAAAATTTAACACCCTTCCGCCATAAGAACACTCGGCCGAGTGTACATCATACTCGGTCGAGTATAGATAACTCGGTCGAGTACCTTCCCAGATACTCGGTCGAGTATCGACTCCAGAGACAAACGCCAAAACACCAAAAAGAACACTCGGTCGAGTGTAACAACACTCGACCGAGTGGCCTATACTCGGTCGAGTATACTCTCATACTCGGTCGAGTAATCACAAACAAGAGGCAATTGCTACTTCTTATCAAACAACACTCGGTCGAGTTTTGGCTACTCGTAAGTACTCCATACTCGGTCGAGTGCCTACCTCGCTCGGGGAGTTACGCTATAAAAAGATTTACTGATTACGATTCCCCTATCATGCTCACTATTCCCGACAAATACTTAAGGATTTAAAACCATGTTATAATCACGTCAGCATGTAATGCATATATTAAAACTTTAACACCATATTGTAACCATATCAACATCCAATTTGCACATATGCTAAATCCAACGTTGAAATCACAACCCGTTTCCTCAATTACTTCTCCCATCACAACAGTTAAGAACTTCATCACACATATATGCAACTATCGACTTTTACCAACATGTATCTTCACATACGTGCACATACAAGGCCTAGTCCTCATCACACTTTCCCCCATGTTACCGGCTCGAGTTAGTAAGGGCCCATGTGCGACTCCGGGACGTCTCCCGAGTCTTTGCGGTAGCTCCAAACAACTCTCCCCGGGTTCATTTTAGTTAGACTCCCTAGGTTCATTAAATTCATTTGTTTAGGTGCCGGAATCTTCAGCTCTGATACCACTTTGTAACACCCCCTCATACCAAGGTGCCTTACCAGGACCACCCTACCATGAGAGTGCGTTACCATCTCGGTTGCCCGAGGTTAGTACATATCAAAAGCGTCTGAACTGAGCACATTTATTAAAGTAATGTAAATTGCAAAGTTTACAATATCCAAAACCAAATACTGTCTAACGAAATACAACTTCAAAGTCTTAATAATAAAAGAAACTCGCTAAGACTCAGACGGTGATGCTATGACTCATGGTGGCAAATCTCCCAAGATAATCCCCAAGCTCTCACTAGCAAAACTGTCAAGCTGCTCACCATCCCCCGAATGGATCACCGCAGATTCCACAAACAAGAAACGGGGTCGATTATGCAACAAACAAGACAAACAAATGCAATACTCGTCCGATCATCATCAACTCCCAATCACCCAAGCTCACATAGTAACCGACTACACACTAAAGTGTGTAGCCCCGCCAGATTACCCATCGCAACAGGTAATCCTCGCCGCCGATGGGTGACCGCACCGATCCCACCTAGTCCAGCTCCTCAACGAGCGACAACGATCCCTGTCCCTTAATGTGCACATCCCCTCCCGTGGCGGGTTACACGGAGGGCGAACTAGGGTGTGAAGCCACTCCCGCAAGTGACTCCACCACAAACACAAACACATGACATTACTTGTCATCTCTCAATCCCCTCACACCAACACTTGTCACAACAATCTCCGTACTATGATGATCGTGAGACAACGATAATTACAACAACATGTCATGTAAAGCATAGCAACCTCGAGTAGGAAACCCTACCTTAGCAATCACAAACAAGTATGCAAGCACGGACAATCAAAAACGCTCCTCTACGAAGTCTTCTCCTATACAATGATCATACAACACAATTACACTTTGTACAATTCCCAACATCCCCTTCCCATATAAATGTACAGTAACCCAAAAAGATGCAATAATTACAAAGATAGAACTTACCAACAATGCAACAAGAACTTATACGCAAGAATCACCGCAACTATCCACACAAATATGCTACGAAATGCTCAATGAAAGGATTAGGGAATGATTTGGGTATGATTAGGGTAACGTAGAAATGATAATGCTGTGAAAAGTGATATTAGAAACTGACGCGGAAATATAAAATACCCTAATCACTCCTTAATCAAACCGTCGAAATATAACTTCGCCAAACCGGACACTCGGTCGAGTAAGTGCATACTCGGCCGAGTGTCCAATACTCGGTCGAGTATTCACTATACTCGGCCGAGTATTCCTCGGCAGAACCAAAATAACACGCACTCAGAGCACTACTCGGCCGAGTAGGCTCTACTCGGTCGAGTAGGCTCCAAAGAAAATCCGTAGTGTTACAGTTGCTGCCGGGATGGCGAATGAAATAGTTACTGGCAGAGGAAGGTGGTCCGCGGTGGCAGAAGGGTGGAGGAAGAATGGTGGCCGGCAGTGGGACGTTGATCCACGGTGGTGGTAGTGGTGGGAAGAGGTGGGGTAATTTATGCAGTACACTATATTTGTTGTTTTTATGATGCAATTCAAAGTTTAATTTTGTTTTTTTTTTAGTACAATTACTAAGGAAATTAGAGAGATGTGAAATTGAGAGGAGAAATTATGAGAGGGGTAGTATAGTCAAATGTGTACTATGATAAGTAAAATGTGTATTGCATAAATCAACACCCTAAATTTATGACATGAGATTCAAAAGATTAAGCTCTTTCAAACCCAAAAAATTATAAACAAGCACAAAAAGATCTCATCCTTAACACAAACTCTCATTATAGACGGGAGATATCCGTCTATAGTTATAGACGAATCAAATATCCACCCACTTTAAGCATAAGACATGCAATAAGTTGCATGGTGTGCCCAAAAATGTTACCATTTTAAGCATATTTGACCCGTCGTTTACTTTAAACGAATATATACGTCTATAGTGAGACTAATTGCATCCTTAAATCATAGGATAGATTGAGTAGATCATTACATTATAAATTAACTTATTCCCTTCAATAATAAGCTATAGGAAAATCCTATGTTGTATTTTTGATTTTTTGGATTGTTCAAGTTATACCCTGCCTTTTCTTAATTCTGGAGTGTAATCCTAAACTATATATTTAGCCTTTATGATGACCTCATTAAACATTAATTCATTCACTACCTCACCAACAACGTTTTTTTAGGCTCCGTTTGGCAAGGCATTTTAGGTATCTGATTTGGTCAAAGTAGCTTATTTGACCAAAATTTCAGGTATCTTATTTTTTTATAAGTGTTTGACAAGTAGCTTATTTAACCAAATAAGCTACAACAACAACAACAACAACATCATCAGACTTAATCCCAAAATGATTTGGGGTCGGCTGACATGAATCATCCTTTAGAACAGTCTATGACTCTATGAGTGAACACACACCTCAAAAAGCGAATAGAAGAGGGAAAATGAAAAACAAAAGGGAGAGCGAAAATGTAAAGGTTGAAGTCAAGTAATCAACCTCGCATATGTGGCATCCTCCAAATAGGTTATCAATCCTCAATTGTCGCTCATTGCGACATCCCCATCACTATCATCAACCTCGTCTTCATCATCCTCATCATCTACCTCCATTGACCCGGAGGCTTCACCATTCTCATCATCATTTGAACTTTGCTCTTCTTCCTCTTCTTCTTGGCAAGAGTCACTACCTTCCCTGTCATCAACAATAATCTCCTTCCCTCTAGCAACTCGACTATCTATGTTGGCATCTCTAGAAACACTTGGGAAGAATACCTCTCTATCCTCCCAACTAGGCAAAGGACATAATGGATTAGTCCTTGCCTAGCTAAATGTAGGAGGGGCGGATATTAAGCACGGTAAGCATTGACCCGATCTTCATGAGCTTCTTTATGCATATGTTGCACTGTTTCAGGAGACCGAAAGGAGGATTCAACCAAAGACGTCATTCTACAAGCACGGGTGGTAACAAATAACTGCTCTGGAATTACACCCGGAACACAAGGAAAGATCGATTAAGGAATGAGGTGATTAGGGAAAAGGTAAAAGTGGCGCCAATAGAGGACAAGATGATGGAAAACCGACTAAGATGGTTTGGCCATGTGAGAAGGAGACCTATGGACGCACCAGTTAGGAGGCTGGAGACTTGGAGAACAGAAAAGGTCCCTAGAGGTAGAGGAAGACCGAGACAGACATGGTTGAGAGTGATAGAGCAAGATATGAGATTTCTGGGGCTTGAGGAGAGTATGGTGACGGAGAGGGCACAATGGAGGGAAAGGATACATGTGGATTTTTAGTTTTTTTTTTGACATATTTAGTGTTTTTATTTAATTTAAAAATTAAAATATTTGTTCTTCTCTCCTTTATTACACTTTTTTACCAACCACTTTCCTATATATTTTACTTGGTTTACATTTAAGGCATTCCGGATCCTTAATTCTATTTTGGTTTTCAAAATCGTTTTAATCTTTTCTCTCGATTTAAATTTGAAGTTTTTATAAAAGAAATTCGAAATTCGATTTTGAAACCTGTAAGTTTACCTTGACTTTCCTGAGGGCTCGGCTTTGGACCGAGCGAACTCACTCCGACGCTCAAGTCAGTAAACTTAAAGAGATAAGTTGTTGTTACTTGGCGAAGTATATATTGTAGAGAGATAAGGAAGATATTACCAGATGAATAGTGATTCTTAGGTTCAATTGTGGATCCTTTCCTCAATGAGGGTTGAGGAGTATTTATAGACTTTCACCTTTTGTCACGTAGTGGCCAAGTGGCCAAGTGGCTAGCAGGTGGAAAGACTGATGTACCCTCGGTCGAGGGACCCATGGCAGGCCGGCGAGCCCTGATAACTCGCCGCCGAGGGGTCTTGGATATGAGTTCGCGGATATGTGCCCCGGCTGGCTAGTTGTCCTAGCCGAGGTACAAGAGACAGGCCGGCAGGCTGCGTCGGTTAGGCTGTCTAAGTCGTTGACTTGCTGTGGATATCTTTGACCTTGCTCAATGTGTTGACTTGGTCAGAGGGTGCAGAATATGCCCCATAAATTTGCCCCCAGCGTAGTCTATGCCGTGGTATGGGCTCCGATGTATGCTGAGCGTATATTCTGCGCAAGACAAAATATTTCTTCCCCGGCTTCTTCTACCTCGGCTTGGTTCTGCTTAGGCCGTACCATATCCCCCTCCACATGGATGTGTAAAGGGCATCCGATGTGGAAAAGAAAATGACGCTGGCCGAGACCTGGGTTGAGAGAGCCGGTTGTTTTTGATTGCCCCCTGCCGGTGCTACCTAGCTTGGTTGATCATGTGGCCGGCGGAGAACGGATACTTAGGAATTTGTTGAGGAAGATGAATAGGCAGAGAGATATGAAGGGGCGTGTTGAAGACGCTTGGTCACTGTTGCGTTGATTGACGTTCAACTGTTGCAACGATTGACATTCCGTGGTTGCATGTCTGACACGTGTCTGCTCGCTGATTGGCTGACGTTTCATGGGTTGTGCCCTGATTGGTCCCTCTTCATGGGCTTTCTCCTATAAATAGGGCAGTTAGTCCCTGAAATTGGCCACCAATTTCATTTTCTCTAAAATTTTCTTCTTTCTAGCCCTCTTTGACGAAACTTCTTTCTAGCTTTCAGAATTGTTACCCCGGCGTAACACTTTTCTTCAAGGTAAACAAAAATTTTCCACCTTTTTAACTTTTAAGTTTTGTTGTAAGCATGTCTTCTGCTGATGCCGGTCCTAGTAGCCGTGCGCCGGGGGGTTCCCCGTCGCGTCTTGATGATGATGAGGCACTGGCCGCCGTTCCGCTAAGGTCCGGGGGTCCTAGGTCTCCTTCTCCCGAAGTTGACCCGGAAGTTTTGGAGGGCTGGGAGGATGATGACGAGGCTGATGAAGGCTTTGATGATGTCGGCGAGGATGTTGGAAGGACTCGTCCTAATGAGGGGAGGCAGTTCATCATGGATCATGGCGACGCCTGTAAGGTCGGTCCTGACCGTGCTTGGACCCACAAATTCGCCAGTTGTTCCGGCGAAACATTCTTCGAAGGCCATTTCTACTTCGGCAGGGGATACAAAATTGTTGTCCCTGAGGAGGGTCAGGCCGTCTGTTGCCCTCCACCGGGTTGCATCGGCGTTTACATCCGGCACTTGGAGTACGGGCTCCGGTTTCCGCTGAACGAATATGTTATGGCCATCATTAGAGCCATGAATGTCGCCGTGGCCCAACTGCACCCCTTGGCTATTAGGACCATAGTCGGCTTTGTCTGGCTCTGTCTCTTCAAGGGGGAGGTCCCGACGATTAATTTATTCCGTCGGCTTCACCACCTTCGGCCGTCATTTCCTGGTCGCGTCGGATGGTACAGCGTGCAAATGGAGCCGGGTTACGTCTCCGTTGATAAGCTTACTTCCTGCAAAGACTGGAAAGACCGGTTGTAATACCCCGTATTTTATATAATATAATTATTTAAACGGATATTATTTTATAATTATTATACAATTCAGATTGCAAATTATATCGAGTTAATGGTGAGTCGATAATTACATCCAACGATCGTAAGTTTACGTTACACATAAAGATAATTAAGTAAGGATTACGGGTATTGGTTAAATACAAATAAGAAGGCATGCTTGATTATTTTTATGGAACCTAGACTACCCATACTCCCTTGTGCACGTCAACCCATACCCCATATCCCACGCCTACACCAACACCAAAACAACCCATACTCCCTTGCTCCTCTTTTCCTTATTAAACCCGACAACCCTTCCATTTTCGTCCTTGATTACATACCCCTTCTGCGTAAAACGAGAGAGAGGAAGAGAGCAGGAGTGTCGGTGGTGCAGCAAGGAAATCTTAGGGTGTTTGTCGACCTTCATAGGTGGCGGTAGTGGCGGCAGAAAGGTAAGAACAACCCACCCTTTTCTCTGTTTTTGTATTTTTGTCGTGTGTTTAGTGTTGTTTCGTGTCTAAGGAAGTTGTTCCTGGTGGTTGTGGGTGGGGTATACAGGTAGTGTAGTGTGAGGCGAGTTTATTGGTGGTGGTCACGGTGGTTCTTGGTGGTGGTTGTAACAGTGATGGGCGGCATCGACATAGGGGTTCACAAACGGGTTTTAGCAGAAGGTTTACAGGCGGTTTAAGTGGTGAGGTTGGGGGTGACACCACTGTGGACTCGGGGGAGGTCGAAACAGTGGTGCCACCGTGTCTGGGTGCGTGGTTTGGCGGGGAGCAGGATGGTGGTGTTTGGGCAGTGGGTAGCTGTTGGTTGCGGTGGTGGTGAGAGGTAAACAGAGGGTGGTTGGTGAGGCTTGGCTGTGAACCAGGCCAAACGCCAGTCCTGGTTCGACTCGCCGGCGGTAGTCGACCAGGCTGGTGGTGGTCGTTGGTGGTGGGGCTGAAGTAGGGAGCAGGTGCGGTGGTAGTCGCGGTGGTGTAGGCGGCGCATGAAGGGTGGGAGTGCGTGTGAAGTAGACGTGTTGATGACGGGTTGTTTCGGGTTTTGAAACGGGTTTTTGGGTCATAAGTCTAATCGTTATAATTTGTTTATTCATTGTAATAATTAATTAATTTAAATTCCGAGTTATTTAATTAAAGTAATTAAAGACGGGTTAAGACGGGTTGTGATTGTTCAATAATTAATTCGGGTTTCTCTTAAGCGAATAATCCGTTTAATCTTTTAATTATCATATCGGTTATTTAATTTAATTCCCGAATTATTTAATATAATTAGAGACGGGTTTGAGTCGGGATTGTTTGAGTTGTTTAAGGATGGATGCGGGTATTTATAAATCGTATAATTCGTTTAATCTTTATTTATCATAGGAGCTATTTAATTAAATCCCGGGTCACTTAAATAAATTATTCCCGAGACATTAATAATTCAAGTCGGGTTTTGAGCCGGGTTGTTAAAAGAGAATAGTTACTATATTGGGAAGGTTTCCACTTTAAGAGATTATACCTTAATAACTTTCTATTTTGGGAAAGTTGGGTCAAATACTAATCGGGTTATTTTAATTATCCGTCGGACATAAGTTGGTGTCGGGATTATATTTCGGGAAGACTTCTAATTGAGAGATCTCCATATTTAGTAGTTAGTAATTATAAATATTATAATTGTTTTAGGTGGCGGATTCGTGAAGGATCGATAATCAATTCATTGCTTTATTTCTGGACTGCTTAATTGGATTGCTGGCACTTGAGGTAGGGGAAATACACTTGTCCTAATATCGTTGTTGTTGAATTGTGTTGGTTGGATTCGTGGTTGATTTACGTTATCATTTATATTCGGAAAGGTGATTGACTGAATTGATCATATTGAGTATGATAGTACAATATCGGATAACCGGCGTGATTTTATGATTCATCATTTAATTGATTTACATAACGTGTTGCATCAATTTCTTTTGAGCATTCATATGCATTGGAGTTGGAGGATGTTGTGTGACATGGCGTGGAGATTATTCAGGGTCTTGTGATACAGTATGGAGATTATTCAGGGTCTTGTGATACAGTATGGAGATTATTCAGGGTCTTGTGATACGGTATGGAGATTATCCAGGGTCTTGTGATATGGTGTGGAGATTATTCAGGGTCTTGTGATATGGTGTGGAGATTATTCAGGGTCTTGTGATATGGAGCGGAGATTATTCAGGGTTTGTGATATGGTGTGGAGATTATTCAGGGTCTGTGATATGAAGAGGTGGAGTATGTGACGAATCGGAAATAAAGTTATGCATTTTGTTGTCGTACTTATTATGTTTTCCCTACTCAACCTCGTGGTTGACCCTGTGTATTCGTGAACACCTGTGATGATCCGTTTTATGGGGAGCAGACTTGACAGGTTTAAGAGATAGGACGGGAGCTTGATGGGCGTGAGACATTGGATCAGACGACTTAGTGGCTAGATCATCATTTAGAAGACTTTCACTTTTATTTTGTCAGTTCTTGTAATCGAGTTGAAAAGAGGTTTGTAATAATTAAGTTAAAATATTATATAATTGCCTTGGAGTTTAATTTGTTATTCACTACCTCGGGAAACCGAGATGGTAACAGTCCGTTTTATTAGAGAATGTCTTGACGAGGACTTCTTTTATAAACCGGGGTGTTACAAAGTGGTATCAGAGAGAACGATCCTCAGGCCTAAACCAATGAACCCAATGAACCTAGGATGTGTCTAATTAAAATGAACAGGGATAGAATCTGTTAGGAGCACACCGAGGTAAGGTTTGAGTTAGGGGCCCCCTCACACCGAACCAGTGGCCCTCTCAGTTTGACTCGGAAAACCCTGAGGGTATATGAGAGAAAGGGTAGAAAAGTTGCCTAAGGATTGAACCTGAAATGCTTATATCGTTGCCTAAGTGTTAATTGATTGGTGCATTGATTATTGCATAATCGAGTTGATATAAACTTTGAACCCATATATTCTAACCATTCCGCAGGACAACGCTACGGTAAGTATCTTGTATGAATGATGGCGTGATCATATAATGTTGGGAAAATGAGAAATAAATTTTCGAGTTCAGGTTAATAATCAATGAAGTGTTGTGCTAGTCGTGAGCATGAAAATAATTGCAAGTCGATGATAATTACCTAGGTGGATGTTGAATGATGTGCTGATAGTACCACTATGACTAAGTAATATGCGGTTATGTGATCCCAAAGCCATGTTAGTATAGTATTGTGATAGTAATTAGAAACACTATTTGAATTGCATGTTTATAGTCATAGCAATCGTGAGTAGATATACGGAATAGATCGAGATGCGAAGGGATTCTATGGGTACATATTTACGTAAATACAAATGTGAGATCTAAGTTGGTATGAGTTAGTAGCGATAGTGTAGTTGTAAGAATTGGGACATAGGAAATGAAAGACTTAGTGATGAAACTTGTGTTGGTTGATGTTACTCTTTAATTGACGTTACTGCCATTTCCCTTTTGTTCATTGTCTAAGGATAAAAATTTTATGAGAGATAGCCTCGTGAGTTAGTGTTCATTTGACAATGGTTTTATGCTTATATGATATACGGATTAGGAGTAATAAATACTTTAAGTGAACTATGGTAAGGAAGTTCCCGTGCGGTGATGTTTGACCAACGATTTATAAAATTCTCATTTAAATTGTATTAATAATTTTGCATAATTTCAACTCCACCGATCAAAAGAGTTGCATGCGTTTTCAAATTGATAAGCCACGAAAAATCTTGATGTCTCAATATTAAATAATGAGTTTTGCAAACTGACCCAAGTTTCAGACCAATCATTGTCACATGCTTGTCTTGACCAATTGAATTACAAAATTCTTTAAAAAAAAAAAAAGAATTCTTGTGCTTTCAACCTAATTCTTTTCCCTGTGATTTTAACTCTCCATGTTTTGTAAAAGTAATATGAATCAAGTTTTAATCGAACAGTTATTTATTAGTAATCTTTGAAAGTTACAACGTGAATCATGACTTTTAAAATGTGTGTTCTAGGTTGAGTCTTCATACAGTGTTTGATTAATTCACGAGCTTTAATAATATGAATTTATAATGTCTTTATATAACGATAGTAGCAGGCATGTACAATAGTTACGTATCTCAACCAGTGATAAAAATTGAAGTTTAGTTGATAATATTGTTGGCATGATAGTATGAGTGAAATTGAATAGTTTAAATTGATTCTTAATCGAGGGTGAAATGTTTATACGAGTCCAGTTGTTTACACATATTAATATACATTTGACACGTGGTGATACCTCTGAGTGCTCATCATAATTGCAGGGTGGTCGGATACATATAAATATAAAACTATGTTGTCATATCTTGGTAAAGTTGATGATATTAAAATAATTTGGTAAAGTTGATGGTATTAAAAGTAATTTAATTGTGCTAATATACTCACATGAATAATTACAATAATTATGTGTAAAAGTTTACACAGGGATGGTAGTAATGATTGTGTCTAAATGATCACACGTGTAGAGTGTCATCTGAGTTCTAATGTCTTCCATATGAGTTGTGCGCCCATAGTTATAATTATTATCTTCATCGATAAATGTTTTCAATTGAACCTAAACTCCGTGACGCGATAATAAACAGTGTGTTATTTCGTATTGGAAATGATCGTCATTAGATCGTCATAAAATGCTAAAGAGATTCTTGCAATTGTAGGAGTATGATATAAAGGAAATTGTTTGATATAATACGACGATTGGTATATCTAGATTCTTGAGTCATCACTATTAATTATATTCTAATCAAGATTGTTCATGATAACTATGTTGGCAATACTATAATGGGATAACCCTTTTATGATTCACATGACACACATTGGTTTAAATGATAGTTGTTATAGTTACGCTTAATTGAGTCGTGAATATAACTGAGTAAAGAAGTGCAACTAAAATCCTGATGATTGAGGTAATAGTCGTTCATTAGTAAAGATAGGATTTGAAATGAATAAGTCAATCTGTAAGATTATAATATATGAGTCGGCGCTTAAGCTTGTTTTGTTGGAAGGAATTGAATTAAGCTACCTGAGTTTGAGTCTCGTAGTAAGTTGTAAAGGAATTCTATCGACGGCTATGTTATACGAAGTATATTAAGAATTTGATCACCGTCCAATATGAAAGTAAAGGTTTTGAAAATGAAGTTAAACTTTGTCATGTAAGTATAAATTCGGAAAGAGAGTTCCAGCAAGTGTCTGGTCGAATGGTTTCATGATCGTTGCTAAGTCTGGAGTAATGAAAGTAGAACGGAGTCACAAGTGGTGAGTCAAGTTAGTCATGTTGTTCGTCCATGTAGCGAATTGGTGGATTGTGGTTGGTTACGAATGTCGAAACGGGAAATGTGATTTGGTGATTTAAATGAGTTACGTGTTAACATGGTAAGTTGATATTAGCATGACAGGTAACGAATAATGGTAAAAATTGGTGTCGATAAATACATTAACCTTGCATGTCATTGTGTTGGGTGCAGTTAAACATATTTAATACCAATAACGGAATTTTATGCATGATAGTCTTATATGTTAACTTCCCAATATCGAGGTTACTCGCTGGTTTGACTCGACCAATATGTTGTAGAATTTTTCAATCAAGGCGCATTCGTCATTCGTGAATAATTCCTAAACCCTTTGTTAAAAGAATTGAAAATATTTCTGACACGATAAGTACTGCGAAACTGGTTGTCTTCATTTCTATTGGTGATTCTGTGTCTTGACCTAAATCCGTACAATTAAGCAAAGGAAAGTCAGATTGGACCTATTAGATTATAATTTTTCATAAATCAAGTTATCAAAGTGTTGACCATAATTCTTTTCGCATGTTGATGGATTCCCCGGGGTTTCTAAAGTAGGAGATTACAAGGATTGGTGAGATGAATGATTACTAATGAATTTACTGGTAACGGTAGCTTCCTCGAGAGAGTTGGTATATTGGTTGTCTTGGGTAAGGATTAGTTAACTTGAACGTGAGTTGTGAATCTTTTATTCTCTTGCAGTCGATAACAGTAGCTTGAGAACTTTTGTTATAATAACGAAGGTTACGAGGACGTAACCATGTTTCTAGTTGGGGAGGATTGTAAAATCTTGATGCTTAAATTGCACTTGTTTGTAGGTTATAGTTGACCAAGTTGATGTTTAGTTGTGGGGTACCTATACAAAGGAGTTCCATACGTGTTGTTCCTACTTCTGTTAGTTGGTTGATGTGTAAAAGGAGAGCGTGATTAAACTACTAGTATTGAGTTATGAGTTGTGGGGCCTTTGTGCCGAGTTATGTTTGCGGTCCAGTGCGACCATGGTTAATGAATTTATGTTGAGTTTGAGATCGGAATTTAGATGGAAGATGACGGTGTTCTCAGATGATTATTTAGTTGTTATACAATTGTGTTCTCAGGTAGTTATCAATTTTAATTAGTTGGTTAAGTAATGATAAGTTAAACTTCGGGACGAAGTTTATTTTTAGGAGGGCAGAATGTAACATTCCGTATTTGTTATGTTTGATTAAGGTGTCAAAAGCGTGTGTTAACCGTGTTAGAAATGCGTGACATCCGTAAGAACGTTATGCAATACCTTTTGGGGTCTGAGTGTGGGAGCGAACTTCGGGACGAAGTTCATTTTAAGGGGGGAAGACTGTAATACCCCGTATTTTATATAATATAATTATTTAAACGGATATTATTTTATAATTATTATACAATTCAGATTGCAAATTATATCGAGTTAATGGTGAGTCGATAATTACATCCAACGATCGTAAGTTTACGTTACACATAAAGATAATTAAGTAAGGATTACGGGTATTGGTTAAATACAAATAAGAAGGCATGCTTGATTATTTTTATGGAACCTAGACTACCCATACTCCCTTGTGCACGTCAACCCATACCCCATATCCCACGCCTACACCAACACCAAAACAACCCATACTCCCTTGCTCCTCTTTTCCTTATTAAACCCGACAACCCTTCCATTTTCGTCCTTGATTACATACCCCTTCTGCGTAAAACGAGAGAGAGGAAGAGAGCAGGAGTGTCGGTGGTGCAGCAAGGAAATCTTAGGGTGTTTGTCGACCTTCATAGGTGGCGGTAGTGGCGGCAGAAAGGTAAGAACAACCCACCCTTTTCTCTGTTTTTGTATTTTTGTCGTGTGTTTAGTGTTGTTTCGTGTCTAAGGAAGTTGTTCCTGGTGGTTGTGGGTGGGGTATACAGGTAGTGTAGTGTGAGGCGAGTTTATTGGTGGTGGTCACGGTGGTTCTTGGTGGTGGTTGTAACAGTGATGGGCGGCATCGACATAGGGGTTCACAAACGGGTTTTAGCAGAAGGTTTACAGGCGGTTTAAGTGGTGAGGTTGGGGTGACACCACCACTGGACTCGGGGAGGTCGAAACAGTGGTGCCACCGTGTCTGGGTGCGTGGTTTGGCGGGGAGCAGGATGGTGGTGTTTGGGCAGTGGGTAGCTGTTGGTTGCGGTGGTGGTGAGAGGTAAACAGAGGGTGGTTGGTGAGGCTTGGCTGTGAACCAGGCCAAACGCCAGTCCTGGTTCGACTCGCCGGTAGTCGACCAGGCTGGTGGTGGTCGTTGGTGGTGGGGCTGAAGTAGGGAGCAGGTGCGGTGGTAGTCGCGGTGGTGTAGGCGGCGCATGAAGGGTGGGAGTGCGTGTGAAGTAGACGTGTTGATGACGGGTTGTTTCGGGTTTTGAAACGGGTTTTTGGGTCATAAGTCTAATCGTTATAATTTGTTTATTCATTGTAATAATTAATTAATTTAAATTCCGAGTTATTTAATTAAAGTAATTAAAGACGGGTTAAGACGGGTTGTGATTGTTCAATAATTAATTCGGGTTTCTCTTAAGCAAATAATCCGTTTAATCTTTTAATTATCATATCGGTTATTTAATTTAATTCCCGAATTATTTAATATAATTAGAGACGGGTTTGAGTCGGGATTGTTTGAGTTGTTTAAGGATGGATGCGGGTATTTATAAATCGTATAATTCGTTTAATCTTTATTTATCATAGGAGCTATTTAATTAAATCCCGGTCACTTAAATAAATTATTCCTAGACATTAATAATTCAAGTCGGGTTTTGAGCCGGGTTGTTAAAAGAGAATAGTTACTATATTGGGAAGGTTTCCACTTTAAGAGATTATACCTTAATAACTTTCTATTTTGGGAAAGTTGGGTCAAATACTAATCGGGTTATTTTAATTATCCGTCGGACATAAGTTGGTGTCGGGATTATATTTCGGGAAGACTTCTAATTGAGAGATCTCCATATTTAGTAGTTAGTAATTATAAATATTATAATTGTTTTAGGTGGCGGATTCGTGAAGGATCGATAATCAATTCATTGCTTTATTTCTGGACTGCTTAATTGGATTTGCTGGCACTTGAGGTAGGGGAAATACACTTGTCCTAATATCGTTGTTGTTGAATTGTGTTGGTTGGATTCGTGGTTGATTTACGTTATCATTTATATTCGGAAAGGTGATTGACTGAATTGATCATATTGAGTATGATAGTACAATATCGGATAACCGGCGTGATTTTATGATTCATCATTTAATTGATTTACATAACGTGTTGCATCAATTTCTTTTGAGCATTCATATGCATTGGAGTTGGAGGATGTTGTGTGACATGGCGTGGAGATTATTCGGGGTCTTGTGATACTGATATGGAGATTATTCGGGGTCTTGTGATACGATATGGAGATTATTCAGGTCTTGTGATACGGTATGGAGATTATCCGGGGTCTTGTGATATGGTGCGGAGATTATTCGGGGTCTTGTGATATGGTGTGGAGATTATTCGGGTCTTGTGATATGGAGCGGAGATTATTCGGGGTTTGTGATATGGTGTGGAGATTATTCGAGTCAGTGATATGAAGAGGTGGAGTATGTGACGAATCGGAAATAAAGTTATGCATTTTGTTGTCGTACTTATTATGTTTTCCCTACTCAACCTCGTGGTTGACCCTGTGTATTCGTGAACACCCGTGATGATCCGTTTATGGGAGCGGAGACTTGACAGGTTTAAGAGATAGGACGGGAGCTTGATGGGCGTGAGACATTGGATCAGACGACTTAGTGGCTAGATCATCATTTAGAAGACTTTCACTTTTATTTTGTCAGTTCTTGTAATCGAGTTGAAAAGAGGTTTGTAATAATTAAGTTAAAATATTATATAATTGCCTTGGAGTTTAATTTGTTATTCACTACCTCGGGAAACCGAGATGGTAACAGTCCGTTTTATTAGAGAATGTCTTGACGAGGACTTCTTTTATAAACCGGGGTGTTACACCGGTGGGTGTACGTTGAGGTGCCGGATGACTATCCGCTGCCCCGGTCCTATCAGCACCAAGTTAATTTGCGGTGCGAGACCAAGGCGGAGCATGACAAATGGGTCACCGGAATAAGCTTAAGATGGACGCCTTGACAAGGCCCCTCTTAATGCGGATGAGAGGTCATGCGATGAGGCTTTGAGGCGGACAAGAGTGGGGTGCCGAAGAGATGGATTCCTCAACGCAGATCATTCTTCGAGATGAGCCGTTGCTCTGCCATGTCGGCCTCATACCTACCTAGCACGGGAGTGAGTGGGGTCGGTGTGAGGCCCATCTCTGCTCTCAATGTTTCTGTTTCTTTGAATTTTGATTTAGTTCTTCTACTTAACTCTTCTTTGTGTTTTCTTTGCGACCACTTTGGACCGGACTGCCTCGAGGATATCCTCCCGGACAATGGGGCCGCACAAGGATAAGACCGTTCTTGACTTGCACCCTAAGGCTCGCCCGTGATCGCGGGACGTCGCCGAATGATCTCATGGATCGGCGGTGAAAAGCCTGAATGTGGAGGCGGCCCGGCGAAGGTTGCTGGTAACATGCCGCGCCGAACGCGGAAAACAAAGTCTTCGGCGGCGGCGGCGTCGACATCGATTCCACCTCCCATCCCTTGATCCGAAGGAGACGGTGGTGATCGTTGATATCACCAATGGGGGGGACTCCGATGCGGAGGGATCTCCCCTTGTCCTTAAGAGGAAAAAGTCTACCCCTGCTGCTGCTGCTGCTACCGAGGGCGGCAAGGAAATGGGCCCTCCGACCAAGAAGCCCAAGCCCGGTGCGATCTATCCTATGGCTCGACTTAGCTTGGTTCATTGGGCGTTCGATGACAGCTCTGGTTTGTCCATGAATGTTGACATGGATGATTTGATTGAATTTTTTGTAGATCAACCGCTGCCGTCCACCGGACACAATGTTGAACGACGTGCTGAGAAGAAGACTTTGGAGGCGAGTGGCCAAGATACCGCCGTTGTCACCTCCTTCTCGAAGCCTACCCCCATCCCGATTAAGTCGGAGGGCCTAAGCCTGACCAGGTCACTGGCGAAGTGGGCGATACGGCCGTGCTCTTATTCGGAGCAAGAGAAGGTCATTGCTGAAGCTGCCCCACAGCTTGATCAGCTCAGGCTCGAACTCGACGCTGCGAACAAAGGAGCCGAGAGGGCCAAGGCTGAGGCAGAGGAGGCGGTCTGTGCTGAGAGAAAACTCAGGGAGGACGCTGAAAAGGAAGTCCTTGCTGAGAGAGCCAAGGCCGAGGCTGCTGGGCCGCGGCGGAAAGGCTGCTAAGGCTGCGGAGATGCGTGACCTCGTTCAGAAGCACGCCGACCTTTACCGTACGCAGAGGGACGAATTTAGGGGCTTGTTTCAGGCCTAGGGGAAGGTGGTTCGGAACAAGGATGCTATCATCACCCAAAGGGAGGAGGACATTGAGACGCTCCAAACCGTTATCCTCCCTAACATGTGCGCCCAATACCGGGACCTGGCCGAAGAAGCCGCCAGGGAAGTGATTGGGGAGCTCTTCCCTCTTGATGGCTCCTTTTCGTGGGACAAATTTGACGAGCTGTTTGATGATAAGCTCGAAGCTAAGGAGAAAGTCGCGGAGGAGAAGGCCAAGGAGGAGGTAAGGGTGAAGAAGGAGGAAGAGGTGGTCGCGGAGAAGGCAGCCCTTGCTGAGAAGACTAAGGCGGCCAAGGAGGAAGCCGAGAGGATGTAGGCAGCTGAGGCTGCTGAGGCTGAGGCTGCCAAGAAGGCTGAGGCTGAGGCTGCTGAGAAAACTGAGACTGCCGAGACAGCTTCTGGGTCGCCCATTAAAGACGATCTTTGCTAACGCTGGCGATAGCAAGAAGAAAGAACGGGCATAGGGAGACGGGCGGTCGTCACCAGGCTCGCCCGGCGTCTCGGATAGCTTCAGCTGTTCGGGGGCCAATTATTAAGCCTTTGCTCTCTGCCATCCTTTGGCGCTTAAATGATATGTCTGTAACCTTTTGCTTTTCTTTTCCTTGTATTTTGTACAACTTTGGTAGGTTGTGTTTTGGCTTATCCCTATGGGGACGGTCGTCGTCTGTATTCTCCTCACTTGCAACCCGTCATTTTTAATAAGAGTTTGCTTATTTTGCCTCTGGCTTGGCCGAGGTCTTTTCTTGTCTTCGTCTGAGTTGTCTTCTTACGTTATTAATTGAGCGCTTCTTTTGTTTCTACCTCGGCCTGGCCGAGGCAGTTAGAATGCGTATCTCAACTGTGTTTAACGTCTTTTTTTTGAACATGTTAGCGTGTCGACCGTTGTGTCCCCTGCCAGGCCTTCGGTTGGCCGAGGCGACTAGGGGTTCTGGCGACGGCGTATGCTTCAGCGTCTGCGCGTCTACTTCTGGTAGTGACTGCGCGGCGTCTTCTTTTGATAGTGATGCTAGTGGCGTCTACCTCTTGGAGTGACTGCCGTGGCGTTTACCTCTTGGGGTGACTGCCGTGGCGTCTACTTCTTGGGGTGACTGCCATGACGTCTGCTTCTTGACAGTGACTGCCGTGGCGTCTACCTCTTGGAGTGACTGCCGTGGCGTCTACCGTTTGGGGTGACTGCCGTGGCGTCTACTTCTTGGGGTGACTGCCATGACGTCTGCTTCTTGATAGTGACTGCCGTGGCGTCTACCTCTTGGAGTGACTGCCGTGGCGTCTACCTCTTGGGGTGACTGCCGTGGCGTCTACTTCTTGGGGTGACTGCCGTGGCGCCTTCTTCTTGATAGTGACTATGGGGGGGAAATGAACGCTGATGGAAAATTTGGACAATTCTTCATTAGATATAAACATGCGTCGGGGTGCCCATAGTTGTCTTGGGCACCTCCGCCGCTATACAAAGTAGTTCCCGAGACAGTGTTCCAATGGCTCATTAAAGGCACACCCCCCATGTCTGTCAGCCGGTGTGTCTTGAGAGAGCGTCAGACCTGGGAATGCACTATATCTGGAAGGACTTCAATTTGGCGGTGTCGGCTTTTACCCTTTCCAGGTATCTTATCATCCCGTCGTCTCGAGCCTCATACTCTCCTTTGATTTGGTTGGCCACCAATAGTGAGCATGTTTTCACCACGACGTGCTCCGCCCCGGCAGCCCTAGCTAACCCGATTCCATTTATCACCGCCTCGTATTCGGATTCGTTGTTTGAGGTCGAGAAGGTAAATTTCAAGGCGTGCTCAAACACGTCCCCGTTTGGGCTGGTGATAAGGATGCCGGCTCCTGAGCTGTTCGCCGTGGGGGACCCGTCAGTAGTTATTTCCCATACGCCGGGATGCGGTTCTTCTTGGTCGGTCGGGGTTCCTTCAACCATGCCGACGTTGATATTCATCGGGTCGCCCTCCTGCTGCAAGGATGGGCCCTTCCCCTTCTCTGATTTCTTTGCCACTTTGAGGGATTGCATGTTACACCCTCTGGCGGATATCTGGGTGTTGACCACCTCGTCCTTCTCGTCCTTGGAGACGAGCTTATGCGCTTCCCCCCGGTCCGAGACATACATCAGTGTCAGGGCCCGGATGGACATCACTGCGTCGGCCTCGCTCAGGGTGACTCGGCCTATGAGAACGTTGTAGGCGGACGAGCCGTCAATGACCACGAACTCAGCCAGGACATTCTTAGCCGCGTTCCCCTCGCCGAACATCACTGGCAATCTGATTGACCCAGGGGTACCAGACTCACGGAAAAGGCATACGTGGATTGGTGCGAGGGGCTCAAGTCTTCAACCTTCGGACCGAGGTTGAGAAAGCACTCCCGAACATGATGTTCGTGTAGGCGCTGTGTCAATCGGCACCTCTTGACCAGTGATTGGATATGTCCAAGTGGACTACAAGTGGGTCGCTGTGAGGGGCGATGACTCCCTCGTAGTCCTTCTTTCCAATAGTCATATCGGGGACGTCGGAAGCGGGGGCCGCTGTTTTGGGCACAAAGTTGATGGCCTGATACAGCTCGTTCAGGTGCCGTTTGTGCCCATGAGCGGACCCACCGTTCTCGTTGCCCCCGATGACAACATGGATCACTCCTATCCGTTCGAAGACGGATTTCTTATTTGAACCGCCGCATCGCTTTTGGCCTTTGGCAACATACTTGCGAGGCTCCCCTTCCGGATCGGCTCTTCAATGGCATTCTTCGGATGCGGCGATTGTCGATAAGGTGACCGGTGTGGCCGTGGTACTCACGATCGGCTCGTGTCACCGTCCCCTTCGGCTTGGGGGCCTTTCCCTTCTCGCCCTCGTGCTTGCTCAGGGCGAAGACCTCGGCGGCAGATACGACCAAGGGGGTGTGGCCATTGAACCGCTTCTGGTAGTACGGTCCTGAATTCCCCCCGGCGCCCGTCGAGTTCTGCTTCCTGGCAGATCTGTCAGACCGTGACCTGTTATTGTCACGGCGTCCTTCGTCCGGGTTATCCTCCCGGCGGCTCTTTCTCTCTGAGTGCCCAGCCTCGCTGGGGCCTACCCAGGTTTTGTGGTAGTCTTCCACCTTTATGGCCTGATTGGCCATCTTCCTGGCGGAGTCTAGGTTCAGGCCGCCGCACTTGATGAGCTCATTTTTTAGGTCTCCTCTCGGGAGGCCTTTCATCAGCGCGAAGGCTGGCAGTTCGCTGTTCAGCTCACGAATCTGCTGAACCTTGGCGTCGAACCTCTTCACATAACTTCGGAGAGACTCGCCTCCCTCCTGTCTGATAGTCAGGAGGTCCGAGGTCTCCACGACCCTCCTCTTGTTGCAAGAATACTGGGCTAGGAATGTGTCCTTTAGGTCGGCGTAACAGTATACCGACCCGTCGGGTAGCCCCTTGTACCAACTTTGTGCCATCCCATGCAGTGTCGTTGGGAAGACTCGGCACCAAACCTCGTCGGGTTGCTCCCATACCGACATGTGAGACTCGTAAGCCTCAACGTGGTCGGTTGGGTCGCCTTCTCCTTTGTATGCTATGGGTGGCAACTTTAGCTTAGTCGGCACCGGGGTCTCTAAGACTTAGGTGCTGAGGGGCTGTCTGACCACGTGTCGAACGACACGCGGCGATCGACTCCTCGCACCCCTAGTCCCGGCTCCTCTCCCCGTGGCGGGAAGGGCTTCTTCTCCGACTCGGTGAGTCGGGCTTCTTCCCGACTGGTGAGTCGGACTTCTTCTCCGACTCGGTAAGTCGGACTTCTTCCACTCCTCGGGGGATGCCTCGTCGGTCTTTGCTGCGCGACGCGTCCTCCCGCAAGTGCGGGAAGGACTCGGGTGCCCACTAGCGCTCTGGGCTCCCCGGCGTCTCGACAGGGCCGGCTTCTTCCGATGCTCGTTCAAGTCTCTTGGAGTCACATTCTGGCCCCGGTCTCTGGACGGGTTCTGCCGCTCTTGTCGGTGTGACGAAGTGAGACGGCGTCTTTTCTAATTAGGTCCGGGGAGTTGCTTGATTTTCTTTGCATCAACCACGTGTCCCATGATGGTGACCTGGTTGGCGGCGTGGCATATCTGGTATTATTGGCATCCCGTACTCGGTTGAATTACCCGGCCGTGGAGGGCTGCGCAACTCACTGTGGACGGTATCCTCATGGTAGAATTCGGTTTCGTCAGTCACGAATACCTCTTGTTGTTTTGACATCTTCTTAGCTTTTTGGGTGGGTTTTTGTTTTGTTTGGGAATGAATGTGACTAGCTTCTAGTATCTCTCCCCACAGACGGCGCCAATTGTTCCGGGTGTAATTCCAGAGTAGTTATTTGTTACCACCCGTGCTTGTAGAATGACGTCTTTGGTTGAATCCTCCTTTCGGTCTCCTGAAACAGTGAACAAACTGAGGGCTCGGCTTTGGACCGAGCGAACTCACTCCGACGCTCAAGTCAGTAAACTTAAAGAGATAAGTTGTTGTTACTTGGCGAAGTATATATTGTAGAGAGATAAGGAAGATATTACCAGATGAATAGTGATTCTTAGGTTCAATTGTGGATCCTTTCCTCAATGAGGGTTGAGGAGTATTTATAGACTTTCACCTTTTGTCACGTAGTGGCCAAATGGCCAAGTGGCTAGCAGGTGGAAAGACTGATGTACCCTCGGCCGAGGGACCCATGGCAGGCCGGCGGGCCCTGATAACTCGCCATCGAGGGGTCTTGGATATGAGTTCGCGGATATGTGCCCCGGCTGGCTAGTTGTCCTAGCCGAGGCACAAGAGACAAAGCAGTCGCGCGTCGGTTAGGTTGTCTAAGTCGTTGACTTGCTGTGGATATCTTTGACCTTGCTCAATGTGTTGACTTGGTCAGAGGGTGCAGAATATGCCCCATCACCTTGTATGTCCGCACATCCATCTCAGCATACGCATCTCCGCCACACTCATCTTTTGAATGTGACAAATAAGCTACCTGAAATAAAATGTTACCTAGAGTAGCATTTGAAATTCCAGGTACCTGATTTGGTTTGATTTTCCGTTTTTAGCCTTTAAATCTATACTATTAAATAATTATCATATTTTTTACGTCATTTCACCAAAATCAGTTACCTTTTCAGTTAGTTTGCCAAATATTTTTTTATATAATCAGCTACCTTATCAGTTCCTAATTTTCAGCTACCTTATCAGTTACCTTTTTAGGTTTCAGCTGCCTTTTCAGTTTTCAGCTATCTTTTCAAGTTTCAGCTAACTTTTCAGTTAGTTTTACCAAACAAAGCCTCAAATCCCATTCATTGAAATCATATTATCTTGGTTTATGATTATCATCACA
The DNA here is from genome assembly GCF_048544455.1 of Silene latifolia. Classification (NCBI taxonomy): domain Eukaryota; kingdom Viridiplantae; phylum Streptophyta; class Magnoliopsida; order Caryophyllales; family Caryophyllaceae; genus Silene; species Silene latifolia. The sequence goes on from NC_133530.1 coordinate 39,341,269, forward strand.
TCCCAAATGATAACTAAAGTTTTAAGATTGTTGGGAAGGTTAATTGATTATTGGGTGGGTTGATGGGTAACTGGGTGATAATAAGTACATGAATGGGTTAATGGGTAGTTGGTTGTTGAATGGGTGAATTAATCGATTAACTAACGAAATAAGTTAAGGAAGACAAACAATAAAGTCATAATATAGACTATAGTTAATGAAATAAGTTAAGGAAGACAAACAATAAAGTCATAATATAGACTATAGTATAAAGTTTAAAGGTGCCAACATATAATTTCGAAAAGGTAAAGATATAAAACAGAAACCCAAAAATCTAGAGATATAATGTAGAATATCCCTAAAATATACTTCTATGTGAATATTTTTAAAACGCAATTGCTAAATCCAACACGCCATTTTACTCAATCCAACACATTTTGCCTGTTTTTTCCACCACTACCCTTCATTAGAAAAAAATAAATAATAACAAACACCCAAATTCTCAATCCCGACAACCCCTTCCCACAACCCCAATCACCCTCCACCAGCACCCGGCCGCCTGCCCTCGGCGCCGACTTCATACCCCCTCGCCGTCGTCTCCTTCCCAACCCCGCCGTATATCCAACACCTTCGTTGCGGCTGAAGGTAGATCGAGTGATGATTGCGTTCGAGTCAACGTGACGAACCTGGTGGACAGACGGTGGTCGATGCGGGTATGGGGGCGGGGAGTGGTAATCGGCGCGGGGATGGGGTGGTGAGGGGTGGTCGGCGGTGACAAAGGTGGGGGAGTTATTGGCGGTTGGTTGTTTTTTTTTTTTTTTTTTTTTTTTTTTCTTCATTTGTGAGAGTGAGAAATTAGGGTGAGAAATTCGTAATAAAACGAAAATATGTGCGAGATTTAGTAATAATGTGTGTAGGATTTAGCACGTCCCTTTTAAAATTGATTGTGCAACTTTAAAAACTTTAATTAATATCTTAATGCATCTCTTGAAATTACATCAGAAGTCGTCATCAACCTTGCTTCTTCTTGAAATCCTGTCCCTTTCACGACTAAATGAGTTATAAAAATAGCATCTTAGACATGGTAGATGACACAATTAATGACGGATATAGGAAAATTAAAAAGAAACTTATACTTCTATTATTGTTATGATTTGGGTTTTGGACCTCTTCTAATATTTTCATGTGGTTTGTGCGTGAGTCATGGTACCTATGGGTTAGTTTATTATGGAAAATATTTAGACCAATTGTTTAACAATGTTAGAATTTTGTCATTTCCTTATCAAGAATCAATAACTATATATTTTTTTTTATCAGGAGTATCTCTTATTAACAGTTTAGGTAATTTTCTTCGGAGTACTAAAAATAATTTAATGGGTTGACCTCTCTAAAGTTTGACATTTTTATTCGTAAGAGTCTGTAATCGAACCATGACCACTTGTTCAAGAGATGAGAGCCTTTACCACTCACAACAACCAACTTTGTAAGTATCAACAACTATCACACACTCATTTTATTTCTTATTTTTTTTCTTCGTAACGACATTTAAATGATGTTCTTTTTAGAGGTAACTAGTTTTAAACCCGTGCAAAATTGCACGGGTATGTATTTGGGCCGATATTAATGTTTTTGCATGTATATTTGTTTTTGCATTTCTATTGTACTTATCTAGTTGGTCTAAATCAACGATCTACATAATTAATGTTTAAACTTGTTACAAATACGTGTTCACATGCACTGATTTATGAGGAAATAGCGTAATTAACTCGGTTGTCTATCATTGTCAACTACCATTTTCGGTGTGCGCGGCTGATAATTAAGTTGCCGAGTTTTATATTCCAAGTAAATATTCCGTCATGATTGATTTTTTAAACAAAAATTTTTGTACCATGTAGTTTTAAAAAATTATGTTGTTATGTTGTTGCTGCATGGTACAATAATATTAACCAAAATACATGAATGTTTTATACTCCAAGTAAATACTCCGTCAAGATTTATTTTTTAAACAAAAATTATTGTACCATGTAGTTTTAAAAAATTATGTATGTAATTCATTTGCGTTTTATGTTCTATCCCGTATATAAATGTAATTCCTTCTCGTAATATAAATGTAATTCCTTCTCGTAACATTGTAATTTTATTATTATTTAATTTTGTTTTAAAAATTATGTAATTCAATTTCATTTACTCCCATTTGTAATTCATTCTACTTATATGTTATTAATTTTATTTACACGGAATGTATAAAATTATTTCATTATTTCATAATATTAATTCATAGAATTTTTCATAATATTAATTTATAGAATTTTTCATAATATTATTTCATAGAATTTGTTGCAAGACGGAATTTATCGCATGTTTGAAAAGACGGAAATCTGAAGAAATAAATACATTGCACACTAACGGGTCCCACCATAACATGAATTTCCAAAAAAAAAAAGGTTGCATTAATGACGTGGCGCGCTGAGGATTGAGTATTGTCTTTTGTATTAATATAGATAAGATTTCATCACTATTTAATTTAATTTAGTTGGTTTTAATTTAGTAAGTTAAGATTTATTTATTTAGGGGTTGTTTGGTTCATGCGTGGGCATGGGTTTGGAATCGGGAATCATACCTGGGTGGTATTGGGTTGGAACTTGAAACCTCATACCTTGTGTTTGGTTCAATTTTGGGGGTATGGGGTTAGAAATCAATCAAAGCTAAAAAAATCTTCAAAATACAATATTTGTAATAATAACTTTTATACTATTAATTCATGTAGAGAAAATTTAATCAAATAAATATATAAAAAGATTTTTTTACAATTGTTTTGATCACTTTTTAATATTTCTAATTTGATACCATGGGTATCAATCACATACCCACCCCCGCTCCCTGGTATGAGAAACCCATATCTCATGGGTTTGAGGTATGGGTATGAAACCTTTATTTTTATCAAACAAACACATGGTATGGGTTTGGTTCATTCCAAACTCATACCTCATACCTACTTTGGGTGAACCAAACACCTCCTTAATTGTTGTTACTAAACTTACTACTAGTACAATCAGCAATATTAATTATTTTTTTCCAGTTAAATCATTGTTTAATTTAAATCAATTTTGTTAATTTGGTAAAGAAAAAAACATGATAATATAGAATATATTCCAACCTAATAATCTTCTAACTGATATCATAAACCCAAAATAAATGGAATAATATTTTTGTTTAAATGTTGTGATTTTTTTGAGAAAAGATCATTATCATTAATAAAAAGTCATACGACATCTACAACATATGCCAAGCTCAATCGGATACAAATCGATTACAACCATAGAAAATAAATTCTTGTTCAAAGAATGAAACACTGCAACAGAGTCTCTATCATCGATTCGCCGCAAAAGGCTTTCATCCATAAGAGGGTCTCCGAATCTTCCTTGACGAGTATCCATTTCTTCTGACGTGATTGATTGTAGCCATGAATCGGACAAAATATGTAAAACCATATAACGATCAATAACAACGCTGATCTTCTCACGACTTATTAAAAACGCAAACGAACCGACTGAAACGAAAGCTCTCAAACCGAGAGAAGGACACCACCGATAGACGGGGACGGAGCCCTCAGAAAGAGAGACGAAACAAAAACGAAAGCGGAAATTAAACAAAAACATAAAGGAAAATAGATTGCAAACTATTGATTGAAAAATAAAGCAACTTTGGGGCTTACCATCGATCGATGATCGATGGGAGCCCCGTATAATTGATGGAGGCTAGGGTTTTTAGAAAGAGTTTTTTTTAGAGAGAAGTAAAGGGAGTTACGAAGTATCTTATACTAGTAGAATTGAGTTTTGTTTTTTTTTTTTTTTTTTTTGGGGGAAGCTATGTGATAGGAGGAATACTCAATTCAAGAATCTTCAATTTCATACCTTGAATCGTTAAAGTCTTGACCACATGTTAAATGTTGTGATTTTTTTGTTTAATTACAATTTTGCGTAATAATAAGATTTCACTACACTTGAGTCTTAAAGCTACTTCCAATTCTTACTTCTTAGCCATATATCACTCAAATTCCTCTAGGACATTCATAACTATTACTCTATTAGGTCGTTCAAATCGTAGCAATCATTAAATCCCCCTTATACTAAGAGAATAAGAAAACTGAAAATTTTCCCGCCTAAATGCTACTAGCTAGAAATTGGGCCTAATTTTATCTAGATATGTATTGGATCTAATATATGGCCTTTATGTGTCACAGACTCACAGTATCTTATCAAACACCACAACTTTTATAGTTGGGCTAAATGTGTTTTATTGATTATCATCTCATTATTCCAATATATTTATCTTAAATATCATAAATATTATATTTAAAACGTATGCAAATTTTACTCATTTTATTAAAATCATTGTGGTAATTCACTTTTTTATTCTTTAAATTTTTTACTCCGTTTAAATTGTTACTCCGTATGTAGTAAAAAAATTACAAAAATAGTTATGCTTCAAATACGTAAAAATAAGCATAAGTTTTGTAAACAATCTTATTTTTTTAAATATAAACTTATTCCGAGTAAAAATGAAAGATTCGCTCTTTTAATTCTTTGTATTTTTGCACATTAACAATTGTAGATAATTAAAAATAAAATTTAAAGTTCATTTATATACTATTATTAGCTCTAATTATTAAGTTCTCTGCACATGACCATCTAAAATACCGTGCATTCGCACGGGTTCTACACTAGTTCCAATCAACTAGTTTTAAACCGTGCAAAATTGCACGGGTATGTATTTGGGCCAATATCAATGTTTTTGGATGTATATTTGTTATTGCATTTCTATTGTACTTATCTAGTTGGTCTAAATCTACGATTTAAATAATTTATGTTTAAATTTGTTACAAACACGTGTTCACATACACTGGTTTATAAGGAAATCACGTATTTACTCTTGTACATAAAAATTGCATACATAAAAAACTTTACATCCGGATAAAAGAAATATAATCTAATATAATCTAATATAATCAACTTTAACATATGTATGTAATTCATTTGCGTTTTATGTTCGATCGCGTATATAAATGTTATTCCTTCTTGAAATTATGTAATTTTATTATTATGTAATTTTGTTTTAAAAATTATGTACTCCGTAATTCAATTTCATTTACTCGCATTTGTAATTCATTCTGTGTATATGTTATAAATTTTATTTACACGGAATGTATAAAACTATTTCATAATATTAATTCATATAATTTTTTCATAATATTATTTCATAGAATTTGTTGTAAGACGGAATTTATCGCATGTTTGAAAAGACGGAAATCTGAAGAAATAAATACATTGTACACTCACGGGTCCCACCATAACATGAATTTCCAAAAGAAAAAAAAAAAAACCGCATTAATGACGTGGCGCGCCAAGGATTGAGTATTGTCTTTTGTATTAATATAGATAAGATTTCAAATCACACATTTTATATCAAGTCAAATAAAAATTACAAGTACTAAATTATTACTTCCTTCATTCCATTTATTTATTTTGCATAAGATTAAAGTTGGAAAACAAGTGAGGTATGTAATGTTTTTATATATTGAATTATCATGATGTCCTAATGTATGTGAATCTCATAAATTTTAGAAGAATATGATAATCATTTAATTAATTAAGTGATGTCCATATAAGGAGATGTAAAGAATCAAATGAAACAAAATTAAAAATAATACGTAAAAAAATAAATAGAAGGGAGGCCAGAATCTAATTTTAAAAGGCTCGTTTCTCCGAAATATAATAAAAAATCATTTATACTATAATTACGTAATTTAGCTCAATTTAGTCCAGTTTAACTAATTGGTTCGAAAACGGGAATGTTAGGCTCATACACACCACACTCCCAAAGTCCCATGGTGATCCCACTACCATTCTTCCCTTTCCTCCCATCACTCTCAAGTCTCAATCTCAATCTCCTTAGAACAACATCAACTCTCTTATTACTACCACTCCTACCGTTCTCTCTACCACAACACCAACAACAACAAGAAGACCATAACCTCAAACATTTTCTTTGCTCTACCCTTTCTCGGGTGGTTGACATTTCTCGTATCATTATCCCAACTTTTCTCCTTTCTTTTTATCCTCACTATTATACTCCTTACTTCCACTCATTTTACCTCTTCATCTTCATCAACTTTTTCCTCTTTCCGTAACAATGGCGCTACACTACGCGCCGCCGCCTAAACTCCTCTACTCCTCCTCCACCTTCTCCGCCGTTGAAAACCGTTTCGTCTTCGCTGATTTCGTCGGTCTTTCTAAGAATCACCGCTCTCGCCGCCGTCGTTCCGCCAATTTACGCTCTTTCTCCGTTAACCGCTCCGTTTCTCCGGTTCTTAAGGCGATTCTTCAACTTGACCGCGCTTCTACTTCCGATGCTTCCGGCTCTTCTCGCTCCTCCTCACCCGCCGTTGACCAGCAGGTATACTGCTTTGTTGACTTTATTTTGTTTCTCTTGATAATCGCATATAATTATCATCATCATCATCATCATCATCATCATTGTGTTAGTTGATTTTCCTAGCAAATTAAAGTTACAGCTTTTTTTAGTATGGACTAACTTTAGAGTTTCTACTTTTGTGCAAAAAATGATTGTTTTGAGTGATTGAACATATTATACACTTATGCGTACTTTTTTTTTTGCCGTTTTTTAACTGTATTGCATAAAAAGTTGATTGTTTTGAGTGATTGAACATAAAAAGCGTATATGCTTATGAATTTTAAAGTCCGATATTTGCTGATGTTATTGTTTCGGATGTCGATCATATTATGCTTTTTGCTATTTTAATTGTATTATATCAAAAATTGATGTTTGCTTTTGTATGAATTGTGGAAGTATGAAAGTTGCTGAGGTTATTGCACTGTTTTGGATTGATTACTGCATCGTGTGGAAAATTGATGATTAGTTTTGTATGAATTATAGTAATCTGACAGCTGCTGATGTTATTGTCTCGGATGTCAATCATATGACACTGTTTTACGTTTTCTATTGCATCATATGTGATAATAGTTGAGGTTTACTTTTATATGAATTGTGATAGTCTGACAATTTCTGATTTTATACATTACGGAGTATTATTATTCACACACTTCATCTTTTCAGGAAAAAGATTTCGGGTTTGTGTATGTATTTTTATTTCTCCGTTTCTATGAAATACGGAAGTCTTACAGTTGCCGTTGATTACTGATAGAAAAGCGCCATTTTTTTTTCTGTGTATGTCGTGTTATCTTGCAAAAGTCTTCTACACGATTATCTCAGATGTTATGAGCGAAAAGTAATTGTTATTAACTTCGATTGTGTGTCAGTAAGCCTCACCGCCCCTTTCCACAGAAAGAAGCTCATATGATTTAATTTGGCGCTGATTTAATTGTTGTTAACTAAGTAATGATTATATATGTAGCTGAGTATATTTAAGCGTTCATATCGCATGCTGCCCGTTGTAGGCTTGTAGCAATAAGTTGGGATGTGTAACTCTGTCACTAGTACATAAGAGGTTTTTTGTTCGGTTTGTGATGTCACTTAATGGATTTTGTGTTTTCTAGGCTGTAAATTTGGCGGATATACTTGCAGAGAGAGGAGCATGCGGTGTTGGATTTATTGCAAACTTGGATAATAAGGGCTCTCATCAGATTGTCAAGGATGCTCTTACTGCACTTGGCTGTATGGAGCATCGAGGGGGATGTGGATCAGACAACGATTCAGGTGACGGTTCTGGAGTAATGACCGCGATTCCTTGGGATCTGTTTGACATTTGGGGGAAAGAACAAGGCATTGATACCTTCGATAGGTCACATACTGGCGTCGGGATGGTTTTTCTTCCTAAAGATGATGCACTTGCGGAAGAAGCCAAAAAAGGTAATACACAATCTGTCATTGTTTTTAATTGAGAAGAGACTATTTCTGATTATCTGTTAGACCATAACACCACATTGGTACAATAAAGTGAAAACAAGTCCGTTCATTGCATACTAGTAGACCCCAGAAAAGATGTAGAATATTTAATGAGAAACAGAACACTACGTTTGCTAAAGTTAAAGGTGGTTGAAAGACTGATATCTAATTTTTGTTGGTAATTTTTGCTACCAGTTACAAAGTCAAATGACTAGAGAACAGGTGGATGAGTTTTCATCCACAAATGCGAATATTTACGTACGTAGATGCCAATCAGATTTTCTTACGTATCTTGAAAATGTCTGCATATTGTAATTACATGAAGCCTGGGTTTAAATTGGTTATCGAGATTCATCGTCACTAAATATAGGGAATTAAAGGCCTGATTACGAGTTCAATGACCTTTGCAGTTGTTCTAGATATTTTTGCTCAAGAGGGTATTGAGGTGCTCGGTTGGAGGTCAGTCCCCACAACTGTATCTGTCGTTGGCCGGAATGCCAAAGAAACCATGCCCAATATACAACAGCTTTTTGTGAGAGTTGTTCGGGAAGAGAACATTGATGACATTGAAAGAGAGCTATACATATGTCGTAAGTTGATTGAAAGAGCTGCCAGTTCTGAAACCTGGGCAAATGAGCTTTATTTTTGCTCCTTATCTAATCAGACTATCATTTACAAGGGGATGCTCCGGTCCGAAGTGCTAGGAATGTTCTACGATGATCTTCGGAATGAACTTTATACATCTCCATTTGCTATTTACCATCGTAGGTACAGCACAAACACTAGCCCTCGGTGGCCACTTGCTCAACCAATGAGATTTCTTGGTCATAATGGAGAAATCAATACTATACAGGTTCGTTTTTGGCTGTTCCTGTATGATACTACTTTGAACTTGAATTGCAGCATGTTATTACTTGTCTATGAAACACGAGTTAGATGTGGTCCCAATCTTGTTTCAGGGTAACTTGAACTGGATGAGATCTCGCGAGACATCATTGAAGTCCCCTGTTTGGCGTGGTCGTGAAAGTGAAATTCGGCCTTTTGGAAACCCAAGGGCATCCGATTCAGCTAATCTTGATAGTGCAGCAGAGGTACTCCATAGTTCTTTCCTTAGAGATGATTCATGGTGTCTCTAGTCATTTTTGTAAGCAAATTGAATAGATTTGAGGAACATAGAAGTATCTAACACGGGTGTGTGTTCAAGTGGTGTCCGTCTCTGCTATTTATGAATTTTTTTTAATGTTTTTTTGGTTTTAAAATGAAGTGTCGAAGTGTCATGCTCATGTCAGAGTATTGAGTGTCGGGCATGTTAACTTGGTTAGCAAGGTAACCTTAAGAATCGGTGTAACATAGCTTAGGCCTTAGGGTATATTCTGCATTTGAAAGTCTGCTATAGTAGTGCACATTTGTCTCATTAACTCTTCCACAAGTGTTGCACCTCTATTGAAGTCATGAGATTGAGGATAGGTTTGGTCAGGTGCTCCCTAGGCCCTAGATAACATATTCCTGTCTCTAGATATTTTGAAACGTGGTATAAAAAGTGTCATTAGATTTTTTTAGAATAATTCTATTTTGTCTCAACATACGAATGACGCAACGCTCACTTCCACCTCTATTCTTCCTCAACACCCTCTCCCGCTGAATCTTATGCTATAACTGGATCAAAAAACATTCAAATTCTGAGATTGAATGCACGAGGAATAGACGAAAAAATTTCCGCTCTGTTTGATTTTGGTTCATACCCATCAGTTCTTGATTTTATTAGTGGTTATGACTTCTGAAGCAGTGTGATCGATAATTGCATGAGTATGTCGAAGGAATTCTGTTTTTGTTGGTGTTTAGCATAATTATACTGTCGTTCCATTTCTTCTTGTCTGCAGTTTGATCCAGAAGTCCTCACTGTGTGTTGGTTTTAATATCTCCTATGTGCAGCTGTTAATTAGAAGTGGACGTGCTGCTGAGGAAGCACTGATGATTCTTGTTCCAGAGGCGTATAAAAACCATCCTACCTTGTCAATCAAATATCCCGAGGTTATTTTTTTATAGAATTTATAGGTTTACCCCTTGTTTAGATGGGGTGATGTAGAGGGAATGGAATTAGAAGGTAAGGTAAGGGAACTATTTCCGTTGTTTGGTTTGCAAATTAGATTGGAAGGAATAAATGGAAAGGAAGTGGAGGAAACGAAATTAGAAGGTAAGGCAAGCCTTAAATTTCTATTATCACATTCAGAAGAAAATAACATTGCTCCATCCCTCCTCTTACTTCCCCTCCCTTTCATCTCCTCCCCTGCCTTTTCCTCCTACTATTGTATCCAAATTCCAAACAAATGTTTGGTGTTTGTGTATATGCGTAGTTTGTTATGGGCAGCTTTGCGCCCAGGTTTTGCACCAAGTTGTTGCTTGCTTATTATAAATTTCAATTTTAATGCTCTAGCCTCTAGGTTTAGTATAGTTACTGTAATCATTTTGTTAATCTTGTGCTTTGTTGGTAAGTAAAAGCATCCCAGAATCTTGCTAAACGGCCATTGTTGTTGCCTGTAGGTTCTGGACTTTTATGATTACTACAAGGGGCAGATGGAAACCTGGGATGGACCTGCCTTACTTTTATTCAGGTGAGACTGAAGGGGAATTGATCTTCATTTCTCCTTATATCTACTAGTACATGTAAACAGATCACGATTTTGCCTTCAAAATGAGTGTCACTTATTGTTGTTGCCATTATTTATGAATTATGGACTTATGGTACAACGATTGAGATCAGGGCACGTAGTCCGATTACATGACCACGATTAGAAATGATTTTAAATACCCCTCTGCAGTTATTTCTCTAGCTATTTTACTATTCATTAGGTCATGTACTCTTTTTTACTTAAGCATCTCATTCTCATACTGTTTTATGAGTCTCACAGTGATGGAAAAACTGTTGGTGCTTGTCTTGATCGAAATGGATTACGTCCTGCTAGATATTGGCGCACAGTTGACAATGTCGTTTACGTTGCATCTGAGGTTTGGCTTCCAATTTTTAATTATTTTTTTTCTCATATTCTTGGACTCCACACGTGGAGCAACATAGGACCATTAGCATAAAAATTAGCAGAAGAACGGATTTTCATAGTGTTTGCCAACGCTGCCTAATTTTCTTTGCATGAATAGCTCCTTTCCAATCAGATATAATACTCTGAACGAAATTAAGATGGCTAAAGGTAGCATAATTTTTTTTTTTCACCTTTTGTGCATGAGTTAAGCTAAATAAGAATGTTCAGTTGATGACTTTCTAGTCTCTACAGGTGGGAGGAAAAAAAATGAATTACTTTGTTACATGCTTAGGAGGAGAGCCTGTGGTCCAATAGTGGGTTCATTCTGTAGAGTTACTGAGATCATACATACCTTCTGAAAGGATGTGATGGAAATATGTAATGCCTCCTATTCTATATGGGTTGACCACTCCATGCGGCTTCACCATGTAACGGAGTTTGATCGTGATTGTGCAAGTTGGATTTGAATATTGAGACCCTTTAAAGGACACCAATGACATACTATACTTTCGTATAATGGCTTACTAGTAACTTCGCTGAACACTCACCAAAGATTTTGTATAGTTAAGCACTTAAGCATACACGTGAAGGCATGGAGTGGACTTTTTGAAAAATTATGTCTCACCTACACGGGAAAGACTTCGTAGCAATGAATTAGGCCTCACTTCTTGAGGGTTTTGTATAGTTGGTGTCTGCTCCTGTCCTTTACTAGTTCCATGGATAGAATGCTTCATTCTTATAAATCATACCTTCATTTATTCTGTATTTATGTTTATTATTCATTCAGTGAAAATCACAGAAACTTATTTTCTACCATTTTTTTTTGCTTCCTTACTTCTGAGGCCACATATGGTATTAGCATCTACTTATGGATAGAGTTAGCCACTGTTTAAGTTGGATACTGTCAATTTTGGCCATTTGCAGGGGCGAAGTAATTTACTCTCAGTCAATAAAAGATACTAGAATTTTTTGGGTTTAACCTGTGTTTTTTGACGATACATTTGATGATTGCCTTTCCATGTTTTTCGTGTTGATTGGCGGTCAAGTATATGCAGTGCATCAATGCATTCATTGCCTTATAGAATACTTGTTTAGAGAAAATTCAACAGAGAAATTAATTCTTCCAGGTCTGATGTTAATATAGGTGGGAGTCCTGCCAATGGATGAATCAAAAGTCATAATGAAGGGCCGGCTAGGTCCAGGCATGATGATATCAGTCGATCTGACTAGTGGTCAGGTTTGTACATTTGGGTCTTTGGAAAAACTATTCTTTACATATATCTGGGTTTTACTAACATGTTATTCAGAGAGTAGCGTTTCTCATGCTTTACTGCGTAGATGTTTTTGTTCTTCCATTTGCGTGGGTTTTTCACTCTTTATTTTAATAGCAGCAAAAATATCGTGCTATGAATAACCTGCGATTATCAGATGATGCATATTGTGTTCTATCCTTGATTGTGGGTCCTTTACTGTGGTCCAGATGTACTATGAGTCTGACTTAGCTAATAATTATTACACACGTCTACAACAGTGCCTTGCTTTCCACTCACTGCAGGGTAGTCATTTATACACTGGCTTTTGCTGGAGTTGGAATAGTATGGGACTGATACGTGTTAAATGCAAAGTCTGCTGGATAATAGGAATGATATGTCTAAAATGCAGTTTTTTCTGGAGTCATTTATAATGTGTGTAAACTGCAGGTTTTCGAGAATACAGAGGTAAAGAAACGGGTAGCTTCAGCATATCCTTATGGGAAGTGGGTGAAGGAAAATTTACGTTCATTAAAACCAGTGAACTTCCTTTCAGGGGCCCTTCTGGAAAATGACACAATCCTGAGACACCAACAGTAAGCATCTTGTTCCAGCTGCTTTTTTTAACTGCCTAAGTCTGGTGACAGTGACGTCATTGGATATCGTTTATAAAGATGGTCTTGCCTCTATACAAAACCAGCCAAACATGTTTACTGCTGGATGAGTTGACTTAGGGGAACATGTTGGAGAGAAGTGTCATCGTGGGTCTTAGGGAAATATGTTGTAGAGAAGTGTCATCGTTATGTTGCGGTGCAGTGATCACGACGATTGTATGGGTCTTAGGGAAATATGTTGGAGAGAAGTGTCATCGTGGGTGGTTCCAGCTGTGTTCTCCCATTCGTTATTACCATTTTCAACTCATTAACGTGATTTAATCTGTCTTTTAAGTTAGTGATATTCCTGGAGGTCAACTCACAGTAATTAGAAATTCTAGAAACTCAATGTATCCACTTCCACTTGTGTTGGCCCAATTCCTTTGGAAGTCTGTTTTTGAGAGGAGACATGGGAAGAGTTTTGATTGAGAGAAATGGTAATAGTTTTGATGGAGAGAAGTGAGATTACTGTTTGACTGCTTTATTCCATAGGGAAGAATTTAAAGTGTATCTAGTGCAAGTATTGTGAATTGAGATGATAAACAATTGAGAAAATAACCCCAGGATACGTTTGTCCTTAATGTGTCAGAAGCATACAAGTGACAGTAATAGTATTATGGTATTACCTCACTGGGGTATTTTTTACTGCCTGACATGGTTGTGCCTTGATTAACTTTGATAAGTTGCAGTTCCATAATCATGTGTGTTTTAAAACTCTGTTGGACTTCACCACCAAAGATTTCATTTTCTCGACATTTCTTGTATTATGATAAATATTGGCAGGGCATTTGGCTACTCAAGTGAAGATGTCCAAATGGTAATTGAAAGTATGGCTTCACAAGGAAAGGAGCCTACATTTTGCATGGGAGATGATATTCCTCTAGCAGTGATGTCCCAGAAGCCTCATATGCTTTATGATTATTTCAAACAACGATTTGCTCAGGTATGCTCTGGAGTATATATGAACACCATTTAAATATCAAATATCTCTTCGGCCGGATTATATTATTTGCCTATTGCCACTTATGTTTCTGTTGTGAGGGACAAGGAGAACAGTACTATTGTTACACCGTACTCAGACTGTACTGACGATTGTAGCCTTGACCTGGTAGCTAAGTATTGATACCCTAACGTGGAACTAATTTGTATAAAGACAACAAAAGGCTGTAAACAGTGATTGCATTAGTGCATCTCGTTTGGTTTCTCATCTTTTATCTTCGCAGGTTACTAATCCAGCTATCGATCCTTTGAGAGAAGGATTAGTCATGTCTCTTGAAGTTAACATTGGTAGGCGTGGGAATATCCTAGAAGTTGGTCCTGAAAATGCTTCGCAGGTTAGAGAACGATGCCATCCCCTGTAGCTACTTTTTTTTTTTTTTTTTTTTTTTTTTGAGTATGAATTATTAAGATGCACTGATATGTGCTTAAATGTTCCTATCCTGGATATTGTGTTGGTTTTAGGTTATATTATCGAGTCCTGTGCTTAATGAAGGAGAGTTGGAGGCTTTGCTGTCTGATCCCTTGTTAAAGGCCCAAGTGCTACCCACCTTTTTTGACATACGTAAAGGACTTGACGGCTCTCTTGAGAAAACATTGAATAGACTCTGTGAAGCCGCTGATGAAGCAGTTAGAAATGGATCACAATTGCTTGTTCTATCTGACCGTTCGGATGAGCCAGTAAGCTGCTATCTTATGCACTTGATACTTTGATAGAGTTGATATGTCGTGGTTTATTTATTTGGTATGTAGACTGTTATTTTGTTCCGCTTCTGGATGAATGTTGGTTTGGCTAGTTACGAACTCCCAAAGCCAAATAAGTACACTAAGTGTCCCATCAAATCCCGCATACAGTCTCATCAATCTGATTAAAGGGGATGCACGTATTAAAACAGTCCAGTTTGAGAGTAACTTAAACTTGGCCTGATCTTCTTGAGAATGCCAACCAGTAGAGGGTAAATCCTTATTTTTGAAATCTATTTTATAATTTTCTTCATTGATTGATGAGGTGTTCTCATTTCAAAGCATTTAAAATGCTTGCCGTGGTACTGTGGTACTACAATGTTTCAACTAATAAATGCAAACGTAAGTACACAAGTTCACAACATAAACCTTTAATTTCTCATTTCATTAATTCAAAGCCAATAAGTTAAAACTTTCTATGACAATGGATTATAAGCAAGCAAAATTAGCTTTTTGATCTTCGCCAAAGTACACAAGGGAGTTGATTGATTATTATTATTTAAATCACGTTGAATGGGAGTTATGTCCATTTTAATAGAGCTGGAGACACAAGTTTATTTGGGCTTTGAGATGGAACGGACCAAGTTAAAATGACTCGTAAAACCCTATGCTTTTTCTTTTACGAGGTAGCAGCTGGTTTCCCCCTTCCGGTTAAGGGTAGCTTTGAGACTTCTTCTCTGGGAAAGGTTGCTTACATGTCCAAAGTTCCCCTATCTTCTTTTGAGCTCGAACCTCTTTTTGTTGCTATTATAATGATTATAACATCTGAATAGGATTGATGGGATGCATTTAAATTTCTGCCACCTCTTTATCTTGTCCCTACCACTTTTCCTCCTATCCTCAGTTGTCACATCCAGCCTCCAGACCCCCATGAAACACACTCAGACGTCAGACCCACTCTTCATCTGGTCCCCGATCTATCCTAACGTCCAGTTTTCAGATGGACATG
This sequence comes from Silene latifolia, assembly GCF_048544455.1. Lineage (NCBI taxonomy): Eukaryota > Viridiplantae > Streptophyta > Magnoliopsida > Caryophyllales > Caryophyllaceae > Silene > Silene latifolia. The sequence goes on from NC_133530.1 coordinate 39,356,801, forward strand.
GAACACACTTCATTTCCTTCGCCAGATGAATCAGACACTTTTCTCTTATTTCCCTTCCTTTTTTCGGACGAATTTCGACAATCTCAAGTCGCTTTTGGTCTTTTTCACAAATTTATCACAAAATATTAGGTTGTGCTCATTAGTTTTGCTCTTAGCATATAGCTATATGATTGTATAGTGGTCATGGCTGTTTATTGCCACGTACTGCTTAATTTTACGCCTGTCTCTATTATATTGCGAATGTTTCACATTTCTCTATTTTTTTTTTTTGTGTGACGCCTGTTCCTTTAATATATTAGATATTATCTGCGACTTACATTTTCCTAGGAGCTCATTTCCATCCATTCATAGTGGATTAAGTTGTGGGAATGGTAGTTCTTTTAACTCGGAGAATCTTATGGCGGACTGTCTTTTTCCTACTTATTTTGTTGATGATTTTGCACATATATTTTTTCTCCGCCAGGAACCAACCAAGCCAGCTATACCGATACTCCTAGCTGTAGGCGCTGTTCATCAGCATCTGATTCAGAATGGCTTAAGAATGTCTGCCTCCATTGTGGCTGAAACAGCTCAGTGTTTCAGCACTCATCAGTTTGCGTGTTTGGTAGGATATGGTGCAAGGTCAGATGCTTTTCCTTTACTTTTCTTTTAGGAAAGCACAAAATAATCAACTGTTTTTGGGCACATTCAACTAAAGATTGGTGTGCTGTACTTTAGTATAATAATAAGACTACTGATTTAGAAAAATGATGCTGAAGAAACATCTAGGGAGATGACAATGATGTAGCTCAGATATATCTTTTGTGATTAATCATTAACGACTCATCACAGTTGTTTGGATGGCTACTTTATATATTATCTAACACCACACAAAAGTATGTTTTGGTGCCACTGCTAAGCGCACAGCTTGTTTTAGTAAAGCAAAAACCAAGGTTAGATCGTTCCATGGTGACCCTAATAGTTTTTTTTTTGAGGTTCTAGTGTGTGTTGTTGTCTGGAGAAGTGCGCCTTGCTCGAGGCATATAATGTTTGCTCTCTTTATAGATAAGATCACCCATGTTAGCTTGAAAGCTTAATCTTCTCTTTTAATATTTTGCATATGAGCATCACCCCTTGATGTCTTTTTGTACGAGAGCCTCACTGCTCCGTGTCCTTTGATTGATATCCTCTTATCACTCAACAAAATTTCGGCTTTGGCTAGAGAAGTGAGAAATAAAAAGCCTAAAGTTTTTAAAATCGCAACATGTCTTACCTTGAGATCATCTTCAAGATCAGCTTCTAAGGCAGCTCTTTGCAATACAATTGGTTTTGATACTTAGGTTTTAATATCATATCCTTTAATCGTACAATCTTGGTTTGGTATTTGGTTTTGTTATTTGCTTCTACGGGAGCACTCTGCCTCTGTTACTGTTGGGTATATGCTAATATATGTGCATGGATCATTTTTCAGTGCTGTGTGCCCGTATTTGGCACTGGAAACATGTCGTCAATGGCGATTAAGCAATAAAACCGTGAACTTGATGCGAACTGGAAAAATGCCTACTGTTACAATTGAGCAAGCTCAAAAGAACTTCTGCAAGGTCGTTCATTTCAATTTCTAGGTGCCTGTGTCCAATGGCCACACGACGCACCAAATAAACCTTTAATTTTATGCAGTTTATGTTTTGGCCTCTTTCTTTTCTTTTCTTTTCTTTTCTGTTTCTCTCTGAATAATCATGACTTAATTGAAAGAGGAATAAGTAGTGATAAGGTTTGTAATTGTCTACTCGCAGGCTGTGAAATCTGGTTTATTAAAGATCCTATCAAAAATGGGTATCTCACTTCTCTCGAGGTATTAATTTCGGAGCTAGTTTTATCATCATTATGAAATGCTTTTTTCTAGCTTGTTTGTTTGAGCTGATGCGCTTTTCAAAACCTTCAAAGTCTTTGCTATGACATATGGTAGTTAAACTTTTTAATCTCTATTTATAGTTACTGTGGGGCACAAATTTTTGAAATCTATGGATTGGGAAAAGACGTCGTTGATTTAGCTTTTTGTGGGAGTGTCTCCAGCATCGGTGGATTGACTCTAGATGAGGTAAAGATCTGCAAATTAATTTTCTCACTTATCTGATGATCATTGCTCGCTTGCTTCAAATCTTCAATGGCGGTGGTCTTTTTTTTTTTTTTTTAATCTTTTTGGTTCTGGACTCTGGAGTAAGAAATACAATCAATTAAGGACATCAAGGAGGAGACGCCCATCTACGAAACGACGCCATGGGGATGGCGTCCATATACCAGAAAAAAAAACACCCTAACTGTGACTCCCATATAAAATTGAGAGATGGGTAATTATGCTCTCAAACTATAGCCAGTAATCTTATCTACAAAAAAAAGAGAGAAGACAAGTTTCTATTTTGGTGAAGCATATGGCTCTATAATAGCTTCAAAAAATGAAACTTGAACTCTTGATGTGAAAAAGTAGTATCATTATGGTTACGTTCAATCCAAGTGCATCACCAAATACCCTAAGCTACCATCGTCCCAAGTCCCAACTTCAGCAACCAGACCTCTTGCTGTCCAAGGATGGACCAACTCAATCCATAGAGAAACAAGGATAAATTCAATAGGGATGGCTTTTGCGCACATATTTGTGCCGAAATTAGTCTCTTTGATTATTCTGCAACGACAGATTTTTAGCTCTAAAATGATTTAGGGCTGCTCAATATGAATCATTTTATTGTGTCGTCCTGAGGGGGGTAAACAATGAAAAATTTGAGAAAATGGGAAGGAGTGAAGGACTATAGTATAATAATGTAAAATAGGAGAAAAAATAGTTATGAAGATAATAAAAGAAAGAGAATGAGAACTAAGAAGAGATTTAGATTTGATAATTAAGTATAAAAAAAAATCAAGATTCAAGAGGATAAGGTACCAAGGTAGGACTCCGTTGGAGTACAAAACATGGAAAGATAAACATAGAAGAGATTTGAAGTCGGAAGAAAATGATTGAAAAATAAACAAAGAATCAAATAAGAAAATGATACAGTCATACGACTCATAACCCGTCATCAATATGAGTTCTTTACCTCCACTCGATCCTCTTTGACGCCTTTTTCCTTCAATCCCAAGTGAAACCTTAGCACTTTCAATTATCTTATCCATGTGGAGGTCGTCCTCTACCCCTCACAAAGATACCAATACCACTTCCCACTCTTTAACTTCCCTAATTGGTGCATCACATGGTCTTGCTTGTGCCAATGAGACACTTTTGGACATTAGGGCTTGTTTTTGTGTACTACATAAAAAAAAATTGCCTTCTTTACTAGAATTCTATTTTAGCGAACCAATTTGTTGAGCTAGTGAAAGAAGTACTATACAAGGTTAGGATTGACAAAGATGTATACTCGTAAAATAAATATGCTGACCTGTGGTATCAGCATTAAGAATGTTTTTTCCAATGTTGGTCTGTTTCTCACCATTTAGATTCAATTAATATCGTTTTTGTTACCTCAAAGAAGAAAATCTGAATTGTTGTGATGACTAAAATGGTTATCGTTATTTTTGAAAAGGACATAGATGTAAATCAGTCTTGTGTCAGGGTGATGATTGTTAGTTTGTTTACATTATAATGTCTCTTCTTTCTTGTAGCTTGCAAGGGAGACCCTGTCTTTCTGGGTCAAGGCGTTCTCCGAGGACACGGCGAAAAGGCTAGAGAATTTTGGATTTATACAATTTAGGCCAGGAGGTATTGCTTCCATAAGGTTCTCTTGAAAAATTTGTTTATATGATTATCAGCGAACAATTTATGATTAATTTCGTAGTACAACTAGATATTGCTACGTTGAAATTTCTACTCTTATATTGTAGGGAAATTTTCAATTTGTTGGTTTTGTTGTTTAAGAGAATGAATGTTTGACCTTGTCTTTCTTCATCCCATTTTTGAAGGGGAATATCATTCAAACAACCCAGAGATGTCAAAACTGCTGCATAAAGCTGTTCGCAACAAAAGTGAAAGTGCCTATGCAGTTTACCAGCAGCATTTGGCTAATCGGCCTGTCAATGTGAGTTTTTGTGATCGTTATTGACGCAGAACATGTAATGCCATCAATTCGTTATAGTTGGTTAGTGGTTACTGTTGCTAAATTGCTAGGAGTAATAAGTTACAAATACCTCCGATCAGGGAATCATGCTTACATGCCAACTTGGTCTTCAGTTAAAGAAGAAGTGCTGTTATCATAACTTGGAATAGCATTGGCTTTTATTTTTGAATGCTGCTGTATGTTGCTTGAATCATTATTGGTTAATAGTTTATTCAACAAGTACGACCAACCCATTACTCACGTGGGGATGTTGGACAAGTCTACTTCTGTGATGTCAGCATTCCCTTCCTCTGAATCCTCTGATATGATTTTCCTTTCTATGGGAATTGTTAATTAATTGCGAGGTTAAGACTTAGTCACTAGCCTATTTCTCCCTTCTCCGTTTCTTGGGAACTTCTTTCACACCCCTGACTACTTGATCATTTGTTATTACATTCCCCTCTGGACAATATAGCCGCAGTTTAAAAACTACTCCGTACTAAACATGTACACATTTCTGACGTATAAATCAAAATTACTTGTATTAGGTGATTCGTGATCTTATTGAGTTCAAAAGTGATCGTGCTCCTATTCCCGTCGGTAAAGTTGAACCCGCTACATCTATAGTCCAACGCTTCTGTACTGGTGGGATGTCACTTGGAGCTATCTCTAGAGAAACTCACGAAGCAATTGCCATTGCTATGAATAGATTGGGCGGAAAATCTAATTCAGGAGAAGGTGGCGAGGTACACAGTTTTCTATATAAAATTTTGAACATCCTCACAGCCTTTGACCTATACTAGTAATCAACATTTTCAATCTCTTTGTTCAGGATCCAATCCGTTGGAAACCATTGACTGATGTGGTTGATGGATATTCCCCTACTCTTCCTCATCTGAAAGGTCTTCAAAATGGAGACACTGCCACAAGTGCTATCAAGCAGGTTCATTAAAAAAATTTTTTTAGCATGTTCCTAGAGCTTCCACAATTTTTTTGAGTAGTTTCTGAGTTGGACCCCTACGGCGTGTCAGAGAGTAGATACTAAGGTATTACATTTGTAATATCTAACCTTCTGCATGTGTTCTTTTCTAGGTTGCATCTGGGCGTTTTGGCGTCACTCCAACGTTTTTGGTTAATGCTGATCAATTGGAAATCAAAGTTGCACAGGGTGCGAAGCCTGGTGAAGGAGGGCAGTTACCTGGAAAGAAAGTCAGCGCCTATATTGCCCGACTGAGGAACTCAAAGCCTGGGGTTCCTCTTATTTCTCCACCGCCACATCATGACATATATTCTATTGAAGATCTTGCACAGTTAATATATGATCTTCATCAGGTAAAGGCCTTTTTTATGAATGCTGCAGAGAGTTATTTGGTACTAGATCTAGCTTTTTACTCTTGAAAAATAAACAGATAAACCCTAAGGCTAAGGTTTCGGTGAAACTAGTAGCAGAAGCTGGCATTGGCACTATTGCGTCCGGTGTAGCAAAGGGAAATGCTGATATTATTCAGGTATTAAAACCTCTTTCATTTACATTCGACAAAAGATTTGTGTTGTCTCCCATTGGGAAAGATTGCAACAGTTGAACCTTCATCTCGCCATAAGCTATTAGGCGATAGCCTTTACGGCATAGGTGTAATCTTGCTGCTGTACTTACTGTTATAGCCTTTATTTCACTATCCTTAAAACCAGTTGTGTGCACGCAGCTTTTCTTGTTTATACCATGGACCGGTTTTTTTTCAGTGGATTCATCTGTGACTGTAATTCTGTACTTTTTTGGAGAGGTGCCAAATGTTATGTCAGTGTTTTTTTGTTTCACTTGAGAAGACTTCCTCTGGCCTTTGGATATATTGAAAAGCGCGTCATGGGTTGTTACTACTTACTCTATTATCCGGAGCACTGACATGTATTTGCACATGATATCTCATATGTATGTTAGTCAATGCTAATTAATGTTGGTATCCTGGATGTGTGATCGAAGCTAAGCAGAGGGTCACTACCAAATAACATATGCAGAAACACTATTTTTGCCTCCAGAGACGAGATTACCTTTTGTTCTATCTGAAAAGAACTCGATTAGTTCTTTTGTTAAGTGAAGTCTCTAATCATGGGTATAATTCTTGGGATGATTTGCAGATATCAGGACACGATGGTGGAACTGGAGCTAGCCCAATAAGTTCTATTAAGCATGCAGGTGGTCCTTGGGAACTTGGACTAACAGAAACCCACCAGGTTTGCATATTAGCCAGATATTTTACATAAGGCCTCTGTTGATGCTTCTCTAATTTTATCTTGGTGTTTCTTTGGCTGTAACAAAACTTCAGACCTTGATTGTAAATGGACTTAGAGAAAGGGTCATCCTCAGAGTTGACGGTGGCTTCAAAAGTGGGGTTGATGTCATGATGGCTGCAGCAATGGGTGCAGATGAATACGGTTTTGGTTCTCTAGCCATGATAGCTACTGGTTGTGTTATGGCTCGCATTTGCCATACCAACAACTGCCCGGTTGGTGTTGCTAGCCAGGTATGTGGATTATAATTAGCTTCTTATGTCTGTTTAAGGAAAGTCTTCTCTGGTTTTCCCATAATGTAAATTGTATCAAGACATGTATGGACCAATTTGTACTTTACAATGTAAGAATGGTAGACACTTTAGTAAAGCCAATTGCTTTCTTCCGTCTTGTCCTGAAAGCCAAAGGATGATTGAGTTTTTGGCTCCACAACTAAGACGTTTCTGATAACTTTGTTAAATTGTCTCAGAGGGAAGAACTCCGTGCTCGTTTTCCTGGTGTGCCTGGTGATCTCGTGAACTACTTTCTGTATGTTGCTGAAGAGGTATTGTATTCTACTAGTTGGAAATGTAATTTAACTTGAGCGCGATTGTATTTGTGTACGACCAAGGAAATGAGTACTTAACTGAAGCTGTATGTTTGATCAGGTAAGAGGTATACTAGCACAGTTGGGCTATGCAAAATTGGATGATATAATTGGAAGAACTGATCTTCTTAAACCAAGAGATATCTCCCTGATGAAAACCCAACATCTTGATCTGACCTATATTCTCTCAGTATGCTCTTTTCCTGCTTATTTTATTTACACATATAATGTTTACATTTGAGTAGTAAATTTATCACTAGTATAGACCCCTGGGCAATGCATGGACGGTATATACAGATTTTTACTTTTTAAGTTGGTCATATTATTTATAGATTTTAAATTGACAACTCACCAGTTTTTCATATTTTTCTTCCTATATTTTGGTTTGAGAAAAAAAAAATTGAAATTGTAAAATTAATCAAGCGCATTGAAAAGTGTGCATAAAATGTGTGTTTCAATGAAACTTTTTTAACCCAAAAAAAAACTAATGATATTATTTTATTAATTTTTGCCGATAGCATATTTTTTACCCGCAACTTGTATCGTAAAAGTCAATTAATGTTTTCTCATAAAAGACCAGAGGCAAATATTATGCAGGACTAATCTATGTAAATTGTTTGCTTTTAAATTTTATAAATGTATCTTAACTGAAAACATAGACCCACATTTTAGCCCAATATATATAGTAAACCTATAGAATAAACTACACAAACTAGGCCCAGTTATAAGCTTTAGTATTTAGGCGGGAAAATCTAGAGCATCTCTTATTCTTTTAGTAGATAGGAGATTCTCATTGGCATGAAACCTTTCAATTGTTTCAGAATGTCGGGTTGCCTACAATGAGCAGTACTGCCATCAGGACCCAAGAAGTTCATACTAATGGGCCTGTTCTGGATGATCGCATACTCTCAGATCCAGAGGTAAGACTTCTTGCACTTAGCTGCTTATTCTTCAGAAAAGTCAGAAGGAATTGCTTATTGCATTTTAAGTTTACTTTTGTTTCATGTTCATGTGTTTGTGCCATTGGAGTTTATCGTTGTGATACCTTGTAAGTTAAAATCAGTTCATTTGTGGCAATATTTGTCTGGATTTGAAATTCTGATATTTCAATGGCAAAATCTCCTGAAGGTGACTCACCAGGTGCATATTGCTGTGTTACTTAGCACTCTAGTGTTTTATGGTGCTCTCTATATGTTGATAGTTTTTATATCCTTTGGTATTGCAGATGGTACCTTGCCAATAATTTCGGAAGTGAATCATTTTTTTAATACTATCTTTACTCTAAAAGGAGGATGCAAATGATGTGAACTTAATGTCTTAACACATTTTGTATGAAAACGTTGCACTAAATGAATATAATCAGTTATCTTCTATTTCTTTTTGTTGTTCGTTTATCTTTTCTCTGACCTGTATGTTTATCTAGGGAGATGTTTTATCCCGGAGGCTTTCATAAATCTAACTTGTTGATTAAGGGTTTGTGAATTGGTACATTTTAGTTGACAAGGACCTGATCTATCATGAACTCTATTTTATGTGTACTTGCAGATTACAGATGCCATTGAAAATGAAAAGATTGTCAGCAAAACTTTCGAGATATATAATGTGGACCGTGCTGTTTGTGGCCGTATAGCAGGTGTTGTCGCCAAGAAATATGGTGATACAGGCTTTGCTGGTCAGCTGAATATAACGTAATACATTGCTGAAAATTGCGCAGACTGAAAATTCAACATTTTATAAATCTTTCAATGCCATGTATCAATTCATGGAAAATTGTGCAGAATGAACTTCTAAGTAAAGCTTTTTTCCGTGTTCAGCTTTACAGGGAGCGCTGGGCAATCTTTTGCTTGCTTTCTGACCCCTGGAATGTACATTCGTCTTGTTGGAGAAGCGAATGACTATGTCGGGAAGGTATGTCAGTTTTTTTACTCAACGTGTTGGGAGCGTCTATAACAATATGGTTGTCTCCATCGGTCAAGGTTGGGCATGCAAAATCCTCTTTGATACTTTATGAAGGTTGAGGGTGAGATTTTTTAGTGTATCATGCTGAAACCATTTATAATGTTACAGCTAAATCATTCTATCTATTGTCTTAAATAATTATATGGCAACTTTGGCATTTGTGTGAATCAGTATCCTTATCAGTTGGTAATTTAAAAAGAGGAACCCTTGAACAATTACCCTAGCCCTGAAATAGCTTTTAGTAGATAAGGCCGGGAATCAAAGTCTAGAATGGATTACAATATTTTGACCTGCCGTAAAATAAAAATAAGCTGAATTCCTGCCTTGAGTGGAAAGTTATGAATCAGAGCTTTCTATTTCAATTATTTCTTTTATTGTCTTCTGTCGTGCTTTTGAATTGCATATTTTCTGTGTTTTAGAATTTAGACTATAAACTCTCTTTCAATTGAATTTTCCCAGGGTATGGCTGGTGGTGAATTGGTTGTTACACCAGTAGAAAATTCTGGATTTTGCCCCGAAGATGCCACAATTGTTGGGAACACGTGTCTATATGGAGCGACAGGAGGTCAAGTCTTTGTTAGAGGAAAAGCTGGGGAACGTTTTGCTGTAAGGAATTCGCTGGCCCAAGCAGTGGTCGAGGGCACTGGTGATCACTGTTGTGAATATATGACTGGTGGCTGTGTTGTTGTCCTTGGAAAGTGAGTACAAGTCCATTGACTAAATCATATATCTGTCACGAATTCAGAAGAATATATCCTTAACTTGTTCGTTTTTGACAGAGTGGGTAGAAATGTTGCTGCCGGCATGACTGGAGGTCTGGCATATCTGCTAGATGAAGATGATACTCTCATTCCAAAGGTCAGTTTACTCTGAAGTATTACATCATTTGTAATCAAGATATACAAATGGGTAGTTAGGAATAAAAATTCGTTCTTCACAGTAATAGTTGTACAACCCTGATTTTGGGTTTGGTAAGCAAACTAGTTTAGTTTTATATCAATTTACACTCTGTCTTGAAACTAATAACAACGATTTACACTTTTGTTTTTATACGTGATATGGATCAAATCATTATCTAATAATACTATCAATAAATTGTAATTTATAGTTTTATATCAATTTTATTTTATTTTAAATAAAATATTTATTTAGAAGTTAGTGAAATAATATAATAATTTGATGAAATAATTTTAATGAAATGAAATAAATTGTAATCATTAGTTTCCTTATTTTGTAAATGCACTTTATTATCATTGGTTTCCTTATTTGAAAAATGTGCATTTTGGCGGGAAAACTTTTGAGATCACCTATTCTTTTAGTAGATAGAAGTAAATAGAAGATTCTACATGTTGAAACTGTTTTTAGCTTAGATTATAATGAAATAGAAGAGTTGACGGAATTTTCATTATGGGTCATTCAGAAACAAGCTCTTCATGCTGAGAAGTGTTTTTAACACAGTGGTAATGTTGTGAATATCTGATCACACTTGCCTAGCCTTAGGTAGGACTTAGGAGACTCTAAGGCATCAAGTCATGTTGGTGTTCCAATGGTGGCATGTCTGCCAAGTGCCAACTGTGTGTATACTTATTGCTTGTATTTTTGTGCCTGCGCCCTCTATCATCATGATTTTTTTTTCTCTTTTTGCTGGTGCTTTAAAAACAGGTAAACAAGGAGATTGTGAAAATCCAGAGAGTGACTGCTCCCGTTGGCCAGATGCTCCTCAAGAGCCTTATTGAAGCACACGTTGTAAGTATTCTACATGAGCATCGTACATCGCCGCATGCTGCACATCACTTGCATAAGTTTAAATCAGTTATTCCACCTACCTCCTTAATTTGTGATTTTGTGCACGTGTTTTCAGTACTTATTTTATACTCCCTCCAATCCAATCCAAACTACCCACTTGCTTTTTGGAGGTCAAACTTTGAAAAGTTTGACCGTTGATCCACAGAAAAATATAAAACTTTGAACGATAAAATTTACATATTTAGTTGTATTATGAAAATATCTTTCATAAATTATACTCCCTCCTATTCAGTATATTCTTCCCTATTTCCTTATTCGGATTATTCGGGTTTTCTTCCCTAAATTTGTATGGTCCAAATTAAATTGCATTTTTAGTGTGTTTTGTGTGGTCAAAAAAAAAGGGGGAAGAATATAGTGAATAGGAGGGAGTATTTTTTGCAAAAAGAAAAAATTATATACAAAGGAAGAAAAACGCGGTCAAAGTGTTGCCTCGAAGACCACCCAAAAGCAAGTGGATAGTTTGGATTGGATTGGAGGGAGTATGTCATAATTCTCTGTTAGTAAATTGAGGTGTTTGGTAACTGGCATATGCAACATTGTATACTTTTCCTTTGCTTCATGTTAGGTAGGTAGATCGGTCATATGACTTTCTTTGTGTGTTCAGGCAAGGGTTTAAGCGCAATAATAGTTCCATGCAATTCTTGTACTCCCACTGAGGGGGAGTACGTTTGGCACAATTCTTAAGAAAGTCAATAAGAAACAACACCAATACTTAAGTTATAGAAGTCTTAAAGTTAAAACAGACCCACGCCTCCACCTGTTTTGCTTATGTTGTCATGCATTTTCAATGTGAAGGAAAAAACCGGGAGTTCCAAAGGTGCTGCTATTTTGAAAGACTGGGACAAGTATCTGCAATTATTTTGGCAGTTAGTCCCACCTAGTGAAGAAGATACCCCAGAAGCTTCCGCAGATTTTGAACAGACAGCTGTCGAGGGTGAGCAGGTTACTCTACAATCTGCTTAGATTGAACCCAGCAGAGATCACTCTAGGCTGAAAACACTGAAAATACGAAATTCTACCTTTAAAGCATGTGTAGTGCAACTCCCACGAAATTCTATAAAGGGAAAGGCTGTGCTGACGATTTTCCGTTCATTCCAAAGGGATTAAAAGATTTGGAGGCGTAAACTCGAGTTTGATGGATTTTCATTTGGCAGGAGATGGTCGCCATTTATGTTTGGGACCTGATCATTTCATACTTGACTAAAGAAGCCAAGAAGCCTCCCGTATATATATTGTTTACCACTTGTAAATTCCCTCCAACTTTCGCTTTGGTCTCTTTTCCCTGTGTGATTTATCTGACATTCATCCAAGATGTAGAAATTTAAAGCTGTTAATTCCAGCTCTATATCATTGTTTTAACACAAATCGGATAAATGATGTAAATTATATACCCACTTCATTTGTCTGATTAATTCAATAATTTTAGATGAATGTTAAACGTGGTGCTGAATTGTTGATGATGATGTATGCCCCTTCTCCAAATCGCTTAATCGCGCCCCCTGGCAGGGGAGGGAATGGCAGGCCGCTGCAGCATACAAGTAGACATATTTCAAGTACCTTTTTAGTCTTCTATGAGACAGTCTAAGATATATGAGACGTGCAATTACAAGGTTGAATTGGACTTATGGATCTCTCTCAAAAATATTGAGAGGTCGTCTTGTCTGAGAATTTGTGCGTCACAAAAGGATGGAGAATTTTGCATTAGCTTGGCAGCTTACTCTGCTCCTAAATCGGGAGATGGGCAGCCGATCAAAGTTAGATATACGGAGTATTTATTATTTATAATATAGATATAATAAACGTAATTGAATTTTGCATGTATTTTAATCTATGCATGACTTTTTCACTCTATTTTTCGTTTCATACCCTTAGACTATAAAAAAAATATACTTGATTTGTTAATTAGAAATTGTATGAAATCGGCGTTTTATTTAAAGTTTTTTTTTTCGTACTTTTTTCTTTTGTTTAGGACTTGAGTTTTATTAGGTTCTGATTTGGTGGTTCTTAGTAGTTATGGCGCGAAAACAAGGTAGGTTAACGAGTGGGCGAGTGGAGGGGCGGGATGCGCTTGGTGGTTGGAATTAGGGTGGGTGCGTGTGTGGAGGGAGGCGCATGTTTGGTGCTATTGTAGTAATGCATGTAATTAAGCTTCGGTTGCGGCTGTGGGGGATGGGTGGCAATCATCTGCGGTTTACTTGTAACACCCTTAGAGAATTGAGAAGTTTATAAGAGAATCTACCCACCACATTAGTAAGAAGGTTTTTGGGCTTAAGTTTTTAATAAATTTGCTCAAAGGTGGACATCACATCTTTAAGTGAGGTGTATAACGGCGGTGGTGGGTCGAGGTGTTATAAATAGTATTAGAGCAACCCTGAAACCATGTGGTAATCATGTGGTTAGGTTACCCATCTAGCGGCGCAAAGTTCTAGGATTTGAGGCATAAACGAAAACGTTGTGCTTTTTAAATAAGGGAGTTTGTAACACTCCAAAGAATTGAAAGTTTATACGAGAGTTCACCCACCACATTAGCAAAAAGAAACGGTATTTTTGAGCTTAAATGATGACAAATGAGCTCAAAGGTGGACTTCTCATCTTTAAGTGGAGTATATAACGATGGTGGTGGATCGGGTTATACGGCTAGAGTAGGAGTAGGCAGGGGTGCATGGTTGGTGGTAGATTGGTACGGGAATGGTTTCAAAGTTCTTGGTTGTGACTGGGAATAGTGGTTAACGGTGATGACAATGGGCATTGGTGGAAGGCGGATGGGGGCAGAGATTGGTGATAAAGGTGGCGGTAATAAATATTGTGGTGGCTGGCCTGGTGAATGGGGTGATAAGGTGGACGAAGATCACATGGATATGAGATTGGAGAATTGAATAGATAAGTAATGAGAGAGGTGGGAGGGATATTATGAAAAATGTACTATACTGAGAGAAAAATGGAAGTAAATAAAACTCATAATAAACTCAAAAAAATACATAATACAGAGGGTATGAAATTATTTTAAGATATACTCTAGTGTTATTTAAACTTTGGAAAATAGTAGTAATATACTTTCTTTTAAAAATAACTTTGTAAAATAAGGTCAATTTGTTTATATTTAATTTTGATAATGACATTTGTTTCTAATGAAATTATCTTATCTTCTGCACAATTTTCGCGTTTAGGTTTATCGTAAACATCTATACCACTATGAAACTGTATAGGAGTATTCATTTTGCATATAATTTTAATTACTTTTAACACACATAACATTTCATAATCAAAAGACCAATAAATTATTTCTTTGTCGTAATACTAAACTGTATTTTAAAAAAGTGTGGTTCGAGCTAAAAAAGGAATTGTCAAATTTCAAAGGTTATCACTGGAGGAAAAAAAACAAATGCTCAAATCAAGTTTGATAAAATTAAGTATGATTTAAAGAATGAGAATATATAATATATTTATTTAAATACATAAGTCAGATAAAATTAAGAAGTAGAAGTAATTGTTTTAGTAAAGATAATAACACCAATATTAGTAGTAAAAGTAACAAAAATAATAGTAGTAGCGAAAGCAAAATAGTAGTAGTGGGAGTAGTGAATTTAACTATAGTAACAGTCGCATGAGTGTACGTAACAGTAATAGCAGTTGGAGTGGTCAAATTAACAATAGTAACAACGAGTGAAGTGAAAGTAAAATTAGTAACAAGGGGCATAGTGAAATAACAATAGTAACAACGAGAGTTGTGAGTATGTTTCGTAATTTGGTTAAAATCTAAATCATATTTTTAAGAAATTTTATAAGAAAATAAATCATAAATATTAAATCTACAAATTAGACAAGTAAAAAAAATTATTTCATATAAAATAAAATTTAAAAGGATATATAGTAGTCAGGCATGAACAAACACCAAAACTAATACAGTAAGAATACGTAATTGCTCTTTATTTCATGTTACATATAGTCATTCCTTTTCCCTACTTTACCCTCCCTATAAAAAACAACAAATTATCTCTACTACTCTTCCTTACCAAAATTTTCAGATCCGAATTAAATTACCCAATTATGAACGCTAGTTCTTATGTTGATCAAGTAATGATTCTAATTTATTAACTATGCATCAATAATATCAAATTAGGGAGATTAACAGTTCATAGATTATACATCAGAGGTAGTACATCTGATTGTGTACTTCTTGAGTTTTATAAGAAAGTTTTTGAGTTTTGTTTTAAATATTATGAGTTTTAGTATAAGGTTTTTGAGCTCGTTCATTTAGACATTAAACTAAAAAAATAAAATATTGCTCAAAAACTATACATATAAATTCAAGTATTTTGACATCAAAAAATAAAAATATAACTATAAACTTTAAAAGCTCAGAAAAAATACATGTATACTCAATAATTAAAAGGGTCTGAGGTAATACATCAGATGCGTAATCCTTTTTCTCAGGAGATTAACTATGCATAAAATATAATAAAATTAGGGTTTATAAAAATTAGTGTTAGTAAAAATTAGCGTTTAATTAATTTAGGTTAATTTGGTTTAAAAAAAAAAAAAAGATTTAGGTTAATTTAGGAAAGGTGGTCATGGTTGGTTGGTGGTTAGAGTTCAGACGTAGCAAGTTTGGCGTGTGGCGACTCGTTGGGGGTGGTAGGGGAGAGGGGGGGGGGTGGTCGTGGTGGGTAAAGAGGCGATGGAGGCGGCAGCGCGCGGTAAATCTGGCAAAAATGAATGAGCCATCCCGACCTGGCCCGCCAATCGGGTAAACATTTCTAAGGTCCGACCAACCCGCCCCTTGATCCGATATGACCAGTGAATTGTTCGAGACTGCTCAGGGTCGAAAAAAATGGACCCGATCTGCCCTTGACTAGTAAAAAAAAAAAGAAAAAAAAATTATACTAGCCTCGGACCCAGCCTGTCCGCCGGTTCAGCAGTACTACAAATCCAGGCAACCACAACGGCCCTTTAACAACGCTTATTTACGAAAATCACCATAAGACGTTGTAGAATGGATGGCGCGAATTTTATTAAATTTAATTACAACGGTTATGTGTTGTTAACCGTTGTTATTGGTTTTAACAACGGGTCAAACTTGCACAACCGTTGTAATTATAAAAACTAATAACAACAATTACTCTTTAATACATTATAACCGTTGTTAATAATTTGGCGCAAAATTAGTGAAAAGTAATTACAATAGTTATATTAAAACCCGTTGTTAATACTTTTTAACAAATGGTTTTCTAAGTAACCGTTGTTAATATATTCTCTAATGACAACGGGTTTATGTGTAAAAACCGTTGTCAATACTTCCCACAATATATACCACACAAACACAGATCAGCTACAGCCACAAACACAAACACACAACCACACTCTTTCTCATCGTCTCTTTCTCATCGTCGCTTTATCATCACCGTCACTGTTGTTGTCATCGTCTCTTTCTTTCTCTAATTATAAGGTAAATATCTATCGCTTTATGGTTTTAGGTTTTGTCATCTCCGTCATTATTGTTCTTTCTCTAATTATTTTATTTGCATGTGTTTTTCTCGATCATTATTGTTCTTTCTCTAATTATTATTCGCTTAATTAGTTTTTCTGCGTTTATTAGTGATAAGTGCATACTTTATACATTTTAACCCCTATATTAGCTTGATTTTACGTGTCTTTAGCACTTATCTTAAGTGTTTTATAGCTAATATTTGCATTTCTAGTTGTTTTGGATGTTTTGACCTATTTTGTAGGGAATAAGCTTTTTGGAGCTAAAATACTACAAAGTTGCTAGAATTTGCAAGCTAAGTGGAAAGAAGAGCAAATGAACTAAGAATTGGATGTTGCATGGACTTTGCATGAGGGAAATGTTGGATCAAAATAAAAATACAAGAGAAGTCAACAATCAAAGTCAAGCCTAATGTTCAAGTCCAAGTCAAAGAGGAAAGAATAGGATTCCAAGCTACCTAGGATGCCAAAAGATTAGGTCTTAAACCAGGTGATTAATCGCTAATTAATCACCCACATAGGATACTCTTACCATTTAAGATGGGATTTATTGGAAACGGACAAGAAACCCACGACCCCGGTCGGGGCCGCCCAACCCCGATCGGGGCTGCATGCTCCTTGATTTCTTACGTTTCTTCTTCCTCTCCTATAAATAGGAGAGGCTTTCCAAGGCTTAGGATCTAATTCTTACGTCTCATTTTCATATTTAGCCTTAAGCATTATAATCTCTTTCAATAGTTTTCTTATTAATTTACAATATTGTTATGCTTGTAGTTCTTCAAACTTTTAGTCCTTAATACATTATCAAGCATTTGGTTATTATTTGTTTCTTCCATACAAGTTCATCTCTTTAAGGTATTTCTATTTATAGTTTACATTTCTACATATCTATTTAGTTTATACTTAGTTTATAATTAAGCATTCTATTTAGATTACTTTAGTTTTATTACATGTTAAATCATTTAGTTTATATAAATCATACAATCATGTTTATCATTCCTCTTAATATAATGTATAATTTACACCTTAATATGAGTAGCTAAATCTCTTAGTCTAAGGGCTAAGGGAGCCATGCATAAAATAAATATGTAACATGTTAAAATAGGTTGATAAATAATATTGTTCAATTGTTTCTATCACAAGTTTGCACCATAATGTTTAATATTTGTTTAAGGCCTTATTCATAGATTAAGTGTGTTTATTCGTTCATAATGTCGAGAGGCATGGAACCGAATTAGACAAAGCATATGTAGTAAGACGACCTAGTCATGGACGAAAGTTTATCTAGGACCCGGTCTATGGTTGATGCTAATGTCGCAAGGTGGGTATCTCTAAGCCTAAACAATTGACAATGTTATTAGTACCGAATTTATCATAATCATATGTTTACCTTTGCATGCCGAACCCCTTAGACTCCCTTTTAATTATATAATTCACACCATAGTTTTTATTAGTCATCAAACAAACAAACCAAACCAAAAACAAAATCGACCTTGATAAGAATCTTTCCATAGCATTTCACAACGTAATTCCCGTTTCCTTGTATTCAACCCCTATTGCTACATTAAATTGTTGTTTAGGGTAATTATCTTTGCATAGGTACACGACAAGCCTATCAAATTTTGGCGCCGTTGCCGGGGAAACGGTTTTATTGCGTTTTGAATTGTCGATTTTTATCTTGTTTTCTTTTGTCTTGAGGAACACTTGTTCCTTGAGACCGTTACTTATTATTCCTCTAGAAATTGTTGTCTTATGCCAAGGTTCTCTCGTCGTGGAGAATTGCTTTCACCGGATTCCGATCCCGAGAAAACCTTTAGGAGAAGACGACGTTTTTGGAAGGAAGTGAAAGAGGCCTCTTCTCCCGTACAAGCCGAAAGTGTTAGAAAGTCTTACTTAGACGATCTAGAAGCCCTTGAAGAGGGGGAGGTTTCAAGTTCATCATCTCCACCACCACCACCATCTACTACCAAAAAGACGGTGAAACTTTCCGATCACTCAAAGCCCACCGCGCCATGCTTCCCTACCGGTATCACAACCACTCAAATCACCGCGCCAGACTTCGAGATCAAACCGGCTTTTATTAGCCTTGTAGAGAGGAAGCAATTTGGGGGAAGTCCTTTGGAGGATCCAAATTTGCATGTGCAAAATTTTTGTGACTATTGCTCCATGATCCGTCAAACGGGCGTCACTCAAGCCCAAATAAGGAAATACTTTTTCCCTTTCTCTTTGAAGGACAAGGCCAAACTTTGGATCAATAGCCTTGACCGCACCGCCATGGGAATCACCAATTGCGACACTTTGGCTCTTGCTTTCTATCAAAAGTTTTTTCCACCGGAGAAAACTCAAACTTTGAGGAGCCAAATCACCGGATTCCGTCAACAAGCTCTTGAGAGATTGTATGAGGCTTGGGAGAGGTACAAAGAGTTTCAAAGACAATGCCCACATCATGGGTTAGATGATTGGTTTCTAGCAATAACATTCTACAATGGATGTTGTGCCGAGTCCCGAAGGATTCTTGATTCCGCCAACAATGGGCGGTTTGATCAAATTGACACGACCTTGGTCATGCCACGATCGAATCTATGGCGGTCCATGATGCACAATATGTCAATTCCCGAGTTGTGCCATCCAAAGGTAAAGAAGAATCCTCCAACAACTCCGTTTTTCTAGCTCAAATTGCCTTACTCCAATAACAATTGGCGGAAAGGGATGCTAGAGATTCCGTTCAACAACTCAATGCCATGTCTTCAACAAGTCAAATCATCGTTTGTGATGGTTGTGGAGGCACGGGTCATTATGCCGCTCATTGCCAAGCTCCCATTGAAGAGGTAAATGCTTTCCAAGCTTTAAGACAAAATGCTTATCCACCAATTCCCCGCTCAACGCAACGAGCGAACCCAGATCATTAATGTGCACATCTCCCTTGTGACGGGAGCCACAAGACGCGAACATGGGGTTGGAACCATCTCCCGAAAATGGTCCCACAACAGTAACCAAACAGCTGTATAATCTTAATCACAACGATAATCATGCTAACCAATAAATCAATATCACATCTTATAATCAATTACACAATCAACTGAGTAGGGAAACCCTACCTTTTAGCAATACTCCGGTCACAAGCAATCAATTATGATTCTTCACATATCCATCACCTACATAACATAATTATGTACAATTACCACATAATTAATCAATTAAGCATGGACATAACCTAGACTCATCATAACTTAATAGGAATCTCAACTTAAAGAACAAACTCGACTTTTCCTGATTTTCCAGCACATGACAGACTCGATATAAAATTCATAACTAATTCCAGAAAAATCCAATCGATGCAAGGCCAATAGTAATTGGAACCCCATGAGCCTTAGCTACAACTCTTATCTGACGATTTTTTCTTAAATTCCAAACTTATCAAGGGGTTTCAGACTGATTTCCAAAAGCTGACAGAATTCGTCGCATAAAACGTATCGATTCATAAAATGAGTTTAGAACATCATTTTTCGGTAATTCCAAATTCTATTGTCATCTAGACTGTATAATATTATGTATGAAAAAGACCCAAAACTGAATCGACATATAAATTAGGGTTTCAAACCATTTTTCATAACCAAATCAAATTCGCAAACTTTTTAGCGATAGGTTCATAAATAAATCACCTAGAACAAACCATAAGGAATTAGGCTACGAAATTTGATATGCATAAACTAGATTTCAAATAAAAGGGACTATCTTTTTTAAACATTTCGAAGAAGAAGACTTTAAAACAGCATAAAAAATTGAATGAAATCGACTTATAATTAGGGGAATCGAATTAGGTTGAAATAGGGGAGAAATCTCCAATCAATTGAAAGGCTAGCCAATCTCTTCTTTCTCTCCCTCTCTCCAGGTTTAGAAATGATTTTAGATATTGTAAATGAAATTAGAAATGACTTAAGCGTTATTAACAAAACCATTAATCAAAACAGAATAGAAACCTCAAACCCGTTGAACCGGTTTACTCGGTCAAGTGCATTCGGTAGAGTGACACATACTCGACCTAGTACCAACCAAGTACTCGACCGAGTACTCCAACTAAAATACGGAGTATTACATCGGCCCAGCCCGGCCCGTGGCAATCTCGATCGTGCGGGGGTTGGAGATTGTTGCGCTAACGTATTAGTGATGCAGGTGTTTGTGAGGTTGGTCAGTTTAGTTGTGGCGGGGACAATGCTGGTGGCAGGGTAGGGAAGAGGGTGCGGTGTGGGAGGGTGGTGGATCTGGGAGAGGCGTGTGGTGGAGGGACGTGAATGGGAGGAGGCTGATCTTGTTGGTGCAACTATGGTAGTGGACTAGTGGTTGGTGCCCTTTTTTATTAGGGAAAAAAGGTTATATTATTTAGTTAAGAAAGTCGATATCGCATTCGACGCAACTGCATCACCAATCACATCCGGGCATACATCTACCCATATCCTAATAGAGAAATATAAAGGAGTGTGATGAGCCATCAAATGAGCAGCTTCATTACCCCCTCGCTTAACGAAACTAAACTTAACGGCACTAAAAAGACGTATATAATCCAAAATCTCAACCACCACATTCCCAAAGTAACTAGATGAAATTTCCTTCGTCTTGAGAGCGTTGATAAGAACTAACCAATCCAACTCCAAGATAACATGAGCAACACCCATTTGGGCAGCCATATTCACCTCTAACAGCGCAACTTTTGCTTCCGCAATCTCCGCACACCACTGTATTCGCACATGTTTGACCACAACCCTTCCAACGTCGTCATTGTTGTTTCGCACCACCACTCCCATCCCGCACCCTATCCCCTCAAAAGTATCTGTGTCCATATTTATTTTCCATACGCCATCAAGAGGAGCATACCACTGAGCCGTGTGCTTCCCCCTCCTGCACTTCGTCCTTCCCCAAATCAGCCTCGACATACAGCTGGTGATACTTGAGCGCACCCTCCATCACCATTCTCGCCACACCCTTACCGCTACCATGGACAACCCTATTCCGTTCATTCTATATAGGCCAAAGCATAATTACTTTCTTTCCTATCTCATCCCTATGGTCTCGCTCTTTGTTTCATCGAAACCGCTCCAACATGTCGTGGATGCTCTCCCACTCTGTCGCTGGATCAACTCCCATCTCCTCCCATATCAGCTGGGCTTCAGGGTAGAAAAGTAAGGCGTGCTCATTTATTCAATTTCCTTATGACACCTAAAACAGGTCGCGTCCACCTCCTGCACTCTTCTCTGCAAATTTCGTCCAGTAGACAGAGCGTACTTACAGCAACGCCACAAGAAAACACATACCTTAGGCGGGACTTTGAGGCCCCATAACTCTTTCCATAACGAGTCATTGGTACCATTACTACTGGACGCTTCAATCAGTCCCTTGTTCCAGCGAGAAAAATCGTAACCCGACTTTTTACGAATACTTACCATCCCGCGCATAATGCTAAGAGAATTCATTATCACCTGTACTCGGACATATAGGGATTTCCGGTATGTCATTCATTTCAGCCATAATTATTGTTTGTGCTAGCTTCTCCTCATCCCACGCATTATCCCGTATATAATCCATTACTTTTGCATTTAAATCTCCCTGTCTAGGTGACCAGACTTGAAAGGATGGGAATGGCGCCCTCAGAGTCCAATTGTCTTTCCAAAAGCGCACTGACTGCCCATTTCTTATCAATCATTTACCATCCTCCTTAATCACCCATTGTCCCTCCATAATGCTTCTCTAGGTATAAGAAGGGTGATGCACAACCGTCGCTTCAATCGGACTTGTTGTAAGGTAGTAACGTGCCTTCATCGATCGCAACAAGTGTATTCGGTTATTTAATGAGTCTCCACATTTGCTTAGCCATCATAGCCGTATTAAAATCCTCCATATGACGGAAACCAACGCCCCCGCCTCCTTTACTGCGACACAACTTACTCCATGCTACCCAAAAAATCCGCCTCTTGCCCTAATCATGTCCCCACCAAAATCTCGTCATAGCCCCCTGAAGATCTGCACAAAAAGATTCCAGAAACTTGAACAAGCCCATATGATAGGTGGGAATCACTTGAGCCACTGCCTTAACTAAGATTTCTCGACCTGCAAAGGACAAGTATTTCTCCTTCCAACCTTTTATTTTTTTTCAAACCCATTCTTTAACAGGAGCAAAAGCCACATTTTTATTCCTCCCAATCATAGCCGCACACCTAGGTATTTCCCCGGCTTAGCAACAACACACGCTCCAAGGGTACTCTTCACATCGTCGCGGTTGGCATTGGAAGTACTCGAGCTGAAGTATATCTCTGATTTTTCCATGTTGATGGGTTGTCCCGAAGCCAATTCATATTTACATATACTGGCTTGAATTGCTTCCGTATTTGCCGTGTTAGCACGACTGCAAATAATGGTATCGTCAGCATAGAAAATATGGGAAATACACGGTGCTCCTCGACAAATACATATCCTCTTCGATGGCTTTACGGGCAGTGTCTCTGGCAACCAGGCTTGCGAATGCCTCTGCGCACATGATAAAGAGGTAAGGTGATAAGGGGTAACCCTGTTGTAATCCACGGTCAGGAGCAAAATATACCGAAGGAACACCATGGATCAAAATAGCCGAATTCAGCGTGCTCACACATCTCATAATTTTCTCCACCCAGACGTACCGGGTCCGGAAGCCAACCGGATCCCCTTCCAGACGTTGTGTCTCAACCACACGAGTCCCTCCGTAATTCAAGCCAATAATGTGCACATCCTTCTTGGAATGAGAAGCTCCAAGAGGCGACTCAAGCGTAAGACAATTTCTCAACCGTCTTACGTCTCCTCAATAACCAAGTAACACCACCAATAATTTCCAACACAACACAACAATGACCATACATGGAAAAATGCAACATAACACCAATTATATGACTCATCATGAACTCAATCCCAAAGTATCATGGATAAACTTTCCTCAAATACCGACACGATATCCAAATCGACTCATACACGGAATGATGATGAAAGACACACAAATATGAACATAATAATATTGAAATCGAGTAGGATAGACCTATCTTTTAGCAATCTTCTCAAGCTACTCGAATCCGAACCAAAACCGTCTCAAGAAATCGTCTCATCCTATAAAAATCGCATAATAAATATCACAGTAAATCCTATACTAATATATACTACAAAACTCCTTATTATTAACCCTTAATTACCCCTGTTTCACATACTAATATACTAATTAATTACTCGTAACAAAATCCCCAAAACTTATGGTTTAAAAGGACTAAAAAAGGGTAGATATTTACATACTAGATGAGGGAGATGAAGAGGAAGGTGGAAAATCCTATAATCCAAGCTTGAATCCCAAGAAGAAGGTGTTTGTGAAGGTTTTAGAGAGAAGGGAGAGAGTTTAGAGAGCAAAGGAGAAAGATAAAAATGATTTTAGGGTTAGGCGAGAGAGGGTTTAACCCGTGTTCTGAACAGCGTCACTCGACCGAATACCGAGCCTACTCGGTCGAGTGGACTCACTCGATCGAGTAGGTACCCCACTCGATCGAGTAGACTCATTTGATTGAGTATACATTTCACTCGACCGAGTGGGCTGCAACTCCATTTGGTCTAGTCTAGGTCCTACTAGGTCTAGTATAAGGCTATCATTTACTCCTGAGTGATCTCTTATCGGGTCTAAGGGTCCTCTCACGCATCCCAAGGTCCAAGTACGGGTCCCACAATGACCGGGTATTATAACCTTCCCTCTTTAAAAATGAACTTCTTCCTCGAAGTTCGCCTCACTCTCACTTTTCCCTAACACTTCCTTATGTCTCATTCGTCTCATGTCTAAATCTCAAATCTCTTCATCAAGTATTCACTCGTCTCTCTCGCTAGTGCTCACGCATAGTCCTTTACCATACACGCTCTTTTATGCTCATGTCCTTTCTCATTCCCAAATGTTACATTCACTTCCCGTAAAAGAGAACTTCGTCCCGAAGTTCACCAGTCAACACCTCGCGAAGAATATCTCATACCCTCTCTGCTCCAATCCACAATCAACGATATCCAGGCCAAAATCCCAAAAGATATCCCATAACCGGGTGAGACCGGGCCCATGGGTCAGAGTTCAAGTCAAGCTCAACATTTGTTCTCACTATCACTAACATGTATGTATGTATAACTCATGACTCCGTACATGCTAATAGTAACACGGTCGAATACTTCATCTAATGTGACTCCATTTCTTCCATATTCTTCATTCCCGACTAAATCATGTTATGCATAAGCCACGACTAGTCTACCACGTGATCACACATGTGTTCTTATCCATCATCATATCATATCATCCCACTCTAGTCGTCACGAGACTCGATCATGCATGAGACTCATATAACTCATACATGCACTCATCAATTACTGCATCATTATTATTCTTACTAAAACATGTTAGATCTTATCCATCAACTGAACTTATTTCGTACCACAACATTCAAAACGATACATACCAATGTAAACAAGTCATTCTAATTCATTCGCTAATAATTTCTATGCTTACACAACTATTAGGAGACCGGTAGGGTCATAAAACGAAGGTACTTAATCCATATTGGGTCAAAATCATCAAAACAAGGTAAAAAACAATCTACTCAGTCGAGTGGACCTCCACTCGGTCGAGGAAAAGTTGCACTCGATCGAGTGCCAAACATACAAGGGCTTCCAGGTTCTGTCCACGATCTACTCGGTCAAGTGGGGGAGATCACTCGGTCGAGTGGACCTCCACTCGGTCGAGTGAGAATGATACTCGGTCGAGTGTCACTGGTCAGTCCGAATTTCGACTATTTATAGCCTTTAAGCTTACCTATGGTCGAGCATACTTGCAATGGAGTCTCAATGGTGATCACTACACTATCCTACCACATACCAAAATCCACATATAAGTTCACTACCAAGCATTTTCGTGTCCCTTAATGGTGACCAAAAATTTTGACATAAAAATTTGGTTTTTAGCAACAATAATGATGTAGAATGCTAAGTCTTAACATGAATTGAACAAAAGTATGCAAATAATTCATAAAACTTGAGTGAGTTAGTGTAGATCTTAGGAAATCGATTTGGGGAAAAATTAAAAAAAGGATAATCACTTACATTATTGAAATGGTAGGAATTAAAGAGATGACATGAAACAAGAATCTTGTTCCTAAGCACCAAAGGAGTAGAATGGAGTTGCTAAAATGATTTTTAGTGAGTTTTGGAGTGGTTGTGGTGAGATGAAAAGAAAGGATGAAGAAGATAAGAAGTGGAGAAATGGGGTTGAACCCATGTAATTCCCAGCTCAGCTCCACTCGGTCGAGTGGCGAGTTCACTCGGTCGAGTGAATTTTCACTCGGTCGAGTGGCCTATTTTTCAGAATGTTTCCATCTTCAGGAAAACGGTTCACTCGGTCGAGTGACAGGGTCCACTCGGTTGAGTACACTATACTCGGCCGAGTACAGTATGTACTCGGCCGAGTGAACACCCCATACACCAAGGTGCCTTACCAAGACCACCTAATGCATGGAAGTGCTACCATCTCGGTTACCCGAGGCAATGTATATCAAATTGACCATAAAAGAACATACTTTAGATAAATAAGTTTAAAGTGATTACATCAAAACCGACTGTAAAGTAAAGTACAACTGTTCTAAAACAAAAATACAACTATGGTAACAAAAGTATTATGATAACACAACGGAAGACTACTATCAGACTCGTGGCGACTCCATCCCCAGCTAATTCGCGCGTATCCACAGTATACCTGCTAGACAACTGCTCACCACCCCCGAATGGATCACCACAGTTTTTAAAGTATTTAAACGGGGCCAGTTACTGATTACACCAAATAAGATAAGCAAGATAACAATACATAGATCACCCAACTCCGTCACATCTCCACGCATCTGACTACACACTAAAGTGTGTAGTCCTGCCAGAATACCCATCGGAACAGATATTCTACGCCGCCAGTGGGGGACCGAAGCCGTACCCACCAAATTCCCGCTCATCAATTCCGAGCGAAAACCCAAGTTGCTTAATGTGCACATCCCCTCCTGTGGCAGGTTCTACAGAGGGCGAATCAAGGGCGCGAAGCCACTCCCGCAAGTGACTCCACTCAGTAGAGGACACGCCTCGCGAACCACAGACAAACACAACCAACAAAATTATACAACAACAATTACCAATACGATAAAGATCAACAACAGTAAACAACCAACAACAATTCACCATCAAAACCATGTAATCAATAAACAAGTAGGGAAACCTTACCTGGAATAAGCAATCACCAAGATCGTTACAATCAGCTATTCAAAACCGTTCTTCTACGAAATCACCTCCTACAATCATACAATCATACCATTACCATCTAATAAAACATCATACTCCCCAAAAACCCAAATTACCCAATTAGGGTTTTAAACAAACTCAACAAAATGATATAAAAACTATACAAGGATCTTACTCACGACATGACGAACTCAACGGCGTAAAGAACACGACGATCCGACGATCCTAGCCTTTGGGATTTGAAAGCAACGCGAAGATGAAAGTAACGTAACTTGCTTTTTCTTTTGAGAGGTTTTAGAAAAGATAAAAATGATAAAGAAAGTGACAGAAAACTTTAAATATCAATCACGCGTTACTAACAAAACCGGCTAAAATAACTCGCAGAACCGACTTACTCGATCGAGTAAGTCACTTACTCGATCGAGTGACCCTTACTCGATTGAGTGGCACACTTACTCGATCGAGTACCCTTCAGGAGAACACTGTTTCATAAACCAAACTTACTTACTCGACAGAGTAAGCCCCACTCGATAGAGTACCCAACATCACATAAAACCGTAGTATTACAGTCTTCCCTCTTTAAAAACGAACTTCATTCCCGAAGTTCAAACCCAACCTATAAAACATAAACTCCTAACACTAACTCCACCAACTATGCCTACCTCCACAACATGGCTCACGATATCGTATCAACTACATTATAGCCTCTCGACACTAACTCCATACACTACCAAATACCATCCATAAACGCCGCTAGCTCCGTCTCACTAGCATTTTATCCACTAGAAAATCCAATATCAGGACAATCCACCAAGCAAGATCAACCACCAAACGGAATGTTACATTCTACCACCCTTAAAATGAACTTCGTCCTCAAGAATTACTCACACTCATAAACATCATACTACTACAAGCACGGCCATGATCTTTTAATAATATCAACTATAAAACGGAATGTTAAGTGGACTCATACTCGTTAGAGTAACTGCTTATGGCTTGAGATTTCGAGTCGGATTAAAATGATGAAGTCCCTGCAATACAAAGAGGAGGTTTGGGAGTCCACCGGCTATCGGTGAATCACCTGAGTTAGTTAATACGTTGTCCTATTTACCGTCTTGGGTACTCTATCATAGTACTAGCATTTATTCTACCAACATACTTCACCAATCATACACTATAGACGCAATAACACGTACTTAATTAACACATGGAATAAAACTTAAAGAGCGATATCATCATTCGTATACCAAAGCATGCTAACAATTTCTAAACATACTAGTCATATCAATCTAGCATCCAACTTCCACACACATTCATACATCATGGAAAATACTACATCACACAAGAATCTAATGTAAATCACATATTCATGCAACCATGCAACTTTCTATATAGCGTTCACTCATATTTTTAACCACCCACGTGACCAACCGAGACAATAGGCACTAACTTTGCTATGAGGGTACCCACTCATCCAAAACTGATCTCCTATTGTACTCATGTCGGGTTCATTTTATTAGACACACCTAGGTTCATTTTGGTTTGGGTTCCAAAACCTGTCTCTGATGCCACTTTGTAACACCCCCTTCTTACCCGGCCAAGGAAATTTGGAGATGTTACCATCTCGGTTTCCCGAGGCGGTGAAATCAGAGTTGTAATTAAGAAACAATTTAAATAAAAAAAGTATTTAGTGGATTACATAACCATAATTGAATAAATGAAATAAAAGTACAACTCATAACTACTATACTCTTCTACTGAACTGACACTCGGCTCCAAGTCCAATGCTCGTCCCGTCTCCCACGTGACACAAACTCAACCTGTACTCAACCTGCTCCCTATATGATCGGAAATATCATATGGATCGACACAGGCCACCCCGAAAATAGGTGACAATTACACGGACACATAACACGTCAGTTTCAATAAATAAATATAAGACACGACTCGATAAATAAAGATGTGACATATTAATTATATAAATGAGGCACAATTATGCAATCACCATACCGGTACCGGGACATGCCCAGACGTACCCACAGCCACCGGTGCCAGGGACACGCCCACGACACCACACCTCACCTCACACAAAGGTATCGGGACACGCCCAGACGTACCGGGTCCGGAAGCCAACCGGATCCCCTGCCAGACGTCGTGTGTCAACCACACGAGTCCCTCCGTAACTCAAGCCATTAATGTGCACATCCCTCTTGGAATGGGAAGCTCTAAGAGGCGACTCAAGCGTAAGACGGTTTCTCAACCGGCTTACGTCTCCTCAATAACCAAGTAACACCACCAATGATTTCCAACACAACTGATATGGCTAAAGTCGTATCACCAAATCAAAGTAAATCTATCTCAAGACTAACAAGAATAGCTAGTGGTAAGACAGGTATCGAATCCACAGGGAGGCGGTAAAGGTTAAGTCTGTAAATATTTAAATTTTCTAAAGGTAACCGATTTCAGGGGGTTTGTTTTGTTTGTTATCTAACCAACTAATTGCGAGTAATAAAAAGAGGTCTAAACAATGACATTAAAAGTCTAGGATTTTCGGTTCACTAGATCAATTATACGGGGTCTATTAATCAATTGCTAGATCTACCAAGCTATCTAAGGTCATAAGATCGGTCGACTCTATTATGCCCTTTAGATCGATTCTAACATGCGGTCGCTAAATTTGATACAATCTATTCGATTATC